>NC_140299.1:55541962-56019443 GCF_964211825.1 Aythya ferina | reverse complement strand
TCCTCAGTGGAAACGCAGTGAAGGAAACACAAGAAGCTGGACGCAGAAGCACTCCGCAAGTTGCAGTGAAGAAAAGAGCAAAAGCTGCTCAAGAAGGCACTCCTCAGAGGCTGCAGTGGAGAACCACCAAAAGCTGAACGATGCAGAACTGCTCAGGGCTGCCGTGATAAGAACACCGAAAGCTGCACGACGACACCCTCCTGCGGGGTCACACAGTAAAGACAACACCGAGAGCTGCACACAGGAGCACTCCTCAGGGGCCACAAGCAGCCCAAAGGCCGCGCCTTGCCTGCGCGCCACCATCGCCGGAGTGCGGCAGCCCCAGCACACCCAGCAGCACGTCACCCACCCTGCCCTGTGACATCTCTGCTCCATCATGGCCAGGCGCCGCCCCATTGGCCACCTGCCTTGGCGCCTCTGGGCGCAGACAATAGCGAGGCCGCTGGCGCTTGTTGCTAGGCAGCATGGAGCTGTGGCACCCAATGGGCGCCAGGAGGCCGCAGGGCGGGGCTGGCCTCCCAGGGCTGAGGCCTGGCGCGGTGCCTGGCAGGAGCCATGAGGCTTTCCTGACACCACCTCCAGCTCTGCCTCGCCTTGCCCCCAGCCCTCCAAGAGGCACGTTTTGGCGCTAGGAGCACGCAAACTGCTCCAGCAAGGTGGTGGCAGCATTGTGCGGGGCACACTGACGTAGCCCATCACTCAATCCCTCCTCTGTCCCCAGTGACACAGAGTATACTGCCCGCTTAGCCGTGCTGCCCACAGACATGAAATTGGGTCCTCAGTGTTCTGAAAGGGTACAAACCAAAGCCAGTTCTGTTGACACAGCCCACAGGCCTAAACTCGGTTACACCATGCACCGTGAGAATGCCAGTCTCTTTCTTCCTCACCCAAACTGCCCAGTGCCAGGTAGCTTTTGCATCAGCTTCTTGCAGAACTGGATCTTCAGTGTTCGTACAGCTCTGCAAAGCTTCTGCTCTGCAGACTTTTGAGGCTGTGGACTGTGGAAGGACCGAGGCCCCACTGTGCAACTCACCGTTCGATGTCATCTTCAAAACCAGGGGTTCTTAGCGATGCAAGCCAGGTCTAGAAAGACTGCATCTTCCTCTTTTCAGTTGTTAGGGGTAATCCAAGTGTTAGAAGACTGTGGAAACATTGTATTAATGGAGCTGTTACTCCAATAGGTTAAACCGAAGATAGAGAAACCTAGGCGTTGTGGGGCTCGTTTCCCAGAATTGTAGGGGTTGGAAGGGACCTCCAGGGATCATCGGGTCCAACTCCCCTGCCAAAGCAGGTTTCCTAGAGCAGGTTGCACATGTAGGTGTCCAGACGGGGCTTGAATATCTGCAGAGACTCCACAGCCTCCCTGGGCAGCCTGTCCCTGTGCTCCGTCACCCTCACCGTGAAGAAGTTGTTTCGCGTAGTGGTGCGGAACTTCCTGTGCGCCATTTTGTGGCCATTGCCCCTTGTCCTGTCCCCACAGACCACTGAAAAGCGGTTGGCCATATCCCTGTGTCTCCCACACCTCAGGTATTTATAGATAAGGTCCCTTCTCAGTCTTCTTTTCTCCAGGCTGAACAGAGCCAGGTCTCCCAGCCTTTCCTCCTAGGGGAGATGCTCCAGGCCCCGTACCCTGTCTGTGGCCCTCCGCTGGACTCTTTCCAGGAGATCCCTGTCTTTTTTGTACTGGGGAGCCCAGAACTGGACACAGTACTCCAGGTGAGGCCTGACCAGGGCAGAGTAGAGGGGCAGCATCACCTCCCTTGACCTGCTGTCCATGCTCCTTTTAATGCACCCCAGGATCCCGTTGGCCTTCTTGGCCACCAGGGCACACTGCTGGCTCATGGCCAACCTGTCATCCACCAGGACCCCCAGGTCCTTCTCCGCAGAGCTCCTCTCCAGCAGGTCATCCCCCAGCCTGTACTGATACATGCGGTTGTTCCTGCTGTTATAAGTGAAGTCTCAACTCAATCTGTAGTTAGTAATAGTTATAAAAGGAGTATTTATAAAAGGCATAAAAGGCAAGTAAACAGCGCTGGGTGTGTGGGGAGTCTACGCTCCACCAACACGCACACACGAACATCAGACATTCTCAATATACAGAACATTGCTTTTACATACGAAACCCAAGTATGCCTATACATACGTACAATCAGGAAAGGTAACAAACAATCCTTTAAGTTCCATGACTTAACAGTCTCCGTTTTCCATTCTTTTTCTTGATTACAAACACCGGAGAATTCCAGGGCTAGTCGTGGGAGCAAAATGTCTCGCTTTAAGTTGTTAAGCAACTTGGTCTTCGGGCATTATGAATCCTGTGCTTCCTGCATCGAAGAAAAGCATATCCATCTCCTCTTCAAGGCCAATAGGGCCTGGGTCAAAAGGCACGTCCGGGTCACCAGGGGGCGGAACAGCAAAGGCCTTCGATGGCTATAGCAGCAGAGGGGCCGATGGCGTAGCAGTCGGATCAGTAAAGGAGCCCGCAGCTCCCTCACTGTCTGGCAAAGCACACGTGTCTGACTGTGGTCCCACACGGGGGTGCCGAGCAATCCCACTGCAACCTTGTCGTTTTTAGTTGCAGAGTCCCACGCCTTGACCTCAATTTGGTCCCATATTTCAGGATCGTAAACTGTCTGATTGTTAAGAAGGAGAATAAGCCGTAAGGTTACCAGGACAGTCTTTGTTTCTAAGGACGCATGATTCCCCATAATGCGCAACTGCTTACCAGCGAGGAACAGTTGTGTGCACGGCTCCGCTTCTCTCAGCGTGAGCTTCTTTGCAGCTCCGGTGCGCCCATTTCCAGCGACTTTCGGTACGAGCTTCTTTGAGCGGTTTGCTGAGTCTGGTCGAACCTCTCTTCATGAGGCAATCAATGTGCCTGTTCCCGTCCTGGTCACCGTTCTGCTAGCCTGTTCTTTTGGAGGGCAGGCTCCCCTCTTATACTCTTCTCCCCACAGCAATCCTTTTCAAAAACAACTTTTCATTGGTCAAACAACTTTGCCCAGCAGCAGCAAACACCCAGCAACTTCCATGCCTTAATGGCTGGAGAACAAGCAACCCCAGACGGCATGGAGTCTCCTGAATCACCCTTCTTTGTTCCCTCTAAGCTCTTCTGCATTCCTGATGGCCTCATCGTTAAGAGTCTACTGTTATCATTAACCACGGGGTTTGCCGACCCCCATGGCCACACTCCCACGTCTCCCCCGTCTTCATTAATATCAACCATCTTCTCAACACGAATTACCACTCCATATATAACACTTCCCAGGTGCAACTTGCTTTAGTTAAACCTCCTCTGGTTTCTTCCTGCCCAGCTCTCCAGCCTGTCCAGGTCTCGCTGAATGGCAGCACAGCCTTCTGGCGTGCCAGCCTCTCCTCCCAGCTTTGTATCATCAGCGTACTTGCTGAGGGTGGACACTGTTCCCTCACAGAGTCGTTGATGAAGCTGTCGAACAAGATGCGACCCAGCACCGACCCCTGAGCTTGTCACAGGTCTCCAACTGGACTCTGCTCCGCCGATCACCACCCTCTGAGCTCGGGCAGTCAGCCAGTTCTCAACCCACCTTACTGTCCGCTCTTCTGTCCCACGCTTTGTCAGCTTTGTTAGCAGGATATCATGGGAGACAGTAGCAAGAGCCTTTCGTTTTTATTGTGTTGTTGTTGCTTGGTTTGGAGATTCACATCACGCTCCATGATAGAAAAGTTTAGCGCATCAGCATCCCACTGGGAAGACACAAAATGCACTCCCAAAGTCTTTCCCCGTCTCCTTAGCACTGGAGGTGCCTTAAGAGGAGAGCGGTCATGGCTGGGCCCTTGCAACGCTAGCAAATTCTACGAAAAGTTGCATTCGGCTGAAAAGTAAGTGAATGACATGAACGTGATCTCACTCTTTGAACTACTGAGTTAAATGTACACTCCTGCAAAAATACTCAAAGAAATAATCCAATAGGTTATGTATAGTTAGGCAACCACAACTGAAACTGCAACAAAGTGCCGATGGTGAGAAACAAACAACAAAGCCGTTTCCTTCTCTGACAGCGGAACACCTTGCTCAGGGAAGACCCCCATGTGTCGCCTTCAGAAAGCCTTCAACACCCTCCACCTCGTGCTCCCATCAGCAGGTTGAAGAAGGTGAGAGGGAGCGGCTGACGGAAGACCGCTCTATCCAGAGTGTGGGGTCTACTGTGAAATTTTCCACTGAAGCTGTGTCCATTTCCGAGGATTGTATTTCAAGGAACACACACACCAAGCAGAAAGCATCCAAGGAACCCAGGAAGCGATGCTAAGAACGACCCTTCTTAGGATCAGACTTTTAGGAAACATGGTCTCTAAGGAAAGATTAAACATTGGATTAATGGACTAAGGCTTTAATGTCAAGAGCAGGCAGAACCGAGATGTGGAGAAGGATGCTGCAAATAAAAAGCGAGCAAACTTCTCCCCAGGCCATAGATTTAGGACAAGGAAGAAAGGACTTCTTCACATGCAGCAAAGGGACTTTAGTTTAGGTGTTACTGTGTGGTGCTTTTACTTGGGTGGGCAGCCGAGTTCCACCACGGCCGCTCTCTCACTCCCCCTCCTGAAAGGGGAAGGGAGAGAAAATACGATGCCAAGGGCTCAAGGGCTGAGATAAGGACGGGGAGATCACTCAGCAGGTATCGTGACGGGCAAAGCAGACTCAGAGTAGGGAGACAGTAAGATTTTTCCCCCCCCAGTGCACCCTCTCCCACCTCCTCCCCCTGAGCGGCTCAGGGGAGCGGGGCAACGGGGGCTGCGGTCAGTCTGTAGCACTTTGTCTCCGCCGCTCTTTCTCAGTCGCTCTCTGCCCCTGCTCCAGCGGGGTCTCCTCCACGGGCTGCAGCGTGGAACCCTGCTCCACCATGGTACACCATGGGCTGCAGGGGGACAGCCTGCTTCACCGTGGTCCTCACCACAGGCTGCAGGCTCAGGCACCTGGAGCACCTCTCCCCCTCCCTCTTCACCGACCTTGGCGTCTGCAAGGCTCTTTCTCATTCCTTCCTCTCTCCCAGCTGCTCTTCCGCAGCAATTTTTTTTTATTTTTTTTTTCAACCTTTCTTAAATCTGGACTCACACGGGCGCAAACAACAGCGCTTCTTGGCCTGGCTGTGGCCAGCAGCGGGCCCTTCTCTAACATGGCGCAGTTTCTGGATTCTCGCAGAACCCACCCTCATGACCCCCCCCGCTACCAAAACCTTGCCACGTAAAGCCAGTACATGAGGCAAGAGAACTCGGAAATGGTTTGAAAGAGATTTATAGCAACATGACAGAACATGGCACCTCCTAGTACAAAAAAGACAGCTCTACAAGAAATGATCGGTTGGCAGATTGAAAACAAACAGAAGAATGGGCTTCTTCACACATCAGGCACGGAGCTGTCGGTCTGGCTGCAGACATGGCAGATGCCAAAAAGCACCTCATTGTAGAAAACACCAAAAGCTGCATGATGCAGAACTCCTCAGGGATGAGTAGAAGAAAACGCCAAAAGCTGCACGATGAAGAAGTCCTCAAGGGCCGTAGTGAAGAAAGCACACAAAGCTGCACAATGAAAAGCTTCTCAGGGCCTGGAATGAGAGAAAAAATAACACCAAATGTTAGAAGACAAAGCACTTCTCAGGGACAAGGTGAAAACAACACCAAAATTGGCATGATGAAGCTCTCCTCAGGGAAAACATGGCGAAGAACCCCAAAGGCTGGATGGTGCAGACCTCCTCAGGGCCGCAGTGAAGACAACACCACAAGCTGCACCACGAAGCTCTCCTCAGGGGCCGAAGTGAAGAGAACCAGAAAAGCTGCACGCTGAAGAACTCCTCCGGGTAAACGTAATGAAGGGAACCCCAAAAGCTGGACGCTGCAGAACTCCTCAGGGGCTGCGGTGAAGAAAATACCAAATGCTGCTCGACAAAGCAATCCTCAACGGACGAAGTGAAGAGAAGCAGAAAAGCTGCACGATGAAGAACTCCTCAGGGCCGTAGTGAAGAACACAACAAAAGCCGCACGCAGAAGCACACTTCAGGGGCCACAGGAAGAAGAAACCCCAAAAAGCTGCACGAAGAATTTCTCCTCAAGCGCCACAGTGAAGAAAACACAACGAGCTGAATAGTGAAGCCCTCCTCAGGGGAAACGTGGCGTGGGGAAAACCCCCAAATGCTGCACGACAAAGAGCTCCTCAGCGATGTAGTGAAGAACACACCAAAAACTGCTCAAGAAGGCACTCCTCAGAGGCTGCAGTGGAGAAGCACCAAAAGCTGGACGATGAAGCTCTCCTAAAGTGGAAACGTGGTGAAGGGATCCCAAAAAGCTGCACGATGAAGAACTCCTCATGGGCCGCAATGAAGAATACGCCAGAAGCTGCACGCAGAAGCACTCCTCAGGGCCTAGAAGGAAAAAAAAAAAAAAAAACAAAACACCAAATGTTAGAAGATGAAGCACTTCTCAGGGGCTGGAAGGTGAAAACAACACCAAAAGCGGCATGATGAAGCTCTCCTCAGGGAAAACATAGCGAAGAACCCCAAAGGCTGGATGGTGCAGAACTCCTCAGGGCCGAGTAGAAGAAAACACCGCAAGCTGCACCACGAAGCTCTCCTCAGGGCCGTAGTGAAGAAAACAGCAAAGTGTGCACGATGACGCTTTCCTCCGGAGTTTCAAAGTGAAGACAACCCCAAAAGCTGCGCGATGAAGAACTCCTCAGGGACCACAAGGTGAAGAAAACACAAAAAGCTCCACGAAGAATTACTCCTCAAGCGCCACAGTGAAGAAAATGCAAAAAGCTGAATGATGAAGCGCTCCTCAGGGGAAACGTGGTGTGAAGAACCCCAAAAGCTGCACAATGAAGGCATCCTCAGTGGAAACGCAGTGAAGGAAACACAAGAAGCTGGACGCAGAAGCACTCCGCAAGTTGCAGTGAAGAAAAGAGCAAAAGCTGCTCAAGAAGGCACTCCTCAGAGGCTGCAGTGGAGAACCACCAAAAGCTGAACGATGCAGAACTGCTCAGGGCTGCCGTGATAAGAACACCGAAAGCTGCACGACGACACCCTCCTGCGGGGTCACACAGTAAAGACAACACCGAGAGCTGCACACAGGAGCACTCCTCAGGGGCCACAAGCAGCCCAAAGGCCGCGCCTTGCCTGCGCGCCACCATCGCCGGAGTGCGGCAGCCCCAGCACACCCAGCAGCACGTCACCCACCCTGCCCTGTGACATCTCTGCTCCATCATGGCCAGGCGCCGCCCCATTGGCCACCTGCCTTGGCGCCTCTGGGCGCAGACAATAGCGAGGCCGCTGGCGCTTGTTGCTAGGCAGCATGGAGCTGTGGCACCCAATGGGCGCCAGGAGGCCGCAGGGCGGGGCTGGCCTCCCAGGGCTGAGGCCTGGCGCGGTGCCTGGCAGGAGCCATGAGGCTTTCCTGACACCACCTCCAGCTCTGCCTCGCCTTGCCCCCAGCCCTCCAAGAGGCACGTTTTGGCGCTAGGAGCACGCAAACTGCTCCAGCAAGGTGGTGGCAGCATTGTGCGGGGCACACTGACGTAGCCCATCACTCAATCCCTCCTCTGTCCCCAGTGACACAGAGTATACTGCCCGCTTAGCCGTGCTGCCCACAGACATGAAATTGGGTCCTCAGTGTTCTGAAAGGGTACAAACCAAAGCCAGTTCTGTTGACACAGCCCACAGGCCTAAACTCGGTTACACCATGCACCGTGAGAATGCCAGTCTCTTTCTTCCTCACCCAAACTGCCCAGTGCCAGGTAGCTTTTGCATCAGCTTCTTGCAGAACTGGATCTTCAGTGTTCGTACAGCTCTGCAAAGCTTCTGCTCTGCAGACTTTTGAGGCTGTGGACTGTGGAAGGACCGAGGCCCCACTGTGCAACTCACCGTTCGATGTCATCTTCAAAACCAGGGGTTCTTAGCGATGCAAGCCAGGTCTAGAAAGACTGCATCTTCCTCTTTTCAGTTGTTAGGGGTAATCCAAGTGTTAGAAGACTGTGGAAACATTGTATTAATGGAGCTGTTACTCCAATAGGTTAAACCGAAGATAGAGAAACCTAGGCGTTGTGGGGCTCGTTTCCCAGAATTGTAGGGGTTGGAAGGGACCTCCAGGGATCATCGGGTCCAACTCCCCTGCCAAAGCAGGTTTCCTAGAGCAGGTTGCACATGTAGGTGTCCAGACGGGGCTTGAATATCTGCAGAGACTCCACAGCCTCCCTGGGCAGCCTGTCCCTGTGCTCCGTCACCCTCACCGTGAAGAAGTTGTTTCGCGTAGTGGTGCGGAACTTCCTGTGCGCCATTTTGTGGCCATTGCCCCTTGTCCTGTCCCCACAGACCACTGAAAAGCGGTTGGCCATATCCCTGTGTCTCCCACACCTCAGGTATTTATAGATAAGGTCCCTTCTCAGTCTTCTTTTCTCCAGGCTGAACAGAGCCAGGTCTCCCAGCCTTTCCTCCTAGGGGAGATGCTCCAGGCCCCGTACCCTGTCTGTGGCCCTCCGCTGGACTCTTTCCAGGAGATCCCTGTCTTTTTTGTACTGGGGAGCCCAGAACTGGACACAGTACTCCAGGTGAGGCCTGACCAGGGCAGAGTAGAGGGGCAGCATCACCTCCCTTGACCTGCTGTCCATGCTCCTTTTAATGCACCCCAGGATCCCGTTGGCCTTCTTGGCCACCAGGGCACACTGCTGGCTCATGGCCAACCTGTCATCCACCAGGACCCCCAGGTCCTTCTCCGCAGAGCTCCTCTCCAGCAGGTCATCCCCCAGCCTGTACTGATACATGCGGTTGTTCCTGCTGTTATAAGTGAAGTCTCAACTCAATCTGTAGTTAGTAATAGTTATAAAAGGAGTATTTATAAAAGGCATAAAAGGCAAGTAAACAGCGCTGGGTGTGTGGGGAGTCTACGCTCCACCAACACGCACACACGAACATCAGACATTCTCAATATACAGAACATTGCTTTTACATACGAAACCCAAGTATGCCTATACATACGTACAATCAGGAAAGGTAACAAACAATCCTTTAAGTTCCATGACTTAACAGTCTCCGTTTTCCATTCTTTTTCTTGATTACAAACACCGGAGAATTCCAGGGCTAGTCGTGGGAGCAAAATGTCTCGCTTTAAGTTGTTAAGCAACTTGGTCTTCGGGCATTATGAATCCTGTGCTTCCTGCATCGAAGAAAAGCATATCCATCTCCTCTTCAAGGCCAATAGGGCCTGGGTCAAAAGGCACGTCCGGGTCACCAGGGGGCGGAACAGCAAAGGCCTTCGATGGCTATAGCAGCAGAGGGGCCGATGGCGTAGCAGTCGGATCAGTAAAGGAGCCCGCAGCTCCCTCACTGTCTGGCAAAGCACACGTGTCTGACTGTGGTCCCACACGGGGGTGCCGAGCAATCCCACTGCAACCTTGTCGTTTTTAGTTGCAGAGTCCCACGCCTTGACCTCAATTTGGTCCCATATTTCAGGATCGTAAACTGTCTGATTGTTAAGAAGGAGAATAAGCCGTAAGGTTACCAGGACAGTCTTTGTTTCTAAGGACGCATGATTCCCCATAATGCGCAACTGCTTACCAGCGAGGAACAGTTGTGTGCACGGCTCCGCTTCTCTCAGCGTGAGCTTCTTTGCAGCTCCGGTGCGCCCATTTCCAGCGACTTTCGGTACGAGCTTCTTTGAGCGGTTTGCTGAGTCTGGTCGAACCTCTCTTCATGAGGCAATCAATGTGCCTGTTCCCGTCCTGGTCACCGTTCTGCTAGCCTGTTCTTTTGGAGGGCAGGCTCCCCTCTTATACTCTTCTCCCCACAGCAATCCTTTTCAAAAACAACTTTTCATTGGTCAAACAACTTTGCCCAGCAGCAGCAAACACCCAGCAACTTCCATGCCTTAATGGCTGGAGAACAAGCAACCCCAGACGGCATGGAGTCTCCTGAATCACCCTTCTTTGTTCCCTCTAAGCTCTTCTGCATTCCTGATGGCCTCATCGTTAAGAGTCTACTGTTATCATTAACCACGGGGTTTGCCGACCCCCATGGCCACACTCCCACGTCTCCCCCGTCTTCATTAATATCAACCATCTTCTCAACACGAATTACCACTCCATATATAACACTTCCCAGGTGCAACTTGCTTTAGTTAAACCTCCTCTGGTTTCTTCCTGCCCAGCTCTCCAGCCTGTCCAGGTCTCGCTGAATGGCAGCACAGCCTTCTGGCGTGCCAGCCTCTCCTCCCAGCTTTGTATCATCAGCGTACTTGCTGAGGGTGGACACTGTTCCCTCACAGAGTCGTTGATGAAGCTGTCGAACAAGATGCGACCCAGCACCGACCCCTGAGCTTGTCACAGGTCTCCAACTGGACTCTGCTCCGCCGATCACCACCCTCTGAGCTCGGGCAGTCAGCCAGTTCTCAACCCACCTTACTGTCCGCTCTTCTGTCCCACGCTTTGTCAGCTTTGTTAGCAGGATATCATGGGAGACAGTAGCAAGAGCCTTTCGTTTTTATTGTGTTGTTGTTGCTTGGTTTGGAGATTCACATCACGCTCCATGATAGAAAAGTTTAGCGCATCAGCATCCCACTGGGAAGACACAAAATGCACTCCCAAAGTCTTTCCCCGTCTCCTTAGCACTGGAGGTGCCTTAAGAGGAGAGCGGTCATGGCTGGGCCCTTGCAACGCTAGCAAATTCTACGAAAAGTTGCATTCGGCTGAAAAGTAAGTGAATGACATGAACGTGATCTCACTCTTTGAACTACTGAGTTAAATGTACACTCCTGCAAAAATACTCAAAGAAATAATCCAATAGGTTATGTATAGTTAGGCAACCACAACTGAAACTGCAACAAAGTGCCGATGGTGAGAAACAAACAACAAAGCCGTTTCCTTCTCTGACAGCGGAACACCTTGCTCAGGGAAGACCCCCATGTGTCGCCTTCAGAAAGCCTTCAACACCCTCCACCTCGTGCTCCCATCAGCAGGTTGAAGAAGGTGAGAGGGAGCGGCTGACGGAAGACCGCTCTATCCAGAGTGTGGGGTCTACTGTGAAATTTTCCACTGAAGCTGTGTCCATTTCCGAGGATTGTATTTCAAGGAACACACACACCAAGCAGAAAGCATCCAAGGAACCCAGGAAGCGATGCTAAGAACGACCCTTCTTAGGATCAGACTTTTAGGAAACATGGTCTCTAAGGAAAGATTAAACATTGGATTAATGGACTAAGGCTTTAATGTCAAGAGCAGGCAGAACCGAGATGTGGAGAAGGATGCTGCAAATAAAAAGCGAGCAAACTTCTCCCCAGGCCATAGATTTAGGACAAGGAAGAAAGGACTTCTTCACATGCAGCAAAGGGACTTTAGTTTAGGTGTTACTGTGTGGTGCTTTTACTTGGGTGGGCAGCCGAGTTCCACCACGGCCGCTCTCTCACTCCCCCTCCTGAAAGGGGAAGGGAGAGAAAATACGATGCCAAGGGCTCAAGGGCTGAGATAAGGACGGGGAGATCACTCAGCAGGTATCGTGACGGGCAAAGCAGACTCAGAGTAGGGAGACAGTAAGATTTTTCCCCCCCCAGTGCACCCTCTCCCACCTCCTCCCCCTGAGCGGCTCAGGGGAGCGGGGCAACGGGGGCTGCGGTCAGTCTGTAGCACTTTGTCTCCGCCGCTCTTTCTCAGTCGCTCTCTGCCCCTGCTCCAGCGGGGTCTCCTCCACGGGCTGCAGCGTGGAACCCTGCTCCACCATGGTACACCATGGGCTGCAGGGGGACAGCCTGCTTCACCGTGGTCCTCACCACAGGCTGCAGGCTCAGGCACCTGGAGCACCTCTCCCCCTCCCTCTTCACCGACCTTGGCGTCTGCAAGGCTCTTTCTCATTCCTTCCTCTCTCCCAGCTGCTCTTCCGCAGCAATTTTTTTTTATTTTTTTTTTCAACCTTTCTTAAATCTGGACTCACACGGGCGCAAACAACAGCGCTTCTTGGCCTGGCTGTGGCCAGCAGCGGGCCCTTCTCTAACATGGCGCAGTTTCTGGATTCTCGCAGAACCCACCCTCATGACCCCCCCCGCTACCAAAACCTTGCCACGTAAAGCCAGTACATGAGGCAAGAGAACTCGGAAATGGTTTGAAAGAGATTTATAGCAACATGACAGAACATGGCACCTCCTAGTACAAAAAAGACAGCTCTACAAGAAATGATCGGTTGGCAGATTGAAAACAAACAGAAGAATGGGCTTCTTCACACGTCAGGCACGGAGCTGTCGGTCTGGCTGCAGACATGGCAGATGCCAAAAAGCACCTCATTGTAGAAAACACCAAAAGCTGCATGATGCAGAACTCCTCAGGGATGAGTAGAAGAAAACGCCAAAAGCTGCACGATGAAGAAGTCCTCAAGGGCCGTAGTGAAGAAAGCACACAAAGCTGCACAATGAAAAGCTTCTCAGGGCCTGGAATGAGAGAAAAAATAACACCAAATGTTAGAAGACAAAGCACTTCTCAGGGACAAGGTGAAAACAACACCAAAATTGGCATGATGAAGCTCTCCTCAGGGAAAACATGGCGAAGAACCCCAAAGGCTGGATGGTGCAGACCTCCTCAGGGCCGCAGTGAAGACAACACCACAAGCTGCACCACGAAGCTCTCCTCAGGGGCCGAAGTGAAGAGAACCAGAAAAGCTGCACGCTGAAGAACTCCTCCGGGTAAACGTAATGAAGGGAACCCCAAAAGCTGGACGCTGCAGAACTCCTCAGGGGCTGCGGTGAAGAAAATACCAAATGCTGCTCGACAAAGCAATCCTCAACGGACGAAGTGAAGAGAAGCAGAAAAGCTGCACGATGAAGAACTCCTCAGGGCCGTAGTGAAGAACACAACAAAAGCCGCACGCAGAAGCACACTTCAGGGGCCACAGGAAGAAGAAACCCCAAAAAGCTGCACGAAGAATTTCTCCTCAAGCGCCACAGTGAAGAAAACACAACGAGCTGAATAGTGAAGCCCTCCTCAGGGGAAACGTGGCGTGGGGAAAACCCCCAAATGCTGCACGACAAAGAGCTCCTCAGCGATGTAGTGAAGAACACACCAAAAACTGCTCAAGAAGGCACTCCTCAGAGGCTGCAGTGGAGAAGCACCAAAAGCTGGACGATGAAGCTCTCCTAAAGTGGAAACGTGGTGAAGGGATCCCAAAAAGCTGCACGATGAAGAACTCCTCATGGGCCGCAATGAAGAATACGCCAGAAGCTGCACGCAGAAGCACTCCTCAGGGCCTAGAAGGAAAAAAAAAAAAAAAAAACAAAACACCAAATGTTAGAAGATGAAGCACTTCTCAGGGGCTGGAAGGTGAAAACAACACCAAAAGCGGCATGATGAAGCTCTCCTCAGGGAAAACATAGCGAAGAACCCCAAAGGCTGGATGGTGCAGAACTCCTCAGGGCCGAGTAGAAGAAAACACCGCAAGCTGCACCACGAAGCTCTCCTCAGGGCCGTAGTGAAGAAAACAGCAAAGTGTGCACGATGACGCTTTCCTCCGGAGTTTCAAAGTGAAGACAACCCCAAAAGCTGCGCGATGAAGAACTCCTCAGGGACCACAAGGTGAAGAAAACACAAAAAGCTCCACGAAGAATTACTCCTCAAGCGCCACAGTGAAGAAAATGCAAAAAGCTGAATGATGAAGCGCTCCTCAGGGGAAACGTGGTGTGAAGAACCCCAAAAGCTGCACAATGAAGGCATCCTCAGTGGAAACGCAGTGAAGGAAACACAAGAAGCTGGACGCAGAAGCACTCCGCAAGTTGCAGTGAAGAAAAGAGCAAAAGCTGCTCAAGAAGGCACTCCTCAGAGGCTGCAGTGGAGAACCACCAAAAGCTGAACGATGCAGAACTGCTCAGGGCTGCCGTGATAAGAACACCGAAAGCTGCACGACGACACCCTCCTGCGGGGTCACACAGTAAAGACAACACCGAGAGCTGCACACAGGAGCACTCCTCAGGGGCCACAAGCAGCCCAAAGGCCGCGCCTTGCCTGCGCGCCACCATCGCCGGAGTGCGGCAGCCCCAGCACACCCAGCAGCACGTCACCCACCCTGCCCTGTGACATCTCTGCTCCATCATGGCCAGGTGCCGCCCCATTGGCCACCTGCCTTGGCGCCTCTGGGCGCAGACAATAGCGAGGCCGCTGGCGCTTGTTGCTAGGCAGCATGGAGCTGTGGCACCCGATGGGCGCCAGGAGGCCGCAGGGCGGGGCTGGCCTCCCAGGGCTGAGGCCTGGCGCGGTGCCTGGCAGGAGCCATGAGGCTTTCCTGACACCACCTCCAGCTCTGCCTCGCCTTGCCCCCAGCCCTCCAAGAGGCACGTTTTGGCGCTAGGAGCACGCAAACTGCTCCAGCAAGGTGGTGGCAGCATTGTGCGGGGCACACTGACGTAGCCCATCACTCAATCCCTCCTCTGTCCCCAGTGACACAGAGTATACTGCCCGCTTAGCCGTGCTGCCCACAGACATGAAATTGGGTCCTCAGTGTTCTGAAAGGGTACAAACCAAAGCCAGTTCTGTTGACACAGCCCACAGGCCTAAACTCGGTTACACCATGCACCGTGAGAATGCCAGTCTCTTTCTTCCTCACCCAAACTGCCCAGTGCCAGGTAGCTTTTGCATCAGCTTCTTGCAGAACTGGATCTTCAGTGTTCGTACAGCTCTGCAAAGCTTCTGCTCTGCAGACTTTTGAGGCTGTGGACTGTGGAAGGACCGAGGCCCCACTGTGCAACTCACCGTTCGATGTCATCTTCAAAACCAGGGGTTCTTAGCGATGCAAGCCAGGTCTAGAAAGACTGCATCTTCCTCTTTTCAGTTGTTAGGGGTAATCCAAGTGTTAGAAGACTGTGGAAACATTGTATTAATGGAGCTGTTACTCCAATAGGTTAAACCGAAGATAGAGAAACCTAGGCGTTGTGGGGCTCGTTTCCCAGAATTGTAGGGGTTGGAAGGGACCTCCAGGGATCATCGGGTCCAACTCCCCTGCCAAAGCAGGTTTCCTAGAGCAGGTTGCACATGTAGGTGTCCAGACGGGGCTTGAATATCTGCAGAGACTCCACAGCCTCCCTGGGCAGCCTGTCCCTGTGCTCCGTCACCCTCACCGTGAAGAAGTTGTTTCGCGTAGTGGTGCGGAACTTCCTGTGCGCCATTTTGTGGCCATTTCCCCTTGTCCTGTCCCCACAGACCACTGAAAAGCGGTTGGCCATATCCCTGTGTCTCCCACACCTCAGGTATTTATAGATAAGGTCCCTTCTCAGTCTTCTTTTCTCCAGGCTGAACAGAGCCAGGTCTCCCAGCCTTTCCTCCTAGGGGAGATGCTCCAGGCCCCGTACCCTGTCTGTGGCCCTCCGCTGGACTCTTTCCAGGAGATCCCTGTCTTTTTTGTACTGGGGAGCCCAGAACTGGACACAGTACTCCAGGTGAGGCCTGACCAGGGCAGAGTAGAGGGGCAGCATCACCTCCCTTGACCTGCTGTCCATGCTCCTTTTAATGCACCCCAGGATCCCGTTGGCCTTCTTGGCCACCAGGGCACACTGCTGGCTCATGGCCAACCTGTCATCCACCAGGACCCCCAGGTCCTTCTCCGCAGAGCTCCTCTCCAGCAGGTCATCCCCCAGCCTGTACTGATACATGCGGTTATTCCTGCTGTTATAAGTGAAGTCTCAACTCAATCTGTAGTTAGTAATAGTTATAAAAGGAGTATTTATAAAAGGCATAAAAGGCAAGTAAACAGCGCTGGGTGTGTGGGGAGTCTACGCTCCACCAACACGCACACACGAACATCAGACATTCTCAATATACAGAACATTGCTTTTACATACGAAACCCAAGTATGCCTATACATACGTACAATCAGGAAAGGTAACAAACAATCCTTTAAGTTCCATGACTTAACAGTCTCCGTTTTCCATTCTTTTTCTTGATTACAAACACCGGAGAATTCCAGGGCTAGTCGTGGGAGCAAAATGTCTCGCTTTAAGTTGTTAAGCAACTTGGTCTTCGGGCATTATGAATCCTGTGCTTCCTGCATCGAAGAAAAGCATATCCATCTCCTCTTCAAGGCCAATAGGGCCTGGGTCAAAAGGCACGTCCGGGTCACCAGGGGGCGGAACAGCAAAGGCCTTCGATGGCTATAGCAGCAGAGGGGCCGATGGCGTAGCAGTCGGATCAGTAAAGGAGCCCGCAGCTCCCTCACTGTCTGGCAAAGCACACGTGTCTGACTGTGGTCCCACACGGGGGTGCCGAGCAATCCCACTGCAACCTTGTCGTTTTTAGTTGCAGAGTCCCACGCCTTGACCTCAATTTGGTCCCATATTTCAGGATCGTAAACTGTCTGATTGTTAAGAAGGAGAATAAGCCGTAAGGTTACCAGGACAGTCTTTGTTTCTAAGGACGCATGATTCCCCATAATGCGCAACTGCTTACCAGCGAGGGACAGTTGTGTGCACGGCTCCGCTTCTCTCAGCGTGAGCTTCTTTGCAGCTCCGGTGCGCCCATTTCCAGCGACTTTCGGTACGAGCTTCTTTGAGCGGTTTGCTGAGTCTGGTCGAACCTCTCTTCATGAGGCAATCAATGTGCCTGTTCCCGTCCTGGTCACCGTTCTGCTAGCCTGTTCTTTTGGAGGGCAGGCTCCCCTCTTATACTCTTCTCCCCACAGCAATCCTTTTCAAAAACAACTTTTCATTGGTCAAACAACTTTGCCCAGCAGCAGCAAACACCCAGCAACTTCCATGCCTTAATGGCTGGAGAACAAGCAACCCCAGACGGCATGGAGTCTCCTGAATCACCCTTCTTTGTTCCCTCTAAGCTCTTCTGCATTCCTGATGGCCTCATCGTTAAGAGTCTACTGTTATCATTAACCACGGGGTTTGCCGACCCCCATGGCCACACTCCCACGTCTCCCCCGTCTTCATTAATATCAACCATCTTCTCAACACGAATTACCACTCCATATATAACACTTCCCAGGTGCAACTTGCTTTAGTTAAACCTCCTCTGGTTTCTTCCTGCCCAGCTCTCCAGCCTGTCCAGGTCTCGCTGAATGGCAGCACAGCCTTCTGGCGTGCCAGCCTCTCCTCCCAGCTTTGTATCATCAGCGTACTTGCTGAGGGTGGACACTGTTCCCTCACAGAGTCGTTGATGAAGCTGTCGAACAAGATGCGACCCAGCACCGACCCCTGAGCTTGTCACAGGTCTCCAACTGGACTCTGCTCCGCCGATCACCACCCTCTGAGCTCGGGCAGTCAGCCAGTTCTCAACCCACCTTACTGTCCGCTCTTCTGTCCCACGCTTTGTCAGCTTTGTTAGCAGGATATCATGGGAGACAGTAGCAAGAGCCTTTCGTTTTTATTGTGTTGTTGTTGCTTGGTTTGGAGATTCACATCACGCTCCATGATAGAAAAGTTTAGCGCATCAGCATCCCACTGGGAAGACACAAAATGCACTCCCAAAGTCTTTCACCGTCTCCTTAGCACTGGAGGTGCCTTAAGAGGAGAGCGGTCATGGCTGGGCCCTTGCAACGCTAGCAAATTCTACGAAAAGTTGCATTCGGCTGAAAAGTAAGTGAATGACATGAACGTGATCTCACTCTTTGAACTACTGAGTTAAATGTACACTCCTGCAAAAATACTCAAAGAAATAATCCAATAGGTTATGTATAGTTAGGCAACCACAACTGAAACTGCAACAAAGTGCCGATGGTGAGAAACAAACAACAAAGCCGTTTCCTTCTCTGACAGCGGAACACCTTGCTCAGGGAAGACCCCCATGTGTCGCCTTCAGAAAGCCTTCAACACCCTCCACCTCGTGCTCCCATCAGCAGGTTGAAGAAGGTGAGAGGGAGCGGCTGACGGAAGACCGCTCTATCCAGAGTGTGGGGTCTACTGTGAAATTTTCCACTGAAGCTGTGTCCATTTCCGAGGATTGTATTTCAAGGAACACACACACCAAGCAGAAAGCATCCAAGGAACCCAGGAAGCGATGCTAAGAACGACCCTTCTTAGGATCAGACTTTTAGGAAACATGGTCTCTAAGGAAAGATTAAACATTGGATTAATGGACTAAGGCTTTAATGTCAAGAGCAGGCAGAACCGAGATGTGGAGAAGGATGCTGCAAATAAAAAGCGAGCAAACTTCTCCCCAGGCCATAGATTTAGGACAAGGAAGAAAGGACTTCTTCACATGCAGCAAAGGGACTTTAGTTTAGGTGTTACTGTGTGGTGCTTTTACTTGGGTGGGCAGCCGAGTTCCACCACGGCCGCTCTCTCACTCCCCCTCCTGAAAGGGGAAGGGAGAGAAAATACGATGCCAAGGGCTCAAGGGCTGAGATAAGGACGGGGAGATCACTCAGCAGGTATCGTGACGGGCAAAGCAGACTCAGAGTAGGGAGACAGTAAGATTTTTCCCCCCCCAGTGCACCCTCTCCCACCTCCTCCCCCTGAGCGGCTCAGGGGAGCGGGGCAACGGGGGCTGCGGTCAGTCTGTAGCACTTTGTCTCCGCCGCTCTTTCTCAGTCGCTCTCTGCCCCTGCTCCAGCGGGGTCTCCTCCACGGGCTGCAGCGTGGAACCCTGCTCCACCATGGTACACCATGGGCTGCAGGGGGACAGCCTGCTTCACCGTGGTCCTCACCACAGGCTGCAGGCTCAGGCACCTGGAGCACCTCTCCCCCTCCCTCTTCACCGACCTTGGCGTCTGCAAGGCTCTTTCTCATTCCTTCCTCTCTCCCAGCTGCTCTTCCGCAGCAATTTTTTTTTATTTTTTTTTTCAACCTTTCTTAAATCTGGACTCACACGGGCGCAAACAACAGCGCTTCTTGGCCTGGCTGTGGCCAGCAGCGGGCCCTTCTCTAACATGGCGCAGTTTCTGGATTCTCGCAGAACCCACCCTCATGACCCCCCCCGCTACCAAAACCTTGCCACGTAAAGCCAGTACATGAGGCAAGAGAACTCGGAAATGGTTTGAAAGAGATTTATAGCAACATGACAGAACATGGCACCTCCTAGTACAAAAAAGACAGCTCTACAAGAAATGATCGGTTGGCAGATTGAAAACAAACAGAAGAATGGGCTTCTTCACACGTCAGGCACGGAGCTGTCGGTCTGGCTGCAGACATGGCAGATGCCAAAAAGCACCTCATTGTAGAAAACACCAAAAGCTGCATGATGCAGAACTCCTCAGGGATGAGTAGAAGAAAACGCCAAAAGCTGCACGATGAAGAAGTCCTCAAGGGCCGTAGTGAAGAAAGCACACAAAGCTGCACAATGAAAAGCTTCTCAGGGCCTGGAATGAGAGAAAAAATAACACCAAATGTTAGAAGACAAAGCACTTCTCAGGGACAAGGTGAAAACAACACCAAAATTGGCATGATGAAGCTCTCCTCAGGGAAAACATGGCGAAGAACCCCAAAGGCTGGATGGTGCAGACCTCCTCAGGGCCGCAGTGAAGACAACACCACAAGCTGCACCACGAAGCTCTCCTCAGGGGCCGAAGTGAAGAGAACCAGAAAAGCTGCACGCTGAAGAACTCCTCCGGGTAAACGTAATGAAGGGAACCCCAAAAGCTGGACGCTGCAGAACTCCTCAGGGGCTGCGGTGAAGAAAATACCAAATGCTGCTCGACAAAGCAATCCTCAACGGACGAAGTGAAGAGAAGCAGAAAAGCTGCACGATGAAGAACTCCTCAGGGCCGTAGTGAAGAACACAACAAAAGCCGCACGCAGAAGCACACTTCAGGGGCCACAGGAAGAAGAAACCCCAAAAAGCTGCACGAAGAATTTCTCCTCAAGCGCCACAGTGAAGAAAACACAACGAGCTGAATAGTGAAGCCCTCCTCAGGGGAAACGTGGCGTGGGGAAAACCCCCAAATGCTGCACGACAAAGAGCTCCTCAGCGATGTAGTGAAGAACACACCAAAAACTGCTCAAGAAGGCACTCCTCAGAGGCTGCAGTGGAGAAGCACCAAAAGCTGGACGATGAAGCTCTCCTAAAGTGGAAATGTGGTGAAGGGATCCCAAAAAGCTGCACGATGAAGAACTCCTCATGGGCCGCAATGAAGAATACGCCAGAAGCTGCACGCAGAAGCACTCCTCAGGGCCTAGAAGGAAAAAAAAAAAAAAAAACAAAACACCAAATGTTAGAAGATGAAGCACTTCTCAGGGGCTGGAAGGTGAAAACAACACCAAAAGCGGCATGATGAAGCTCTCCTCAGGGAAAACATAGCGAAGAACCCCAAAGGCTGGATGGTGCAGAACTCCTCAGGGCCGAGTAGAAGAAAACACCGCAAGCTGCACCACGAAGCTCTCCTCAGGGCCGTAGTGAAGAAAACAGCAAAGTGTGCACGATGACGCTTTCCTCCGGAGTTTCAAAGTGAAGACAACCCCAAAAGCTGCGCGATGAAGAACTCCTCAGGGACCACAAGGTGAAGAAAACACAAAAAGCTCCACGAAGAATTACTCCTCAAGCGCCACAGTGAAGAAAATGCAAAAAGCTGAATGATGAAGCGCTCCTCAGGGGAAACGTGGTGTGAAGAACCCCAAAAGCTGCACAATGAAGGCATCCTCAGTGGAAACGCAGTGAAGGAAACACAAGAAGCTGGACGCAGAAGCACTCCGCAAGTTGCAGTGAAGAAAAGAGCAAAAGCTGCTCAAGAAGGCACTCCTCAGAGGCTGCAGTGGAGAACCACCAAAAGCTGAACGATGCAGAACTGCTCAGGGCTGCCGTGATAAGAACACCGAAAGCTGCACGACGACACCCTCCTGCGGGGTCACACAGTAAAGACAACACCGAGAGCTGCACACAGGAGCACTCCTCAGGGGCCACAAGCAGCCCAAAGGCCGCGCCTTGCCTGCGCGCCACCATCGCCGGAGTGCGGCAGCCCCAGCACACCCAGCAGCACGTCACCCACCCTGCCCTGTGACATCTCTGCTCCATCATGGCCAGGTGCCGCCCCATTGGCCACCTGCCTTGGCGCCTCTGGGCGCAGACAATAGCGAGGCCGCTGGCGCTTGTTGCTAGGCAGCATGGAGCTGTGGCACCCGATGGGCGCCAGGAGGCCGCAGGGCGGGGCTGGCCTCCCAGGGCTGAGGCCTGGCGCGGTGCCTGGCAGGAGCCATGAGGCTTTCCTGACACCACCTCCAGCTCTGCCTCGCCTTGCCCCCAGCCCTCCAAGAGGCACGTTTTGGCGCTAGGAGCACGCAAACTGCTCCAGCAAGGTGGTGGCAGCATTGTGCGGGGCACACTGACGTAGCCCATCACTCAATCCCTCCTCTGTCCCCAGTGACACAGAGTATACTGCCCGCTTAGCCGTGCTGCCCACAGACATGAAATTGGGTCCTCAGTGTTCTGAAAGGGTACAAACCAAAGCCAGTTCTGTTGACACAGCCCACAGGCCTAAACTCGGTTACACCATGCACCGTGAGAATGCCAGTCTCTTTCTTCCTCACCCAAACTGCCCAGTGCCAGGTAGCTTTTGCATCAGCTTCTTGCAGAACTGGATCTTCAGTGTTCGTACAGCTCTGCAAAGCTTCTGCTCTGCAGACTTTTGAGGCTGTGGACTGTGGAAGGACCGAGGCCCCACTGTGCAACTCACCGTTCGATGTCATCTTCAAAACCAGGGGTTCTTAGCGATGCAAGCCAGGTCTAGAAAGACTGCATCTTCCTCTTTTCAGTTGTTAGGGGTAATCCAAGTGTTAGAAGACTGTGGAAACATTGTATTAATGGAGCTGTTACTCCAATAGGTTAAACCGAAGATAGAGAAACCTAGGCGTTGTGGGGCTCGTTTCCCAGAATTGTAGGGGTTGGAAGGGACCTCCAGGGATCATCGGGTCCAACTCCCCTGCCAAAGCAGGTTTCCTAGAGCAGGTTGCACATGTAGGTGTCCAGACGGGGCTTGAATATCTGCAGAGACTCCACAGCCTCCCTGGGCAGCCTGTCCCTGTGCTCCGTCACCCTCACCGTGAAGAAGTTGTTTCGCGTAGTGGTGCGGAACTTCCTGTGCGCCATTTTGTGGCCATTGCCCCTTGTCCTGTCCCCACAGACCACTGAAAAGCGGTTGGCCATATCCCTGTGTCTCCCACACCTCAGGTATTTATAGATAAGGTCCCTTCTCAGTCTTCTTTTCTCCAGGCTGAACAGAGCCAGGTCTCCCAGCCTTTCCTCCTAGGGGAGATGCTCCAGGCCCCGTACCCTGTCTGTGGCCCTCCGCTGGACTCTTTCCAGGAGATCCCTGTCTTTTTTGTACTGGGGAGCCCAGAACTGGACACAGTACTCCAGGTGAGGCCTGACCAGGGCAGAGTAGAGGGGCAGCATCACCTCCCTTGACCTGCTGTCCATGCTCCTTTTAATGCACCCCAGGATCCCGTTGGCCTTCTTGGCCACCAGGGCACACTGCTGGCTCATGGCCAACCTGTCATCCACCAGGACCCCCAGGTCCTTCTCCGCAGAGCTCCTCTCCAGCAGGTCATCCCCCAGCCTGTACTGATACATGCGGTTGTTCCTGCTGTTATAAGTGAAGTCTCAACTCAATCTGTAGTTAGTAATAGTTATAAAAGGAGTATTTATAAAAGGCATAAAAGGCAAGTAAACAGCGCTGGGTGTGTGGGGAGTCTACGCTCCACCAACACGCACACACGAACATCAGACATTCTCAATATACAGAACATTGCTTTTACATACGAAACCCAAGTATGCCTATACATACGTACAATCAGGAAAGGTAACAAACAATCCTTTAAGTTCCATGACTTAACAGTCTCCGTTTTCCATTCTTTTTCTTGATTACAAACACCGGAGAATTCCAGGGCTAGTCGTGGGAGCAAAATGTCTCGCTTTAAGTTGTTAAGCAACTTGGTCTTCGGGCATTATGAATCCTGTGCTTCCTGCATCGAAGAAAAGCATATCCATCTCCTCTTCAAGGCCAATAGGGCCTGGGTCAAAAGGCACGTCCGGGTCACCAGGGGGCGGAACAGCAAAGGCCTTCGATGGCTATAGCAGCAGAGGGGCCGATGGCGTAGCAGTCGGATCAGTAAAGGAGCCCGCAGCTCCCTCACTGTCTGGCAAAGCACACGTGTCTGACTGTGGTCCCACACGGGGGTGCCGAGCAATCCCACTGCAACCTTGTCGTTTTTAGTTGCAGAGTCCCACGCCTTGACCTCAATTTGGTCCCATATTTCAGGATCGTAAACTGTCTGATTGTTAAGAAGGAGAATAAGCCGTAAGGTTACCAGGACAGTCTTTGTTTCTAAGGACGCATGATTCCCCATAATGCGCAACTGCTTACCAGCGAGGAACAGTTGTGTGCACGGCTCCGCTTCTCTCAGCGTGAGCTTCTTTGCAGCTCCGGTGCGCCCATTTCCAGCGACTTTCGGTACGAGCTTCTTTGAGCGGTTTGCTGAGTCTGGTCGAACCTCTCTTCATGAGGCAATCAATGTGCCTGTTCCCGTCCTGGTCACCGTTCTGCTAGCCTGTTCTTTTGGAGGGCAGGCTCCCCTCTTATACTCTTCTCCCCACAGCAATCCTTTTCAAAAACAACTTTTCATTGGTCAAACAACTTTGCCCAGCAGCAGCAAACACCCAGCAACTTCCATGCCTTAATGGCTGGAGAACAAGCAACCCCAGACGGCATGGAGTCTCCTGAATCACCCTTCTTTGTTCCCTCTAAGCTCTTCTGCATTCCTGATGGCCTCATCGTTAAGAGTCTACTGTTATCATTAACCACGGGGTTTGCCGACCCCCATGGCCACACTCCCACGTCTCCCCCGTCTTCATTAATATCAACCATCTTCTCAACACGAATTACCACTCCATATATAACACTTCCCAGGTGCAACTTGCTTTAGTTAAACCTCCTCTGGTTTCTTCCTGCCCAGCTCTCCAGCCTGTCCAGGTCTCGCTGAATGGCAGCACAGCCTTCTGGCGTGCCAGCCTCTCCTCCCAGCTTTGTATCATCAGCGTACTTGCTGAGGGTGGACACTGTTCCCTCACAGAGTCGTTGATGAAGCTGTCGAACAAGATGCGACCCAGCACCGACCCCTGAGCTTGTCACAGGTCTCCAACTGGACTCTGCTCCGCCGATCACCACCCTCTGAGCTCGGGCAGTCAGCCAGTTCTCAACCCACCTTACTGTCCGCTCTTCTGTCCCACGCTTTGTCAGCTTTGTTAGCAGGATATCATGGGAGACAGTAGCAAGAGCCTTTCGTTTTTATTGTGTTGTTGTTGCTTGGTTTGGAGATTCACATCACGCTCCATGATAGAAAAGTTTAGCGCATCAGCATCCCACTGGGAAGACACAAAATGCACTCCCAAAGTCTTTCCCCGTCTCCTTAGCACTGGAGGTGCCTTAAGAGGAGAGCGGTCATGGCTGGGCCCTTGCAACGCTAGCAAATTCTACGAAAAGTTGCATTCGGCTGAAAAGTAAGTGAATGACATGAACGTGATCTCACTCTTTGAACTACTGAGTTAAATGTACACTCCTGCAAAAATACTCAAAGAAATAATCCAATAGGTTATGTATAGTTAGGCAACCACAACTGAAACTGCAACAAAGTGCCGATGGTGAGAAACAAACAACAAAGCCGTTTCCTTCTCTGACAGCGGAACACCTTGCTCAGGGAAGACCCCCATGTGTCGCCTTCAGAAAGCCTTCAACACCCTCCACCTCGTGCTCCCATCAGCAGGTTGAAGAAGGTGAGAGGGAGCGGCTGACGGAAGACCGCTCTATCCAGAGTGTGGGGTCTACTGTGAAATTTTCCACTGAAGCTGTGTCCATTTCCGAGGATTGTATTTCAAGGAACACACACACCAAGCAGAAAGCATCCAAGGAACCCAGGAAGCGATGCTAAGAACGACCCTTCTTAGGATCAGACTTTTAGGAAACATGGTCTCTAAGGAAAGATTAAACATTGGATTAATGGACTAAGGCTTTAATGTCAAGAGCAGGCAGAACCGAGATGTGGAGAAGGATGCTGCAAATAAAAAGCGAGCAAACTTCTCCCCAGGCCATAGATTTAGGACAAGGAAGAAAGGACTTCTTCACATGCAGCAAAGGGACTTTAGTTTAGGTGTTACTGTGTGGTGCTTTTACTTGGGTGGGCAGCCGAGTTCCACCACGGCCGCTCTCTCACTCCCCCTCCTGAAAGGGGAAGGGAGAGAAAATACGATGCCAAGGGCTCAAGGGCTGAGATAAGGACGGGGAGATCACTCAGCAGGTATCGTGACGGGCAAAGCAGACTCAGAGTAGGGAGACAGTAAGATTTTTCCCCCCCCAGTGCACCCTCTCCCACCTCCTCCCCCTGAGCGGCTCAGGGGAGCGGGGCAACGGGGGCTGCGGTCAGTCTGTAGCACTTTGTCTCCGCCGCTCTTTCTCAGTCGCTCTCTGCCCCTGCTCCAGCGGGGTCTCCTCCACGGGCTGCAGCGTGGAACCCTGCTCCACCATGGTACACCATGGGCTGCAGGGGGACAGCCTGCTTCACCGTGGTCCTCACCACAGGCTGCAGGCTCAGGCACCTGGAGCACCTCTCCCCCTCCCTCTTCACCGACCTTGGCGTCTGCAAGGCTCTTTCTCATTCCTTCCTCTCTCCCAGCTGCTCTTCCGCAGCAATTTTTTTTTATTTTTTTTTTCAACCTTTCTTAAATCTGGACTCACACGGGCGCAAACAACAGCGCTTCTTGGCCTGGCTGTGGCCAGCAGCGGGCCCTTCTCTAACATGGCGCAGTTTCTGGATTCTCGCAGAACCCACCCTCATGACCCCCCCCGCTACCAAAACCTTGCCACGTAAAGCCAGTACATGAGGCAAGAGAACTCGGAAATGGTTTGAAAGAGATTTATAGCAACATGACAGAACATGGCACCTCCTAGTACAAAAAAGACAGCTCTACAAGAAATGATCGGTTGGCAGATTGAAAACAAACAGAAGAATGGGCTTCTTCACACGTCAGGCACGGAGCTGTCGGTCTGGCTGCAGACATGGCAGATGCCAAAAAGCACCTCATTGTAGAAAACACCAAAAGCTGCATGATGCAGAACTCCTCAGGGATGAGTAGAAGAAAACGCCAAAAGCTGCACGATGAAGAAGTCCTCAAGGGCCGTAGTGAAGAAAGCACACAAAGCTGCACAATGAAAAGCTTCTCAGGGCCTGGAATGAGAGAAAAAATAACACCAAATGTTAGAAGACAAAGCACTTCTCAGGGACAAGGTGAAAACAACACCAAAATTGGCATGATGAAGCTCTCCTCAGGGAAAACATGGCGAAGAACCCCAAAGGCTGGATGGTGCAGACCTCCTCAGGGCCGCAGTGAAGACAACACCACAAGCTGCACCACGAAGCTCTCCTCAGGGGCCGAAGTGAAGAGAACCAGAAAAGCTGCACGCTGAAGAACTCCTCCGGGTAAACGTAATGAAGGGAACCCCAAAAGCTGGACGCTGCAGAACTCCTCAGGGGCTGCGGTGAAGAAAATACCAAATGCTGCTCGACAAAGCAATCCTCAACGGACGAAGTGAAGAGAAGCAGAAAAGCTGCACGATGAAGAACTCCTCAGGGCCGTAGTGAAGAACACAACAAAAGCCGCACGCAGAAGCACACTTCAGGGGCCACAGGAAGAAGAAACCCCAAAAAGCTGCACGAAGAATTTCTCCTCAAGCGCCACAGTGAAGAAAACACAACGAGCTGAATAGTGAAGCCCTCCTCAGGGGAAACGTGGCGTGGGGAAAACCCCCAAATGCTGCACGACAAAGAGCTCCTCAGCGATGTAGTGAAGAACACACCAAAAACTGCTCAAGAAGGCACTCCTCAGAGGCTGCAGTGGAGAAGCACCAAAAGCTGGACGATGAAGCTCTCCTAAAGTGGAAACGTGGTGAAGGGATCCCAAAAAGCTGCACGATGAAGAACTCCTCATGGGCCGCAATGAAGAATACGCCAGAAGCTGCACGCAGAAGCACTCCTCAGGGCCTAGAAGGAAAAAAAAAAAAAAACAAAACACCAAATGTTAGAAGATGAAGCACTTCTCAGGGGCTGGAAGGTGAAAACAACACCAAAAGCGGCATGATGAAGCTCTCCTCAGGGAAAACATAGCGAAGAACCCCAAAGGCTGGATGGTGCAGAACTCCTCAGGGCCGAGTAGAAGAAAACACCGCAAGCTGCACCACGAAGCTCTCCTCAGGGCCGTAGTGAAGAAAACAGCAAAGTGTGCACGATGACGCTTTCCTCCGGAGTTTCAAAGTGAAGACAACCCCAAAAGCTGCGCGATGAAGAACTCCTCAGGGACCACAAGGTGAAGAAAACACAAAAAGCTCCACGAAGAATTACTCCTCAAGCGCCACAGTGAAGAAAATGCAAAAAGCTGAATGATGAAGCGCTCCTCAGGGGAAACGTGGTGTGAAGAACCCCAAAAGCTGCACAATGAAGGCATCCTCAGTGGAAACGCAGTGAAGGAAACACAAGAAGCTGGACGCAGAAGCACTCCGCAAGTTGCAGTGAAGAAAAGAGCAAAAGCTGCTCAAGAAGGCACTCCTCAGAGGCTGCAGTGGAGAACCACCAAAAGCTGAACGATGCAGAACTGCTCAGGGCTGCCGTGATAAGAACACCGAAAGCTGCACGACGACACCCTCCTGCGGGGTCACACAGTAAAGACAACACCGAGAGCTGCACACAGGAGCACTCCTCAGGGGCCACAAGCAGCCCAAAGGCCGCGCCTTGCCTGCGCGCCACCATCGCCGGAGTGCGGCAGCCCCAGCACACCCAGCAGCACGTCACCCACCCTGCCCTGTGACATCTCTGCTCCATCATGGCCAGGTGCCGCCCCATTGGCCACCTGCCTTGGCGCCTCTGGGCGCAGACAATAGCGAGGCCGCTGGCGCTTGTTGCTAGGCAGCATGGAGCTGTGGCACCCGATGGGCGCCAGGAGGCCGCAGGGCGGGGCTGGCCTCCCAGGGCTGAGGCCTGGCGCGGTGCCTGGCAGGAGCCATGAGGCTTTCCTGACACCACCTCCAGCTCTGCCTCGCCTTGCCCC
This sequence comes from Aythya ferina, assembly GCF_964211825.1. Taxonomy (NCBI): domain Eukaryota; kingdom Metazoa; phylum Chordata; class Aves; order Anseriformes; family Anatidae; genus Aythya; species Aythya ferina. The sequence continues at coordinate 55,991,443 of NC_140299.1, read as the reverse complement.
CAGCCCTCCAAGAGGCACGTTTTGGCGCTAGGAGCACGCAAACTGCTCCAGCAAGGTGGTGGCAGCATTGTGCGGGGCACACTGACGTAGCCCATCACTCAATCCCTCCTCTGTCCCCAGTGACACAGAGTATACTGCCCGCTTAGCCGTGCTGCCCACAGACATGAAATTGGGTCCTCAGTGTTCTGAAAGGGTACAAACCAAAGCCAGTTCTGTTGACACAGCCCACAGGCCTAAACTCGGTTACACCATGCACCGTGAGAATGCCAGTCTCTTTCTTCCTCACCCAAACTGCCCAGTGCCAGGTAGCTTTTGCATCAGCTTCTTGCAGAACTGGATCTTCAGTGTTCGTACAGCTCTGCAAAGCTTCTGCTCTGCAGACTTTTGAGGCTGTGGACTGTGGAAGGACCGAGGCCCCACTGTGCAACTCACCGTTCGATGTCATCTTCAAAACCAGGGGTTCTTAGCGATGCAAGCCAGGTCTAGAAAGACTGCATCTTCCTCTTTTCAGTTGTTAGGGGTAATCCAAGTGTTAGAAGACTGTGGAAACATTGTATTAATGGAGCTGTTACTCCAATAGGTTAAACCGAAGATAGAGAAACCTAGGCGTTGTGGGGCTCATTTCCCAGAATTGTAGGGGTTGGAAGGGACCTCCAGGGATCATCGGGTCCAACTCCCCTGCCAAAGCAGGTTTCCTAGAGCAGGTTGCACATGTAGGTGTCCAGACGGGGCTTGAATATCTGCAGAGACTCCACAGCCTCCCTGGGCAGCCTGTCCCTGTGCTCCGTCACCCTCACCGTGAAGAAGTTGTTTCGCGTAGTGGTGCGGAACTTCCTGTGCGCCATTTTGTGGCCATTGCCCCTTGTCCTGTCCCCACAGACCACTGAAAAGCGGTTGGCCATATCCCTGTGTCTCCCACACCTCAGGTATTTATAGATAAGGTCCCTTCTCAGTCTTCTTTTCTCCAGGCTGAACAGAGCCAGGTCTCCCAGCCTTTCCTCCTAGGGGAGATGCTCCAGGCCCCGTACCCTGTCTGTGGCCCTCCGCTGGACTCTTTCCAGGAGATCCCTGTCTTTTTTGTACTGGGGAGCCCAGAACTGGACACAGTACTCCAGGTGAGGCCTGACCAGGGCAGAGTAGAGGGGCAGCATCACCTCCCTTGACCTGCTGTCCATGCTCCTTTTAATGCACCCCAGGATCCCGTTGGCCTTCTTGGCCACCAGGGCACACTGCTGGCTCATGGCCAACCTGTCATCCACCAGGACCCCCAGGTCCTTCTCCGCAGAGCTCCTCTCCAGCAGGTCATCCCCCAGCCTGTACTGATACATGCGGTTGTTCCTGCTGTTATAAGTGAAGTCTCAACTCAATCTGTAGTTAGTAATAGTTATAAAAGGAGTATTTATAAAAGGCATAAAAGGCAAGTAAACAGCGCTGGGTGTGTGGGGAGTCTACGCTCCACCAACACGCACACACGAACATCAGACATTCTCAATATACAGAACATTGCTTTTACATACGAAACCCAAGTATGCCTATACATACGTACAATCAGGAAAGGTAACAAACAATCCTTTAAGTTCCATGACTTAACAGTCTCCGTTTTCCATTCTTTTTCTTGATTACAAACACCGGAGAATTCCAGGGCTAGTCGTGGGAGCAAAATGTCTCGCTTTAAGTTGTTAAGCAACTTGGTCTTCGGGCATTATGAATCCTGTGCTTCCTGCATCGAAGAAAAGCATATCCATCTCCTCTTCAAGGCCAATAGGGCCTGGGTCAAAAGGCACGTCCGGGTCACCAGGGGGCGGAACAGCAAAGGCCTTCGATGGCTATAGCAGCAGAGGGGCCGATGGCGTAGCAGTCGGATCAGTAAAGGAGCCCGCAGCTCCCTCACTGTCTGGCAAAGCACACGTGTCTGACTGTGGTCCCACACGGGGGTGCCGAGCAATCCCACTGCAACCTTGTCGTTTTTAGTTGCAGAGTCCCACGCCTTGACCTCAATTTGGTCCCATATTTCAGGATCGTAAACTGTCTGATTGTTAAGAAGGAGAATAAGCCGTAAGGTTACCAGGACAGTCTTTGTTTCTAAGGACGCATGATTCCCCATAATGCGCAACTGCTTACCAGCGAGGAACAGTTGTGTGCACGGCTCCGCTTCTCTCAGCGTGAGCTTCTTTGCAGCTCCGGTGCGCCCATTTCCAGCGACTTTCGGTACGAGCTTCTTTGAGCGGTTTGCTGAGTCTGGTCGAACCTCTCTTCATGAGGCAATCAATGTGCCTGTTCCCGTCCTGGTCACCGTTCTGCTAGCCTGTTCTTTTGGAGGGCAGGCTCCCCTCTTATACTCTTCTCCCCACAGCAATCCTTTTCAAAAACAACTTTTCATTGGTCAAACAACTTTGCCCAGCAGCAGCAAACACCCAGCAACTTCCATGCCTTAATGGCTGGAGAACAAGCAACCCCAGACGGCATGGAGTCTCCTGAATCACCCTTCTTTGTTCCCTCTAAGCTCTTCTGCATTCCTGATGGCCTCATCGTTAAGAGTCTACTGTTATCATTAACCACGGGGTTTGCCGACCCCCATGGCCACACTCCCACGTCTCCCCCGTCTTCATTAATATCAACCATCTTCTCAACACGAATTACCACTCCATATATAACACTTCCCAGGTGCAACTTGCTTTAGTTAAACCTCCTCTGGTTTCTTCCTGCCCAGCTCTCCAGCCTGTCCAGGTCTCGCTGAATGGCAGCACAGCCTTCTGGCGTGCCAGCCTCTCCTCCCAGCTTTGTATCATCAGCGTACTTGCTGAGGGTGGACACTGTTCCCTCACAGAGTCGTTGATGAAGCTGTCGAACAAGATGCGACCCAGCACCGACCCCTGAGCTTGTCACAGGTCTCCAACTGGACTCTGCTCCGCCGATCACCACCCTCTGAGCTCGGGCAGTCAGCCAGTTCTCAACCCACCTTACTGTCCGCTCTTCTGTCCCACGCTTTGTCAGCTTTGTTAGCAGGATATCATGGGAGACAGTAGCAAGAGCCTTTCGTTTTTATTGTGTTGTTGTTGCTTGGTTTGGAGATTCACATCACGCTCCATGATAGAAAAGTTTAGCGCATCAGCATCCCACTGGGAAGACACAAAATGCACTCCCAAAGTCTTTCCCCGTCTCCTTAGCACTGGAGGTGCCTTAAGAGGAGAGCGGTCATGGCTGGGCCCTTGCAACGCTAGCAAATTCTACGAAAAGTTGCATTCGGCTGAAAAGTAAGTGAATGACATGAACGTGATCTCACTCTTTGAACTACTGAGTTAAATGTACACTCCTGCAAAAATACTCAAAGAAATAATCCAATAGGTTATGTATAGTTAGGCAACCACAACTGAAACTGCAACAAAGTGCCGATGGTGAGAAACAAACAACAAAGCCGTTTCCTTCTCTGACAGCGGAACACCTTGCTCAGGGAAGACCCCCATGTGTCGCCTTCAGAAAGCCTTCAACACCCTCCACCTCGTGCTCCCATCAGCAGGTTGAAGAAGGTGAGAGGGAGCGGCTGACGGAAGACCGCTCTATCCAGAGTGTGGGGTCTACTGTGAAATTTTCCACTGAAGCTGTGTCCATTTCCGAGGATTGTATTTCAAGGAACACACACACCAAGCAGAAAGCATCCAAGGAACCCAGGAAGCGATGCTAAGAACGACCCTTCTTAGGATCAGACTTTTAGGAAACATGGTCTCTAAGGAAAGATTAAACATTGGATTAATGGACTAAGGCTTTAATGTCAAGAGCAGGCAGAACCGAGATGTGGAGAAGGATGCTGCAAATAAAAAGCGAGCAAACTTCTCCCCAGGCCATAGATTTAGGACAAGGAAGAAAGGACTTCTTCACATGCAGCAAAGGGACTTTAGTTTAGGTGTTACTGTGTGGTGCTTTTACTTGGGTGGGCAGCCGAGTTCCACCACGGCCGCTCTCTCACTCCCCCTCCTGAAAGGGGAAGGGAGAGAAAATACGATGCCAAGGGCTCAAGGGCTGAGATAAGGACGGGGAGATCACTCAGCAGGTATCGTGACGGGCAAAGCAGACTCAGAGTAGGGAGACAGTAAGATTTTTCCCCCCCCAGTGCACCCTCTCCCACCTCCTCCCCCTGAGCGGCTCAGGGGAGCGGGGCAACGGGGGCTGCGGTCAGTCTGTAGCACTTTGTCTCCGCCGCTCTTTCTCAGTCGCTCTCTGCCCCTGCTCCAGCGGGGTCTCCTCCACGGGCTGCAGCGTGGAACCCTGCTCCACCATGGTACACCATGGGCTGCAGGGGGACAGCCTGCTTCACCGTGGTCCTCACCACAGGCTGCAGGCTCAGGCACCTGGAGCACCTCTCCCCCTCCCTCTTCACCGACCTTGGCGTCTGCAAGGCTCTTTCTCATTCCTTCCTCTCTCCCAGCTGCTCTTCCGCAGCAATTTTTTTTTATTTTTTTTTTCAACCTTTCTTAAATCTGGACTCACACGGGCGCAAACAACAGCGCTTCTTGGCCTGGCTGTGGCCAGCAGCGGGCCCTTCTCTAACATGGCGCAGTTTCTGGATTCTCGCAGAACCCACCCTCATGACCCCCCCCGCTACCAAAACCTTGCCACGTAAAGCCAGTACATGAGGCAAGAGAACTCGGAAATGGTTTGAAAGAGATTTATAGCAACATGACAGAACATGGCACCTCCTAGTACAAAAAAGACAGCTCTACAAGAAATGATCGGTTGGCAGATTGAAAACAAACAGAAGAATGGGCTTCTTCACACGTCAGGCACGGAGCTGTCGGTCTGGCTGCAGACATGGCAGATGCCAAAAAGCACCTCATTGTAGAAAACACCAAAAGCTGCATGATGCAGAACTCCTCAGGGATGAGTAGAAGAAAACGCCAAAAGCTGCACGATGAAGAAGTCCTCAAGGGCCGTAGTGAAGAAAGCACACAAAGCTGCACAATGAAAAGCTTCTCAGGGCCTGGAATGAGAGAAAAAATAACACCAAATGTTAGAAGACAAAGCACTTCTCAGGGACAAGGTGAAAACAACACCAAAATTGGCATGATGAAGCTCTCCTCAGGGAAAACATGGCGAAGAACCCCAAAGGCTGGATGGTGCAGACCTCCTCAGGGCCGCAGTGAAGACAACACCACAAGCTGCACCACGAAGCTCTCCTCAGGGGCCGAAGTGAAGAGAACCAGAAAAGCTGCACGCTGAAGAACTCCTCCGGGTAAACGTAATGAAGGGAACCCCAAAAGCTGGACGCTGCAGAACTCCTCAGGGGCTGCGGTGAAGAAAATACCAAATGCTGCTCGACAAAGCAATCCTCAACGGACGAAGTGAAGAGAAGCAGAAAAGCTGCACGATGAAGAACTCCTCAGGGCCGTAGTGAAGAACACAACAAAAGCCGCACGCAGAAGCACACTTCAGGGGCCACAGGAAGAAGAAACCCCAAAAAGCTGCACGAAGAATTTCTCCTCAAGCGCCACAGTGAAGAAAACACAACGAGCTGAATAGTGAAGCCCTCCTCAGGGGAAACGTGGCGTGGGGAAAACCCCCAAATGCTGCACGACAAAGAGCTCCTCAGCGATGTAGTGAAGAACACACCAAAAACTGCTCAAGAAGGCACTCCTCAGAGGCTGCAGTGGAGAAGCACCAAAAGCTGGACGATGAAGCTCTCCTAAAGTGGAAACGTGGTGAAGGGATCCCAAAAAGCTGCACGATGAAGAACTCCTCATGGGCCGCAATGAAGAATACGCCAGAAGCTGCACGCAGAAGCACTCCTCAGGGCCTAGAAGGAAAAAAAAAAAAAACAAAACACCAAATGTTAGAAGATGAAGCACTTCTCAGGGGCTGGAAGGTGAAAACAACACCAAAAGCGGCATGATGAAGCTCTCCTCAGGGAAAACATAGCGAAGAACCCCAAAGGCTGGATGGTGCAGAACTCCTCAGGGCCGAGTAGAAGAAAACACCGCAAGCTGCACCACGAAGCTCTCCTCAGGGCCGTAGTGAAGAAAACAGCAAAGTGTGCACGATGACGCTTTCCTCCGGAGTTTCAAAGTGAAGACAACCCCAAAAGCTGCGCGATGAAGAACTCCTCAGGGACCACAAGGTGAAGAAAACACAAAAAGCTCCACGAAGAATTACTCCTCAAGCGCCACAGTGAAGAAAATGCAAAAAGCTGAATGATGAAGCGCTCCTCAGGGGAAACGTGGTGTGAAGAACCCCAAAAGCTGCACAATGAAGGCATCCTCAGTGGAAACGCAGTGAAGGAAACACAAGAAGCTGGACGCAGAAGCACTCCGCAAGTTGCAGTGAAGAAAAGAGCAAAAGCTGCTCAAGAAGGCACTCCTCAGAGGCTGCAGTGGAGAACCACCAAAAGCTGAACGATGCAGAACTGCTCAGGGCTGCCGTGATAAGAACACCGAAAGCTGCACGACGACACCCTCCTGCGGGGTCACACAGTAAAGACAACACCGAGAGCTGCACACAGGAGCACTCCTCAGGGGCCACAAGCAGCCCAAAGGCCGCGCCTTGCCTGCGCGCCACCATCGCCGGAGTGCGGCAGCCCCAGCACACCCAGCAGCACGTCACCCACCCTGCCCTGTGACATCTCTGCTCCATCATGGCCAGGTGCCGCCCCATTGGCCACCTGCCTTGGCGCCTCTGGGCGCAGACAATAGCGAGGCCGCTGGCGCTTGTTGCTAGGCAGCATGGAGCTGTGGCACCCGATGGGCGCCAGGAGGCCGCAGGGCGGGGCTGGCCTCCCAGGGCTGAGGCCTGGCGCGGTGCCTGGCAGGAGCCATGAGGCTTTCCTGACACCACCTCCAGCTCTGCCTCGCCTTGCCCCCAGCCCTCCAAGAGGCACGTTTTGGCGCTAGGAGCACGCAAACTGCTCCAGCAAGGTGGTGGCAGCATTGTGCGGGGCACACTGACGTAGCCCATCACTCAATCCCTCCTCTGTCCCCAGTGACACAGAGTATACTGCCCGCTTAGCCGTGCTGCCCACAGACATGAAATTGGGTCCTCAGTGTTCTGAAAGGGTACAAACCAAAGCCAGTTCTGTTGACACAGCCCACAGGCCTAAACTCGGTTACACCATGCACCGTGAGAATGCCAGTCTCTTTCTTCCTCACCCAAACTGCCCAGTGCCAGGTAGCTTTTGCATCAGCTTCTTGCAGAACTGGATCTTCAGTGTTCGTACAGCTCTGCAAAGCTTCTGCTCTGCAGACTTTTGAGGCTGTGGACTGTGGAAGGACCGAGGCCCCACTGTGCAACTCACCGTTCGATGTCATCTTCAAAACCAGGGGTTCTTAGCGATGCAAGCCAGGTCTAGAAAGACTGCATCTTCCTCTTTTCAGTTGTTAGGGGTAATCCAAGTGTTAGAAGACTGTGGAAACATTGTATTAATGGAGCTGTTACTCCAATAGGTTAAACCGAAGATAGAGAAACCTAGGCGTTGTGGGGCTCGTTTCCCAGAATTGTAGGGGTTGGAAGGGACCTCCAGGGATCATCGGGTCCAACTCCCCTGCCAAAGCAGGTTTCCTAGAGCAGGTTGCACATGTAGGTGTCCAGACGGGGCTTGAATATCTGCAGAGACTCCACAGCCTCCCTGGGCAGCCTGTCCCTGTGCTCCGTCACCCTCACCGTGAAGAAGTTGTTTCGCGTAGTGGTGCGGAACTTCCTGTGCGCCATTTTGTGGCCATTGCCCCTTGTCCTGTCCCCACAGACCACTGAAAAGCGGTTGGCCATATCCCTGTGTCTCCCACACCTCAGGTATTTATAGATAAGGTCCCTTCTCAGTCTTCTTTTCTCCAGGCTGAACAGAGCCAGGTCTCCCAGCCTTTCCTCCTAGGGGAGATGCTCCAGGCCCCGTACCCTGTCTGTGGCCCTCCGCTGGACTCTTTCCAGGAGATCCCTGTCTTTTTTGTACTGGGGAGCCCAGAACTGGACACAGTACTCCAGGTGAGGCCTGACCAGGGCAGAGTAGAGGGGCAGCATCACCTCCCTTGACCTGCTGTCCATGCTCCTTTTAATGCACCCCAGGATCCCGTTGGCCTTCTTGGCCACCAGGGCACACTGCTGGCTCATGGCCAACCTGTCATCCACCAGGACCCCCAGGTCCTTCTCCGCAGAGCTCCTCTCCAGCAGGTCATCCCCCAGCCTGTACTGATACATGCGGTTGTTCCTGCTGTTATAAGTGAAGTCTCAACTCAATCTGTAGTTAGTAATAGTTATAAAAGGAGTATTTATAAAAGGCATAAAAGGCAAGTAAACAGCGCTGGGTGTGTGGGGAGTCTACGCTCCACCAACACGCACACACGAACATCAGACATTCTCAATATACAGAACATTGCTTTTACATACGAAACCCAAGTATGCCTATACATACGTACAATCAGGAAAGGTAACAAACAATCCTTTAAGTTCCATGACTTAACAGTCTCCGTTTTCCATTCTTTTTCTTGATTACAAACACCGGAGAATTCCAGGGCTAGTCGTGGGAGCAAAATGTCTCGCTTTAAGTTGTTAAGCAACTTGGTCTTCGGGCATTATGAATCCTGTGCTTCCTGCATCGAAGAAAAGCATATCCATCTCCTCTTCAAGGCCAATAGGGCCTGGGTCAAAAGGCACGTCCGGGTCACCAGGGGGCGGAACAGCAAAGGCCTTCGATGGCTATAGCAGCAGAGGGGCCGATGGCGTAGCAGTCGGATCAGTAAAGGAGCCCGCAGCTCCCTCACTGTCTGGCAAAGCACACGTGTCTGACTGTGGTCCCACACGGGGGTGCCGAGCAATCCCACTGCAACCTTGTCGTTTTTAGTTGCAGAGTCCCACGCCTTGACCTCAATTTGGTCCCATATTTCAGGATCGTAAACTGTCTGATTGTTAAGAAGGAGAATAAGCCGTAAGGTTACCAGGACAGTCTTTGTTTCTAAGGACGCATGATTCCCCATAATGCGCAACTGCTTACCAGCGAGGAACAGTTGTGTGCACGGCTCCGCTTCTCTCAGCGTGAGCTTCTTTGCAGCTCCGGTGCGCCCATTTCCAGCGACTTTCGGTACGAGCTTCTTTGAGCGGTTTGCTGAGTCTGGTCGAACCTCTCTTCATGAGGCAATCAATGTGCCTGTTCCCGTCCTGGTCACCGTTCTGCTAGCCTGTTCTTTTGGAGGGCAGGCTCCCCTCTTATACTCTTCTCCCCACAGCAATCCTTTTCAAAAACAACTTTTCATTGGTCAAACAACTTTGCCCAGCAGCAGCAAACACCCAGCAACTTCCATGCCTTAATGGCTGGAGAACAAGCAACCCCAGACGGCATGGAGTCTCCTGAATCACCCTTCTTTGTTCCCTCTAAGCTCTTCTGCATTCCTGATGGCCTCATCGTTAAGAGTCTACTGTTATCATTAACCACGGGGTTTGCCGACCCCCATGGCCACACTCCCACGTCTCCCCCGTCTTCATTAATATCAACCATCTTCTCAACACGAATTACCACTCCATATATAACACTTCCCAGGTGCAACTTGCTTTAGTTAAACCTCCTCTGGTTTCTTCCTGCCCAGCTCTCCAGCCTGTCCAGGTCTCGCTGAATGGCAGCACAGCCTTCTGGCGTGCCAGCCTCTCCTCCCAGCTTTGTATCATCAGCGTACTTGCTGAGGGTGGACACTGTTCCCTCACAGAGTCGTTGATGAAGCTGTCGAACAAGATGCGACCCAGCACCGACCCCTGAGCTTGTCACAGGTCTCCAACTGGACTCTGCTCCGCCGATCACCACCCTCTGAGCTCGGGCAGTCAGCCAGTTCTCAACCCACCTTACTGTCCGCTCTTCTGTCCCACGCTTTGTCAGCTTTGTTAGCAGGATATCATGGGAGACAGTAGCAAGAGCCTTTCGTTTTTATTGTGTTGTTGTTGCTTGGTTTGGAGATTCACATCACGCTCCATGATAGAAAAGTTTAGCGCATCAGCATCCCACTGGGAAGACACAAAATGCACTCCCAAAGTCTTTCCCCGTCTCCTTAGCACTGGAGGTGCCTTAAGAGGAGAGCGGTCATGGCTGGGCCCTTGCAACGCTAGCAAATTCTACGAAAAGTTGCATTCGGCTGAAAAGTAAGTGAATGACATGAACGTGATCTCACTCTTTGAACTACTGAGTTAAATGTACACTCCTGCAAAAATACTCAAAGAAATAATCCAATAGGTTATGTATAGTTAGGCAACCACAACTGAAACTGCAACAAAGTGCCGATGGTGAGAAACAAACAACAAAGCCGTTTCCTTCTCTGACAGCGGAACACCTTGCTCAGGGAAGACCCCCATGTGTCGCCTTCAGAAAGCCTTCAACACCCTCCACCTCGTGCTCCCATCAGCAGGTTGAAGAAGGTGAGAGGGAGCGGCTGACGGAAGACCGCTCTATCCAGAGTGTGGGGTCTACTGTGAAATTTTCCACTGAAGCTGTGTCCATTTCCGAGGATTGTATTTCAAGGAACACACACACCAAGCAGAAAGCATCCAAGGAACCCAGGAAGCGATGCTAAGAACGACCCTTCTTAGGATCAGACTTTTAGGAAACATGGTCTCTAAGGAAAGATTAAACATTGGATTAATGGACTAAGGCTTTAATGTCAAGAGCAGGCAGAACCGAGATGTGGAGAAGGATGCTGCAAATAAAAAGCGAGCAAACTTCTCCCCAGGCCATAGATTTAGGACAAGGAAGAAAGGACTTCTTCACATGCAGCAAAGGGACTTTAGTTTAGGTGTTACTGTGTGGTGCTTTTACTTGGGTGGGCAGCCGAGTTCCACCACGGCCGCTCTCTCACTCCCCCTCCTGAAAGGGGAAGGGAGAGAAAATACGATGCCAAGGGCTCAAGGGCTGAGATAAGGACGGGGAGATCACTCAGCAGGTATCGTGACGGGCAAAGCAGACTCAGAGTAGGGAGACAGTAAGATTTTTCCCCCCCCAGTGCACCCTCTCCCACCTCCTCCCCCTGAGCGGCTCAGGGGAGCGGGGCAACGGGGGCTGCGGTCAGTCTGTAGCACTTTGTCTCCGCCGCTCTTTCTCAGTCGCTCTCTGCCCCTGCTCCAGCGGGGTCTCCTCCACGGGCTGCAGCGTGGAACCCTGCTCCACCATGGTACACCATGGGCTGCAGGGGGACAGCCTGCTTCACCGTGGTCCTCACCACAGGCTGCAGGCTCAGGCACCTGGAGCACCTCTCCCCCTCCCTCTTCACCGACCTTGGCGTCTGCAAGGCTCTTTCTCATTCCTTCCTCTCTCCCAGCTGCTCTTCCGCAGCAATTTTTTTTTATTTTTTTTTTCAACCTTTCTTAAATCTGGACTCACACGGGCGCAAACAACAGCGCTTCTTGGCCTGGCTGTGGCCAGCAGCGGGCCCTTCTCTAACATGGCGCAGTTTCTGGATTCTCGCAGAACCCACCCTCATGACCCCCCCCGCTACCAAAACCTTGCCACGTAAAGCCAGTACATGAGGCAAGAGAACTCGGAAATGGTTTGAAAGAGATTTATAGCAACATGACAGAACATGGCACCTCCTAGTACAAAAAAGACAGCTCTACAAGAAATGATCGGTTGGCAGATTGAAAACAAACAGAAGAATGGGCTTCTTCACACGTCAGGCACGGAGCTGTCGGTCTGGCTGCAGACATGGCAGATGCCAAAAAGCACCTCATTGTAGAAAACACCAAAAGCTGCATGATGCAGAACTCCTCAGGGATGAGTAGAAGAAAACGCCAAAAGCTGCACGATGAAGAAGTCCTCAAGGGCCGTAGTGAAGAAAGCACACAAAGCTGCACAATGAAAAGCTTCTCAGGGCCTGGAATGAGAGAAAAAATAACACCAAATGTTAGAAGACAAAGCACTTCTCAGGGACAAGGTGAAAACAACACCAAAATTGGCATGATGAAGCTCTCCTCAGGGAAAACATGGCGAAGAACCCCAAAGGCTGGATGGTGCAGACCTCCTCAGGGCCGCAGTGAAGACAACACCACAAGCTGCACCACGAAGCTCTCCTCAGGGGCCGAAGTGAAGAGAACCAGAAAAGCTGCACGCTGAAGAACTCCTCCGGGTAAACGTAATGAAGGGAACCCCAAAAGCTGGACGCTGCAGAACTCCTCAGGGGCTGCGGTGAAGAAAATACCAAATGCTGCTCGACAAAGCAATCCTCAACGGACGAAGTGAAGAGAAGCAGAAAAGCTGCACGATGAAGAACTCCTCAGGGCCGTAGTGAAGAACACAACAAAAGCCGCACGCAGAAGCACACTTCAGGGGCCACAGGAAGAAGAAACCCCAAAAAGCTGCACGAAGAATTTCTCCTCAAGCGCCACAGTGAAGAAAACACAACGAGCTGAATAGTGAAGCCCTCCTCAGGGGAAACGTGGCGTGGGGAAAACCCCCAAATGCTGCACGACAAAGAGCTCCTCAGCGATGTAGTGAAGAACACACCAAAAACTGCTCAAGAAGGCACTCCTCAGAGGCTGCAGTGGAGAAGCACCAAAAGCTGGACGATGAAGCTCTCCTAAAGTGGAAACGTGGTGAAGGGATCCCAAAAAGCTGCACGATGAAGAACTCCTCATGGGCTGCAATGAAGAATACGCCAGAAGCTGCACGCAGAAGCACTCCTCAGGGCCTAGAAGGAAAAAAAAAAAAAACAAAACACCAAATGTTAGAAGATGAAGCACTTCTCAGGGGCTGGAAGGTGAAAACAACACCAAAAGCGGCATGATGAAGCTCTCCTCAGGGAAAACATAGCGAAGAACCCCAAAGGCTGGATGGTGCAGAACTCCTCAGGGCCGAGTAGAAGAAAACACCGCAAGCTGCACCACGAAGCTCTCCTCAGGGCCGTAGTGAAGAAAACAGCAAAGTGTGCACGATGACGCTTTCCTCCGGAGTTTCAAAGTGAAGACAACCCCAAAAGCTGCGCGATGAAGAACTCCTCAGGGACCACAAGGTGAAGAAAACACAAAAAGCTCCACGAAGAATTACTCCTCAAGCGCCACAGTGAAGAAAATGCAAAAAGCTGAATGATGAAGCGCTCCTCAGGGGAAACGTGGTGTGAAGAACCCCAAAAGCTGCACAATGAAGGCATCCTCAGTGGAAACGCAGTGAAGGAAACACAAGAAGCTGGACGCAGAAGCACTCCGCAAGTTGCAGTGAAGAAAAGAGCAAAAGCTGCTCAAGAAGGCACTCCTCAGAGGCTGCAGTGGAGAACCACCAAAAGCTGAACGATGCAGAACTGCTCAGGGCTGCCGTGATAAGAACACCGAAAGCTGCACGACGACACCCTCCTGCGGGGTCACACAGTAAAGACAACACCGAGAGCTGCACACAGGAGCACTCCTCAGGGGCCACAAGCAGCCCAAAGGCCGCGCCTTGCCTGCGCGCCACCATCGCCGGAGTGCGGCAGCCCCAGCACACCCAGCAGCACGTCACCCACCCTGCCCTGTGACATCTCTGCTCCATCATGGCCAGGTGCCGCCCCATTGGCCACCTGCCTTGGCGCCTCTGGGCGCAGACAATAGCGAGGCCGCTGGCGCTTGTTGCTAGGCAGCATGGAGCTGTGGCACCCGATGGGCGCCAGGAGGCCGCAGGGCGGGGCTGGCCTCCCAGGGCTGAGGCCTGGCGCGGTGCCTGGCAGGAGCCATGAGGCTTTCCTGACACCACCTCCAGCTCTGCCTCGCCTTGCCCCCAGCCCTCCAAGAGGCACGTTTTGGCGCTAGGAGCACGCAAACTGCTCCAGCAAGGTGGTGGCAGCATTGTGCGGGGCACACTGACGTAGCCCATCACTCAATCCCTCCTCTGTCCCCAGTGACACAGAGTATACTGCCCGCTTAGCCGTGCTGCCCACAGACATGAAATTGGGTCCTCAGTGTTCTGAAAGGGTACAAACCAAAGCCAGTTCTGTTGACACAGCCCACAGGCCTAAACTCGGTTACACCATGCACCGTGAGAATGCCAGTCTCTTTCTTCCTCACCCAAACTGCCCAGTGCCAGGTAGCTTTTGCATCAGCTTCTTGCAGAACTGGATCTTCAGTGTTCGTACAGCTCTGCAAAGCTTCTGCTCTGCAGACTTTTGAGGCTGTGGACTGTGGAAGGACCGAGGCCCCACTGTGCAACTCACCGTTCGATGTCATCTTCAAAACCAGGGGTTCTTAGCGATGCAAGCCAGGTCTAGAAAGACTGCATCTTCCTCTTTTCAGTTGTTAGGGGTAATCCAAGTGTTAGAAGACTGTGGAAACATTGTATTAATGGAGCTGTTACTCCAATAGGTTAAACCGAAGATAGAGAAACCTAGGCGTTGTGGGGCTCGTTTCCCAGAATTGTAGGGGTTGGAAGGGACCTCCAGGGATCATCGGGTCCAACTCCCCTGCCAAAGCAGGTTTCCTAGAGCAGGTTGCACATGTAGGTGTCCAGACGGGGCTTGAATATCTGCAGAGACTCCACAGCCTCCCTGGGCAGCCTGTCCCTGTGCTCCGTCACCCTCACCGTGAAGAAGTTGTTTCGCGTAGTGGTGCGGAACTTCCTGTGCGCCATTTTGTGGCCATTGCCCCTTGTCCTGTCCCCACAGACCACTGAAAAGCGGTTGGCCATATCCCTGTGTCTCCCACACCTCAGGTATTTATAGATAAGGTCCCTTCTCAGTCTTCTTTTCTCCAGGCTGAACAGAGCCAGGTCTCCCAGCCTTTCCTCCTAGGGGAGATGCTCCAGGCCCCGTACCCTGTCTGTGGCCCTCCGCTGGACTCTTTCCAGGAGATCCCTGTCTTTTTTGTACTGGGGAGCCCAGAACTGGACACAGTACTCCAGGTGAGGCCTGACCAGGGCAGAGTAGAGGGGCAGCATCACCTCCCTTGACCTGCTGTCCATGCTCCTTTTAATGCACCCCAGGATCCCGTTGGCCTTCTTGGCCACCAGGGCACACTGCTGGCTCATGGCCAACCTGTCATCCACCAGGACCCCCAGGTCCTTCTCCGCAGAGCTCCTCTCCAGCAGGTCATCCCCCAGCCTGTACTGATACATGCGGTTGTTCCTGCTGTTATAAGTGAAGTCTCAACTCAATCTGTAGTTAGTAATAGTTATAAAAGGAGTATTTATAAAAGGCATAAAAGGCAAGTAAACAGCGCTGGGTGTTTTCACTCTTATTCAAGAGTGAAAATTAGACTTGTAAACTGGTACCTGACTTCTACTACCTGGAGAATTAAAAGGAATCATTTATTTCAAACTAATTTTAAATGTCTAAATTATAAAGCCACAAGTACTAGTCGAAAAAGACCATATTCCACCAGAAAATGAACCAGATATTTAGTGTAGTATATGAAGTAGGAATGGAGACTAGAAGTTTGCAGTGAATTATGCTGCTCATTAAATAACTTTTCTGAATAGTCTTGATGTAGTTTCATATGTATCGTGGTGCATTAAATCTTTCTAGAAGAAAGAGAAAAAAGACACTAGGGTCTCTTTAGACTTTTCTCCCATACATTTCATGAATTTTTGCTAACACTCTTATTTTCAAAAAGCACTTTAGTAACTTTAAATGTCTTTTAACTCATGAATAAATAAATATAATTTCCCTGATTCGGTGGCAGCAAAGCTACCTTCTAGTTCCAAGGGAGTCAAAAAGAAAATTTGTTTTTACCCTGCTACATCTCCTTTAAGTGACAATATCATGTAAGAGTCCATATGTAACAAAGGTATTTCTTTTATTGAGGTATACCTCTATCTGAAATATTGAATATCAATGAAGCTCTATGATTACCTTTGCCATTGAGGGGAAAAATCTTGGGGTTATAACACATAGTTTGATTAAACCACCAAACAAATAAATGTTCAGTAGAAGTCAAAAAGCAAGCCAAATATTAGAAATAATATAGAAAGCTTAGAGAACAAAACAGAGGATACCAAAATGCCATGCTATAAATTCATGTTTCTTCCAAACTTCTAATATTATATGCTGTTCTGCCCTCAATTCCAAAACAAGGAGATATTGGGAGATATTAAAATTATAAATCCTTAAGAGGAGGCTAATGATAAGTAGAGACTGGCTGTATATGAGATCTGGCTGAGTAGGCTAGGATATCTGTTGGTGACATGGACGGTGGGATCAAGTGCACCCTCAGCAAGTTTACCGATGACACCAAGCGGTCGACATACTGGAGGGAAGGGATGCCATCCAGAGGGATCTGGACAGGCTGTGTGAAACTCATGAGGTTCAACAAGGACAAGTGCAAGGTCCTGCACCTAGGTCAGGGCAATCCCAAGCACAAATGCACACTGAGTGGATAGTGGGTTGAGAGCAGCCCTGAGGAGAAAGACCTTGGGGGTGTTGGTTGATGAGAAGCTCATGTTGAGCTTCTCATCAATGTACACTTGCAGTCCAGAAAGCCAGCCATATCCTGTGATGCATCAAAACCAACATACCCAGCAAGGCAAAGGGGGTGATTCTCACCTTAAACTCTGCTCTTGTGAGACCTCACCTGGAGCACTGAATTTGGCTCTGGGGCCTCCAATACAAGAAGGACATGGATCTATTAAAGAGAGTCCAGAGGGCCACAGGGATGGTTAGAGGGCTAGAGCACCTATTTTATGATGACAGGTTGATGGCGTTGGGGATGTTCAGCCTGGAGAAGAGAAGGCTGTGTGGAGACCTTATAGTTGCCTTCCAGTACTTAAAGGGAACCTACAGGAAAGATGGATAGGGACTCTTTGTGAGGAAGTGTAGTACTAGGACAAGGGGTAATGACTTTAAACTAAAACAGGGTAGATTTAGATTAGATATTTGGAAGAAATTCTTTACTCTGAGGGTGGTAAGGCACTGGAATGAGTTACCAGAGAAGCTGTGGATGCCCCATCTCTGGAAGTGTTTAAGGTCTTGTTGGATGGGGCTTTGAGCAACCTGGTCTAGTGGGAGGTGTCCCTGTACATAGCAGTGAGATTGGAACTAGGTGGTCTTTTAGGTCCTTTCCAATTCAAACCAATCTATGATTCTTCTGTCTAGAAAGGGTAACACAGGGACAAAGTGATGGAAGTCTATGAACAGGCAGTAATAAAGCTAGAGGGAAAAAAAAAAAAGAAAAAAAGAAAAAGAAAAAAAAAAACAGTCTCTTGCAATATGAGTTCTCATGATCTTCACACAAAACTTGAAGAGTCAGATTCAAAGCAAATGGTAGGAGAAGAATCTAGAGTGGAGCAAAGTGTAACTTCTTGGCAACACTGAGGGACATGGTTTGGTGATGGGACTCCATAGTTCAGGTTGGCAATTTAACTTACTGGTCTTTTCCAACCTAAAAGATTCTATAATTCTTACTTAAAAATAGTGTGGATACAAAAAGATTTTATGAGGTCAAAGGCACTCTGGATAACTGTTAAGGTCATTAAGTAGATTGCACATAAACCTGGGAATGATCAGAGGCTGAAGACTACTCAGAAGTTTTATCATATCTGCTTGTTCTCTCCTTCTGTTTTCCATTAATTGTTTCCAATTTCCACTGCTGGAAAAGGATTCTGATAGAAAGGAATTGTTCTGAATCAGTGTACCCATTCTTACATTCTCCCAGAGTACACTGGATTGTCATCTAAAGTTTTGCTTTGAGAATTTTGTCTAAACCTCCCTCTCCCTTTCTTATACCCAGTCTGTTAGCTGATTTAAAAATGGGATCAAGTATCAAAAAACAGCTTTTGATTCTGACACATTGCAGGTAAGCATGAAACTATCACCAGATGACTTAAAAATAGTCAGGATGGCCAACATACATTAAAATGTAGGTTATTGTGGCTAACCAGATAGTAGCGCTCATCAAAACAAAAAGTAGCTCCTACTCATTTACTGCTACTTCCTGCTCAATTAGGACACTCTATGATCTCTCAAGAAGGTCATCTCCATCTTTCAAGTTTAGCCAAGCTGCAAGGTTCCCTCCACCCCTATCTTGCATCTGTGAAGCCAAGGAGCAAATCAGACCAGCATACTGATGTGCAGGAAATTAAACCTTTTTCATTATTTGCTCAGTTCATTCTCAGCCATCTGACTGTATTCTCACACAAAGTGTGGATGCATATGAGTGGAGGAGAAGCAAGGAGTCAGTGACAAAATGGCCTTAAGGAAGATTACTCTGACTGCAAACTTGCATGTACAGTTAGAGTAAGTTCAATGCAGACGTCTCCTTACTAACGTGGTCAAAAGAATTAATTTCTTCCTGCAAATTAAACCATATGGAGCACAAAAATGCTTATCAATGAGGTTGGATCACTATTTTATTCTTCTCCTAGAGGCTAGAAAGAGGGAAGAAAAAAAATGGTAATTAAGAATATTGCTAAGTCCATTTGAATGGGAGCAATGTCCAAATTAGCATATCAAAAGAAGTTGCATTTGGTGTGCTACTTCTCTCAAATAACAAAGCAGCCCAAATTCTATATGTCTGAAACTCCTGCAGTGCTATTAGAAAGATTTACCAGAGAGACAAAGATAGACGTCTCCATATATGCTAAACACCACAGAAATAATTTTGTTAGATATATAGATAGAGCAAAGTAATTAAACATAAAGGCATTTTACAGTCTCTTAAACTGAAAAATATTTGGGAAAGAAAAAACTTTTAATTATCACTTCAACATTTATGTGGCATAATTACCACCACCCTGGCACTTATCTCTACTAATATATTCAAGTTTCTGTATACTACAACAACAAAAATCTGATCAGGCATGAAAAGCACAATATTATAGATAAAATTTTATAGTTAAAGCATGGTAGGATGAAAAACAAAATAAAGACAAAAACAACCAGATGAATCCTAAAGTTAATTTAAGTCATTGCACTACTGTAATTAAGAGTGTAAGCTTTTTTTATTGATGTCATGCATGGACAATTCCGAAAAAATCTCTGCACAGTATGGAAACATTCAGTGTGTAGAATTTGGAAACATTACTTTTTGGTCTGTACAAGTCTGATAACAGATGGAATTTAAAAGGGTTGAGAGCTAGGAAAAGGAGAAAATTCTCTCCTAAACAAAGTAATCCTATAAGAGACAACCTGTGACATGTGCTTTTATTTGCTGGATGTTATATAAGTAATGATTTTCATAAGTATCAGAACAAAACTAGTGTTCCAATGAGCAAGGCTAATTTCAGGTTACAGAAAAAATAAGTACAATCAAATACAATATTCAGTAAAAGAAACCATATGGCAAGAAAATTTAACACCAGACTAAATGTACATCTCTTTCTAGTCCAATCAAAGCCAGAAAGCATTCTTGCAACGCCTGTAACGAGTATTGTTTCAGTACTTCAGAGATGGGGTCTGTAGCATAGTATACAACACGCCCTTTGCTACATTATTTATTTATTTACTTTGATAACAACTTGCCAATTAGAGAAGCAGTAAGTGAGTTTAAGCATGTAGTGTTTTGTAAATGCGGTGCAGATTCACTGTGAGACATACATCTCACACCCCTGCCCTATTTTATTGGGAATTCATTGCAGAGCTCTTTCTTATGATAGTTGTGGGAGCAGTATAGGGGTAACTCCAGGATTTTTTTTCTAGGCTACAGGGATAATATTTGGTAGCTGGTACTTTAAAGTTTGAAACATTTCCCTTCTTTTGCTTATTTTTAATCCTTCTTCTTTTGCTTTAATGCACAATAATATCCCTATTCATCTCACCTATTGATTTGGATACCCTTTTCTTCCCATCCAGAACAGAATTTAAAATGTCATTGATTTCTGAAGATTTATATACTATTTTATTTTTCTAAATATTAAGAGTTGGAAACATGATTTTCAGATTTTAAGTATTTGTGTACAGCACGATCCCCTGACATTCCCCATGTTAAAAATGACAATACAACTCAATCTGAATTTAGTAATATTTATAAAAGAAATATTCATAAAAGGTATAAAAGGCAAGTAAACAGCGCTGGGTGTGCGAGGAGTCTACGCTCCACCAACACGCACACACGAACATCAGACATTCTCAATATACAGAAAATTGCTTTTACATACAAAACCCAAGTATGCCTATACATACGTACAATCAGGAAAGGTAACAAACAATCCTTTAAGTTCCATGACTTAACAGTCTCCGTTTTCCATTCTTTTTCTTGATTACAAACACCGGAGAATTCCAGGGCTAGTCGTGGGAGCAAAA
The DNA here is from genome assembly GCF_964211825.1 of Aythya ferina. Lineage (NCBI taxonomy): Eukaryota > Metazoa > Chordata > Aves > Anseriformes > Anatidae > Aythya > Aythya ferina. The sequence goes on along the minus strand of NC_140299.1, from coordinate 55,971,302 downwards.
TGTCTCGCTTTAAGTTGTTAAGCAACTTGGTCTTCAGGCATTATGAATCCTGTGCTTCCTGCATCGAAGAAAAGCATATCCATCTCCTTTTCAAGGCCAATAGGGCCTGGGTCAAAAGGCACATTCGGGTCACCAGGGGGCGGAACAGCAAAGGCCTTCGATGGCTGTAGCAGCAGAGGGGCCGATGGCGTAGCAGTCGGATCAGTAAAGGAGCCCGCAGCTCCCTCACTGTCTGGCAAAGCACACGTGTCTGACTGTGGTCCCACACAGCTCTTGAAGGCCTCAGAGACTGCTCGCCAGGTGCCGAGCAATCCCACTGCAACCTTGTCGTTTTTAGTTGCAGAGTCCCACGCCTTGACCTCAATTTGGTCCCATATTTCAGTATCATAAACTGTCTGATTGTTAAGAAGGAGAATAAGCCGTAAGGTTACCAGGACAGTCTTTGTTTCTAAGGACATATGATTCCCCATAATGCGCAACTGCTTACCAGCGAGGGACAGTTGTGTGCACGGCTCCGCTTCTCTCAGCGTGAGCTTCTTTGCAGCTCCAGTGTGCCTGTTTCCAGCGACTTTCGGTACGAGCTTCTTTAAGCAGTTTGATGAGTTTGGCTGAACCTATCTTCATGAGGCAATCAATGTCCCTGTTCCCGTCCTGGTGTCCATTCTGCCAGCCTGTTCCTTTTCATTCCTTCTTTCTGCTTCTTTATTGATGACATAACTTCATCACATTGTGTTGCCTTTTTTTATCTTGAGGACGGGCTCCCCTCTTATACACTTCTCTCCACAGCAGTCCTTTTCAAAAACAACTTTTCATTGGTCAAACAACTTTGCAAATAACAGCAGCAGCAAACACCCTAAAACTTCCATGCCTTAAGGGCTGGAGAACAAGCAACCAGAGACTGCATGAAGCCTCCTGAATCAGCCTTCTTTGTTCCCTCTAAACTCTTATATTTCTGATGGCCTCATCATTAAGAGTCTAATGTTATCATCAATCCCTTTCCAATCCCCATGGCCACACTCCCAAATCTCCCCCTTCTTTATTAATATTAACCATTTTCTCGACATGAATTACCACTCCATATATAACAACTATATGTTCAAACAGCTGAAGTAAAGCTTTAAAGTCTGGATGTACATATTGTGGAAAGCTGCCTTTCTTTGAGAAATATCAGTGGATCACACACTGATAAACACTGATAATGTAGAAACATACAAAATATAAGTTGTTGGAAACAAGTACTGCAATCTGCTGCCATGACAACAAAATCTTAATCCCATTTTCAAAAGGAAACCAGTTCCTCAATGAAGAACAAACTGCTTTCCTAAGCAAGTTAAACATTATGTTTGGGCTCACTGGCACACATAAATGTACAAAAAAATTGACATGGTGTCTACACAAGCCCACTTTTTCTTAAGAATTTTTGGTGTTTCCAGTACTATGTTTAAAAGCTAATCTGATGGCTATTGGACCAAGAGCTAGTATACTCCAGGGACTGCAGAGAAAACATCCTTCCCTGAGCATGAGTCAACATTGTGCAATATATTTTAGAGGAAAAAATAACTTTGGATTCACATAAAGGACCTTTAAGCAAATACGCTCTTCTTTAGGCAGAAGAGACTCAAGTAACAAACCTGTGTTACTTCCTTCTGCCTCTTGTCAAGGACAACAACACCTTTTCTTCCCATGATCTTTCTTTAAGCAAAATTTCACTGTTTTTCTTTAAACAGAATAGTTCCAAATTATAAATGGCTCTGCAAGGAATCATTTAGTGTTCATAAGTACTTCTATAATTTAACTACTTGTCAGTGCATTTGAGGTTCTGCTCGAATAATGCTTAAACACAAGTCCCCAGCTCAGATAAAGCAATGGCAAGTCTTTCTGTAACAAAAACACCAAATTTTGTGACCAATGTTCCAGTGATTTGTTAACAGCTAGGTCTTACCTGGCCACAGATTTATTCATTGCCTACATTCACTTCTATTTAATGGCTACTAGTAGCAATCAGATTCATGAAAACCATGATTTCTGAATGGGTCCTGAATGGTACCAGATTCAATATGAATATCTTATAATTTCCATCACTTATCCCTGTAATTTCCCTCCACTGTATTTTAATGGTAATTATTTTTAGATCTGGATTTTTTCAAAGATTTCAACACTCACTCAATACAGAAAGAACAGAACTAGAACGTGGTTTTCAATTATTTTTCAATATTTACACAATATATATAGCTTTTGCATTCACTGACAGCAACAACAGCAAAATCTTTGAATAAAATAATAAAGATTGAACTAAAAATTTTCTGAAGAGAAGGAAAATGGAAATTTGTTCTTAAGAGATTTTGTTTGTTAGTTTCCTGTTGATATTCACATTTCACAGACAGCTGCACATTATTTCAGGTTGCACAGTGGCCTCACCTATGTTGCCACTATTATATCGTTATCTAGTGAAAGTAACTGACCGATCATATATTTCTCTAGCTGTCGATCTTAATCTAAATCATTACCTTTTTTTGCATTGTGCCTTGTCTATTACAGATAACTTTCACTTCTGAAAAATAGCAAAACATACTAGCATGGAAAGATCCATGTGGAAATACCCACTTCATGAATTTTATGACATCTTCCTTCCATTTCATATTTTATAGAACATACAGTTAGAAAAGGACCTCACCAATTAACAGAGAAACATATATGCTTTGAGAGTTTAGAATCATAGTGTGCTGTGAGACCTATATATAAGACAGAAATTCTACCCAAAACTTTTTTTTTTTTTTTTTTTTTTCAGGATCTAATAAAAGATTTTTTGATTTTTGTTGTTGTTGTTGTTTGTTTATTTCTGTATTAGTAGGTGGGTAACAATTGGTTTTTATTCATGTTTAAAATTGAAACACTTCTAAATTAAATAAAAGCATAGCTCATACATTTTCTTTTAAACAGTTAACCAGGTACAGTAGACAAGTAACTGCTGCAGTTTGTTAACTATTTCTAAACCTATCACTGCATAGGTAGGTACCACTATGAAGTGCTTCAGGCATACGACATTCTTCAGGTGCACATTTTACATTTGTATGTGTACTAAGGCAATATGAATGAGCTATAATCCTTTCACATAACTTTCAAAAAAAAAAAAAAAAAAAAAAAACTTTGTTTGGCTGTTTTTATTGGTGAAACACCTAAACTAAACTTCTGAGTAGTCTATGACAGAATAGTCAGTAAAGATTCAAACTGCAAATTACGTAGTAGCAGAAGATTCTGTTTGTAATAGGAAGTCGGCCTTTTGCTCATTTATTTAAGAATTTCCACTTTGCACCCATATGCTGACTTCACTTCCTTTCTTTTCGAAACTAAAGGAGAAGAGAAAACAAGGTGACCGTTTTATCTTAGCGTGCTTGAGATCCATTTTCGAGGGCTGCCTGTCAAGCCCCCTGTTTTGCCGGCCCTTGCGACAAGCCCAGCGATGGGCGGGGGGCGAATTGTCTTTGCTCATGGGGAAGCCCCCCACCCCGATACCCAGGGCCGGGCTCGGCTCCCGGCGGTCGCGGGAGGCTGAGGGACGGAGCCGTGCGACGCGGGCAGCTGGGGACATCTGGTGACAGCCCGGCGGAACTGCTCCTCGGGGACGGGGGACCCCCGGGCGCCCCTCCGCTCTGCAGCGCTGCTCATCCTTTAAGGGTCCGGCTCCAAGCCCCTACCGGGCAGCACCTCGGATCGGGCTCCCCAAATCTTAGAGGGGGGCCTCTTTTTGGGTTTGTGTTATCTTCGCCTTGAAAAAGCAGATGAAGTCTCAAACAGGGAGTACTGAAGGGGTACTTTGCCTGAAGGATTGGGCTTTTCTGAACAAGGGATAGCTGCAATGTAAAACAATCACCATTGTTCTGTTTGCTTCACAGTTCCAAACGTGCCAGTTGCACTAAGTCGCAAACACAAACTCTTCATCTCCGTTCAAAAAAGAAAATTCAGATCCTATTCATCTGGGTGTGCAAGGGTACAGAGCTGGCAACAAGAGTGGCTCAGCCACCATCAGCAAAGAAGGTATCTGGAACAACTTGCCAGTCCAAACACATGTAAAAGGTGACAAAACGTTCTATTATCAGCAGAGCAACACAACTTTAAAAGCCTGACATGGAAAACAATATTTTTTGTCACCTTTATTTTTCTTTGAGACAAAATAAGTCCCTACCCATGGCTCAGAACAATACCTACTATCAAAAATGAGGGGTGTCCTAAACTACACCAGGACAACATAAATATGCAGTTCAAACACAAAGTAAATCAGAAGCTGAAAACACAACAAAACAAACCTCCAGGCTGACCAGAGCATATATTTAAGCATTTGCACAATTCAATGGTAGCTAGCACAGTCAAATAGGACACAAATCACACAAATATGGAGAATATATGTTTTATAAAACAAAATCTGTCTGGCTTTGAATATGCTCTAAATAGTCCAAGAGTTAAACATATTGTCATCACAATAAACATTGCCGTGCACTCAGCTCCACAAATGTAAGTATACAGACAGCAGTAGAAAGAAATAAAAGTGTTGTAATTGAGAAGATAATCTTAACCTTAACTTTAAATTATGTTTAAGAAAATTTACCTTTATTATCAAAACCCAAAGAGATCAATTCTTTAAAAATTAGGGTTCTAAACTTGTGTTCATCATTGATTCCCCTCTTTCTGAGAGTCATTTTCTCCATTTTATTGTTTTCCCTTTGATAGTGAGACACAAATGTTAATATTTACCTATACATCTTGATAAGCAACATGAACAGTCAAATGATGTTATTATAAACTCAAAGATTTTTCTGCCCCCCAATGCCCCAAAAGCAAGACATTGGTGGGGAGGCAGATACAGACAAAGACAGAACTAAGATTAATTCCAAGTACATAGCAAGCATACCACACAGTTTGTTCAAATGTCACCTGCAGAGGTGAATAAAAATTCACCTGTTATTTCAAATACAAAATAAGAAAATATGTAATAAGGCTGACATAAATCATGTAGAAGTCTGTAAAAGACTGTAGTGTGACGTTTATTTAATGGATTATTTTATACAGTATCTAACCTGTAATCCATTAGGCACCATGCACCTCAGTTAAATAAATTTTTTTTTGAACAAAGATGAGAATTAACTTTGAATCACTATTTTAATTCTTCCTGATAGCCTCTAAAATAATCTCTCTAATAATCTCTCCAATGAGAGAAAATTTAGCTCAGAAATAAAAGCTACTCTTAAAAAGTGTAAGTTGATATTCCCCATACCCCTGTTGAATTTACTTAATAAACTCACATTGCAACATCATTACAGTTATAAAAATTCTATTAACAGGCTTACAGAATGCAACGGGAACATTGAAATTTGAAATTGAAAGTAGTTTCCTGAAGCTTCGAGCTGTATATATGAACTCAGATGCCACCTAGTGACCAAACTGACAGGAAGGTTTTTGTTTGTTTGTGATGAAGGGCACTGCCATCCCATTGTATTACACAGAATACCTCAGAAGAAAATTCGCATATTCTTCAGACAGTATTCCCCGAAGTGAAAAGAACTACATTTTCCTTTCACTCACTATTAACCAAACTCTATCTTTAACACAGCAGCTTTCAGCAGGGGTGCAGAGATTTTGAGGGTGAAGGAGAACGGGAAACAAACCTCTGTCTGTCTTAATAACAGTTTTGAAGGTATAATAAGTACACTGAGCTGTCATGTTTTAGAATCATGAAACTAAAAAAAAAAAAACATGGAAAGTTTGTAAATGAAAGTACTGTGGAGATGTGCTCTTGAGCTTTTCCACTCAGATTACATATGCACCTTACATAATTCCCATTGATCAGTTTCATAACTGACCTTTTAGAGGATTAGAGTGTGCTAACACAATGGCTTGTGGGGAAAAACAAAACAACAACAACAACAAAAACAAAAACAAAAACTTGTTGCAATGGTTTAAAACATAATCCTTCCTTCTAGGCCTTAAATTGTTGTACTAGAAAAAGCACAAATGTCTGCCAGCACTTCCGTAATCACAATTCACGGTCCAGAAATGTTGCTAAAACATTTAGCAGTGCTGTCCTTCAATGGATGCATACTGACACAGTTTGGGGAACACTAGCTATATAATTTGGAAGATCAGCTGGCTGTATCCAAGTAATCTCTCATTTCTGTGGACACAATTATATTCATGCCATGTTGCACTCAGAATTGTAAGAGACCAGAAAAAATTCAACAAACAGTTCCCACAAAGTTTTAACATGTTTTGGCATCTTGCTAATACTAAAAGCCTTAAATTCCTTAACCTACTTGTAAATTTTAGACTCCTGAAAAATAAAGAGATAAGCATACTAAAAGCAAATTATCACACAGTTTAAGTAAAGGTGAAGGAATCTAAGTTATTTCTGAGAGAAGGGAAATTACTTTCACTACCTATACATTACTTTCACTAACTATACTTGAAGAAAAAATTTTGCTCTTCCTATTTGTTGAGACATTTAAGTTATGCATATCAGTTAACAGAGGTAAAAATTTAGCAACTCTGAAGAAATCTATGATGTTAATGTTTGTTGGCCAGAATTTTAAAAAAGAATGCAACTCTGAACTGAATTCTTAACAGTTAGAAACACACTTGACAGGTCCTGAACTACTGGTTTTTTTAGACCTAAATTAATGTTGATATTCATTTCACATACAAAGATTATGACTGCTTTAAACAGGAGTGAACAGGAGACAGTTTGTGTAGACCCACAGATAAAAAGGAGGTATGTTAATAACAAGACAGCATCCATGAAATTCTCATCTCAGAGCTATATGTTTTTCCTTTAACAAGGTGTCATTAACTTCATGCTGAAATATTCTCAGAGACACTAAGAATGCACAATGGACAAAATTACAGCAGGTTTGAAATGGTGAAAAGTTTTAACTGTCTTAGTCATCCACGTTTCTTAATAAAATTGGAAAAGAAATATGTATTTTTTTTTCTTAAATCTAGTTTTCCTTCCAAATCAATCAAAGATGAAATATATCTCTAAGATGGGATCTCATGGTCTTTAAACTTGCTTTACTTTTTTTTTTTACTTTTTTTTTTTTTTTTTAGTCAGAATAATGCTGAAGTTTATTTATCTATAAGCTAAGAATAATATTAAGATTGCTCTTAAACGAAACACAACACATATGACTCTCCTCTGTTTATGAGATGGAACAGAATAAAGAAAGATCTGGACTTCTCTGCCTTCATTCAGGATTACCTGTATTTTTTTTTTATTATTTTTTTTTTCAGGTTTGTGTCTACTATCCATGTTATTGCAAAGCCTGACTTCACACACAGAAATTCAACATTTTTCATTTGAGGCATAGGCTACAAAATTAAATAAAATATTAAAAAAATAAATAAATAAAGCAAAACCAAATGTTGTTCTTTTTAAGATGTTGCAGATGACAGTGTTCTGTCATACTCTCCAGAACAAGGATTTTTGAGATAGGTATACACAAAAGAACCCAGACTAACCAGGCAAAGCCAATTAACATTTTGGGTGGACTTGGCTAGTTTAGTACTATTCCATTAAATTAAGCCCTAATTCTCTCTTTGATGAAGTTGGTAGTAAAACTCTGTTCTCTTTAACAAAGTCAGAATTTTCATGCATTTTCTGTCACGGCAAAATAACCACTTACACAAGTCATTTTTTATCTTGATCTGAAAACTCATTTCTGGGTCATATCCTCTTCTGAATGTATTCCTTTTAGTAAGTCATAATCTACCTTTCCCTAAGCAATAATAATGCCAATACCTAAAACCATTCTTTATTCTACTAAGAGATTATTTCTAAAAGCACTGAAGCCTGAAAAAGCAGGATGAAGATGATGTTTCTGTTGCTCATACACTGTATATTATTTAAAACATACAACAATTGGGGAACAAGACACTTGTAGAATGAGGTGATGGTATATATTTCATGATAACATATTCCAACAAGTTTTCGTGTTTTGGGATTCAAATTTTAGGTTCTCCTAAGCTCCTGTGTCAGGATTTGCTTGCAAATGAGCTGCGGTATTCCTTTACTCTAGTTAGTTGCTTGATTGCTGCTATGGACTTGTGATTTTCACTTTTCTCCTACAACTGATTCACAGGACAATAATGTGCTATTCAGCTGCACACATAGTCTTATCTGAGGGAGAGGAGAGAACAGCAACTCATTTCCACTGTAACAAGGAGCCCTAGAGGCCTACTTAATTGGACCAAATTAAAGAGTCTGTGACTCTGGAGTAACAAAACTGATTCAGACAGTGCATCCTCCTTTACTTTTGAAGAAGTTCCTTGATGGCCTCAATTCATGTGCTCTATATGAAAGTCTAGGATAATACTGACCTCTCAAAGTTTTTATAAATACATGACATGAAAATGGCCTTGCAAAAAATAATAAATAAATAAATAAATAAACAAGAAGAAATCTTGTTATGTTGGAGATATTAGGGAGATGATGTCTTCTAAATTGTATTGATTGAATTGATGTTAATTCAACTGAAAGATAGTATAACAACACCGGCACTCCCCCAGCCCTATGTAGCTTTAGTACTACATTATCAGGTGTTTTTTTCCAAGAGCTAGTTCTTTAGGTACTATTTGCAAAATAATGGCAACACCATAAAACCTTTTTCACAATTTATTTACAAATGCGTGTTGAATAAAACATTTCCTATTGCTCACAAGAGCAATACTACTTAGCAATATTGTTTTAATGCTTATCAGCTATGAACAACATGATAAAGAATTCTCTGCTGCCTGACAACCTGTGTATCATTACAAACATAGGGAAAATCTATGATGGGAAATTGAACTACAGAAAAAAGTCCTCAGGTAGAATGATGTGAGAAAGGCAAACAGTGGAGACTTCCCACTTCTTCCTCACTTCTTTCTCCTATGTCTCCCCAGCTGTATGGTACCACCACCTAGTTTGTGTTCTCTGTGAAATGGTCTAAAAAATCAAAATGATAGAGAATTAATTCATCAAAACAGTGGGTGATATCCTACCATTTTAGCAATTTAGGACAAGGTGGTGAAGATTCAGGGGACAAGGACAAGGGAAAGACTGGTGGCAGGGAAGGAAAAACAAAACCTCAATTTCAGAAGCATAAATTGACTATACAGTAGAGCTTTTCTAAATTTCCATCTCAAGATTGTTAGGCAGTGACTGACAGATTATTATAGATATTGTACAATAAACAAGTTAAGGAAAAGAGACCAATATTTCATCTTTACTTCAGAGCAACAGCAAATACAATTTTTTTTTGAAACATCAATAGACACTTCACTCTAACAAAGCTCCTGTGGACTGGGTTCTGCTGTGCATCCCACTATTGTGACTAATCGATTAAACCAGTAGCAAACTATTTTTTAACTAAATATTTTCTAAGTTAAAAAAAAAAAAAAAGACATTTCCTTCCTAAGGGAATATTATATCCACAGCTGAGAAGTTGTAGAACATTAAGATAACTAGTAATCTCATTTCAATATCTAAGGTAGTTTATACAGTTTAAAAAAAATAATAATAATAAAATAAAATAAAAATAAATAAATAAAATTAAAACCGAAGAAACAACCAAAAAAACAATATGAAGAAATACTATTAAGTATACTCGGAAAGTTCTATGTTCACATTCCCTTAAAAATGCCACCATAGTGCATGTTCAATGATATTCTAAAATCTACATTGCTGTGGAGTGAGATAAGCTTAGACACTAAATTGGAAGACAACTGTATATCCTTATATAACCAGAAGGAAAATATACACTATGTTCTCTTTTCTGCTGAAACATCATTGCTCTATATTATACTGACATCCAAATATTGCAAGTCTGTTTCATAATGTTGGTATAAAAAATATCTTATTTTGTATTGAGAATTCATTTTTAGTAAATAAATAAATAAATAAATCCAGCTCTAATGAGGTAGTCTAAAAAATGTAAACAGAACATGAATTCCTTTGCTTCCAAACTTTATAGTCCTCACTGTTATAAAACCTCCACTATTTACAGCATCTTTGACTCGTAATTGTCCTTAAAACAAATAACATTTGTCTTTCATTTCAACCATATGTCTTTCTCTCAATTAAATTATGCATTAGATTTAACCATAAGTGGCTTCTAAAACAGTTTCAGGGCTTTAATCACCTCTGCATCTTTTTTTTTTTTTTTTTTTTTTTTAAGCTCCAAGTCTCCTCTCATCTTTCTTTCTTGCTTGCTTCATTTTTCCTCAGATACAATAAATTCCCCTGTAACTCCCGTTTCAATTGAGAAGTAACATCCAAACTAGTTGACATCCTCCTTTTCATGAGCTGACATTCAGGATATAAATCAGTAATATTCAATTTTGTTTACATTTACAAATCAGAATTTGCTAAAATTTATAATTACATAATCCTTGTTTTCTTTTACTATGGTAAATTGTAGGAAAGAAATTACCCATATGGCTCAAGTCAATAGCTACTCAGAACTTTGTCCAATTAGAGTTTAATTAGGGCCATTATAAAAGCAGCCCCTGATTGCAAAGTGATTCTCTAATTCTAAGAAACAGCGGTTAAGAATACAACCTCGGGTTTGTTTTCTGAATAGAGAAAGAATCATAGAATCATGGAATCATTAATGGTGGAAAAGACCTCAAACTGGTCTAACCATCCCCCTGCTACCAATATCACCCAAGACCTCAAAGATCATCTGGTCTAACCATCCCCCTGCTACCAATATCACCCACTAAACCATGTCTCTAATCACCAGGTCCATCCTTTCCTTCTATGCCTCCTGAGCAACTCATCCCAATGCCTGACTACTATTTCAGAGAATAAATGTCTCCTCATTTCCAACCAAAACATCCCCTGGTGCAACTTGAGGCCATTCCCTCTAGTCTTATCACTAGTTATCTGCAAGAAGAAGCTGACCCCCAGATCTCCACAAATACCTTTCAGGTATTTGCAGACCCGGAATTATTACACTCATGTACAAGTGTCCTAGTTTTGGTAACTGCATTACTAACATATGGCATTTTACTCATTCATTCATTCACTCATTCATTCATTCATTCATTCATTCACTTATCCTGATACAGACTGGATTTAGTGTTTCTCTGAAACTCTATTTTTGGTTTCCTCAGGATAGTTTTATTCCCTTGGTTATGGAGAAAATGTAATCCAGATGTGTCATGAAGTTTAGAAACAATAGAGGAAGAAAAAAAAAAAAAAAAAAAAAAAAAAAAAAAGAATCCTTTTCACAATGTTTAGAATACAATTAAGGATCTTGGGCTTTTAGGCAAGATGTTTTATTAAAGTCCTAAAAAGTATTACAAATTGTCACAATACTGTGCCACATAAAACATATTAGAATAGGCTTACTTAGTTTAAAATGTACTGTGGTAGTTACAAAATGATTTACAATTTAGCTTCAGTATGACACACAAAGATTTCAACACCTTCCCCGATTCCCACTAACTCTGAAGATTTCACCTGTCAGAACAAGCTTCTTTCGTTTCATGTTTATTGTCACTGACTGCAATGAATCAAACTCACAATTGAATTTACTAATCAACTTTCATCTTTTGTTCATTACTGTCAGTAGCAATTGCCTTGCTGCTGAGGAACAAGTATAAACTGATAATCTTTTCAGGCAAAGCTTTTGAATGGGCTACCTCATATTTCCTACTGTATTCATTTTCTTGTTTTACATTTGATCCTAGCCATACAGCAGGAAAACATGGCACTGTCATTCTGTTTCTGAAGAGAACATAGAAAAGTTCTCAAGTTTGGTCCTGTACCTTTGCCTAAAAGGGACATTTTGTCATGAGCAGTCCACTCCTGAGACATGCAGAACCCTCAAATTTCAACAATCAACAATCTTCTAAGCCTTTCCCAGTTTTCTAGTAAAACTAACAAATCAATTTTTTTCCTTAACAATTATATATATATATATATATATATCCAACCATAGGTAAACAGTAACATGAACTTATTTTACTGACACATTCATTTGTGGGCAGATTCCAGAATATATATATATGTGTGTATACATATATATATATATATATATATATATATATATATATATATATATATTATTTATTTATTTATTCTTTATTTTGCTGATAAGTCTGGGCTCAAATTTTCCGTCTTGCCCAAAGAAAAATGCTACTTAGACATGTCTTCTTGTGCATTCTTACTCCTGTTTGCTGTGAAAGAAGAACTAATAACTTTCCTGGAAGCAGGTCCATGCACTGTGCAGTCAAGCACATACAGACAGGCTATTGTAGAATCATAGACTCATGGAATGGTTTGAATTGGAAAGGACCTTAAAGACCACCTGGTTCCAACCACCCTGCTATGGACAGGGACACCTCCCACTAGACCAGGTTGCTCAAAGCCCCATTCAACATGACTTTAAACACTTCCAGAGATGATGGGGCATCCACAGCTTCTCTGGGCAACGTGGGCCAGTGCCTCACCATGCTCGGAGTAAAGAATTTCTTCCAATTATATAGTATAAACCTACCCTGTTTTAGTTTAAAGTCATTACCCCTTGTGGGGGCACTATGTCCCTGACAAAGATTCCCTCTCCAGCTTTACTGTAGTCTCACTTTAGATACTGAAAGGCCTCTATGAGGCCTCCCTGGACCCTTTTCTTCTACAGGCTGAACATTTGCAACTCCCTCAGACTGTCTTCGTAGGAAAGGTAGTCAAACCCTCTGATGACTCTCCTGACCCTCTGGACTCTCTTTAACATGTCTAGGTCCTTCTTATACTGGGGGCCCCAAATCTGAACACAGTACTCTGTGGGGTCTCACAAAAGCACCAAGGGGGACAACCACTTCCCTTGACCTGTTAGACATGTTTCTTTTGATGCAGCCCAAGATACGGTTGGCTTTCTGAGCTGCAAGTGTACACTGCTGGCTCATGTTGAGCTTCTCATCAACCAACACCCCCAAGATCCTTCTCCTCAGGGCTGCTTTCAGTCCACTCTCCACCCAGACTGTATTTGTGCTTGGGATTGCCCTGACCCAAGTGTAGGACTTTGCACTTGGCCTTGTTGAACCTCATGAGGTTTACACAGGCCCACCTCTCAAGCCTGTCCAGGTCGCTCTGGATGGCATCCCTTCCCTCCAGTGTGTTGAACATACCACACAGCCTAGTATAATCAGCAAACATGCTGAGGGTGCACTCAATCCAACTGTGCATGTCACCAACAAAGATGTTAAACAGTGCTGCTCCCAATAACAACCCCTGAGGAACACCAGTTGCTACTGATCTCCAAGTGGACACTGACCTGTTCACCACAACTCTTTGAGTGTAACCATCCAACCAGTGCCTTACCCACCAGGTGGTCCATCCATCAAATCCATATCTCTCCATTTTAGAGACAAGGATATCATGGGGGACAGTATCAAATGTTTTGCACAAGTCCAAGCAGACGATGCCAGTTGTCCTTCCCCCATCTACCAGTGCTGTACCTCTGTTGTAGAAGGCCACCTGATTTGTCAGGCATGATTTTCCTTTAGTGAAGGCATGTTGGCTGTCACCAGTCACCTCTTAATTTTCCATGGACCTTAGCATAGTTTCCAGGAGGATCTTGACAGGCAGAGGTGAGACTGGCTGGCCTGTACTTTCCCGGGTCCTCATTTTTTCCATGTTTAAAACTGGGCGTTATGTTTCCCCTCTTCCAGTCAGTGAGAACTTCATGAAACTGCTACAGCTTCTCAGATATGATGGACAGAAACAACTACACCCACTAGTTCACTGAGGCCCCGTCGATGTATCATCAGATCCCATGGACCTGTGCACCTTCAGGTCATTTAAGATGTTTTCAGTTTTTCTCCTTTACACATATTTCTGTGGATTTGTGGGACACACAGCTTAATTATGCAAGTGTCACTGCAATTTTTATTTTTGTTTTTGATTAGAAATTTTTCATTTTTTAATTAAAAAAAAATAAAAATCCCTTTGATTAGAAAATTCTTGCTCTCCCTTCCCTTTCTGACACAGCAGCCACACCATTAGCATGTCTTTTAAATGTGGTTGTTCTTTCCATTGGCTTTTGAAAAGAGTTAAATACAGTGCAACAGTTAATAAGAAAATGAGTTCATTACATTCTTATTCCTTCAGCTCTTGTTCACTTGCCTAGGTACTCTTCCATGCTGAAAAGACAGTATGAAGCAGAGGCCTATAAACTCATTATGCTAATGAAGTGATGAATGAAGTGCTCTTCAGCCTTTCTATTACTAGTAGCTAACTTCTAAAAACAAGTTTACAAACAACATCGAACATAGAGAAACCTTGTTCCCTGATATTTCTTGTCTTGAGAAAGAAAAGAAATTGTTGTCATCCTTTGTTATGTTTTATTTTGTTTTGGGGAAAGCTGATGCTGAGTGATAGCACACATATTATTCCAACATTTACTTCCTTTTACCTTCCTCTTTCAGTATCCTAGTGTTCAAAATCAAGATGATTTATTGTACTGTGCTGTATTTTGAAAGGTTTTGAGGTTTTTTGTTTTGAATGGTTTTGAGAGGTTTCTATAATCACCTTAAGCAAAACTATGCTAACTAGCAGAAACAAGTAGTTCTAATGATACAAAGAGTTTGAGATCTGACAAGCTGTTCTTCAGTTGAACTTTTGACAACAGTAGTCATTGTCTTGCTCTTTTGCCAGTGTTATTTTTCTGTTTATATACAGTCTGTTCTTATGTCTTTTGATTTTTTTCTCTTACTTTTTCTTATTCTCCTCAAAAAAAAAAAAAAAAAAAAAAAAAAAGTTGAAACAAAGGTGTACCCAAGTCCATTTCTACCAAGTCCATTTCTTTATTTTTTTAAGGTCTTCCTTCTTTTCCTTATTCTACTTAATTCTCTTTCCCCATTATCTATATTGTTTCTATCATATAGACATGTTTCTATATCTATAATGAGTTCAAAGATTCTTTAATACAACAGGAATAATTGTACAATAATAATAATAACTACAAAAACAACAACAACAATAATAACCGGTTAACCAAGAGGTTAAAAGCAGGCTTTGATTCTCTGTACTTTACAGAAATGAATAAATAAATAAATAAATCCCCTGAAGGAAAATTTAGAAAGAGATGTCTTCATAGTTTATCAGAGATCATCCAGTACTGATACCTACGTCAGCAAAGTACTGCACAGATCGTTTTGTAATAAGCAGATCCGGGTGCTACAGAGCATCCTTGAACGATTTTCCCTTTCTCGTCCCTGAATTTTTGATTTAACTCGCTCATTGACTGTAAATGCATTCTTCCACCAGAGGGAGCCAAAATCTCTAAGTACGTAATCAAGACCCAAAACTGAAGTTTTCTGTTCAGTCCCAAATCAGCAGCTACTGCGATAAAGCTAAAAAATTTAATTCAGGAAAAAATAAAAAATAAAATATTGCAGGACGAACAGGAGGAAATTAAAATATACTGTTTTAGTCCTACTGCTACAAGTTTATCGGATTTTAAGTATAAAAACTTAAAGGCTAGCTTTTCAGCAACAAGTTATGTATTATAATCTTAGTACTTGTAAGGAAGTTACTTAATACCTAATCACCTCATGTATTAATTCATGTTCAGAACAGGACTGTCTCATTGTCACTTTTTTTTTGGTGACAGCTTAAATCACAACATACTCTAACTTTACAATGCATTGCTAATACTTGGCATTGGATATGCACATTTGAGACTCAGTTTCTCTGAGGACCCAAGCCAACGCAGGGATGTTGATTATGTGGAAAGCAAAAGCCACAACAAACTCAGTGTTAGAGTAACTTCTTCCTCATTATGCTTTTACATTTGTTCTTTCAAAGAAATTTTGTACAGACCAAATGAAGAATTTTACCAGATCATCCATGCTAAAAATGTTGGTGCTGTGTTGCTACACAGTACATTTTGTAATAACTTGAAGGCAGTATTCACCAAGAAAAGGAATTCACAGAACCAAAATTTGCTTAGTGTCCATTAGCTTACAGCTAGAGAACATGGTATTCATTTCTAGTGTAACAAGGAGAATGCTGAACTTCACCTTTAGGCTAAATAATACTGATCTTTTACATCTTTTTGATGGTGCGAAGAACTTACAGAATCATAGAATCATTCAGGTTGGAAAAGACCTCTAAGATCATCTGGGCTAACTGTCCCCTTACCACAAATTTCATCAACTAAACTATGTCACTAAGCATCACATCCAAATTTGCCTTAAACTTAAAATTTGCCCAGGGCAACCCATTCCAATGCCTCACTACTCTTTCTGAGAAAAAATTTCCAACCTGAAATACACTTTTATGGGTGTATGAAAATTCCAATAGTGTTGCAGTAATAAATTCAATTTGTATTTTGAAAAATTTTTCACATATAGGATGAAGGAAATGAATTTGAGGACTTTGGGGTTTGAGCTTGTCGTTGTTGTTGCTTGTTGTTTCTTCTTCTTCTTTTTTTTTTTTTTTTTTTTTTTTTTTTTTTTTAGTAACTTCAGTATACTAAAACATTT
Organism: Aythya ferina; assembly: GCF_964211825.1. Classification (NCBI taxonomy): domain Eukaryota; kingdom Metazoa; phylum Chordata; class Aves; order Anseriformes; family Anatidae; genus Aythya; species Aythya ferina. The sequence continues at coordinate 55,954,787 of NC_140299.1, read as the reverse complement.
AAGTTATTAATAAAAATAAATTAATAAATTAAAATAAAATTAATAAACATGTATTTACTTTTCTCACCTATATAATCTTTATCCTTCTAAGAATATATAATGCAAAAGAGTTTTATTTTGTTACCCAGGTTGCCATGCTCTTCTGTTTCCTATTTAATTTTGGCTATTAACTATGGTGATATCTAGAACTAAGAACAGCTCAGATCAGCCAGAGTGTATACAGCACCACAAATTGCTCTGTCTTTAGATGATTTACCTTATGAAAGAGAAATAATGGCTATAAGAAAGAAGGAAAAAAGAAGGTAGAATCTCTTTCTCAGCTTGAGCTGAGCTAGTTCTCAACTGGTTAGTCTTGAAAGCAACACATCTTTCTTGTCTGTGAAGCAAGAATAAAGAAGGAAATTGCCATGCTGTGTTTCAGGGCTAATGTTAATTGCCCATATCAAGACATCTTTTAGGTGTTTCTTCCTACAGTGCTTTTTTTTTCATATATTTTTTCCTTAAATGATATTTTCCTGCCATTCAATCTCTTTGTCTAGGAGGAAAATAATAATAATAGATTATTATTATAATAGATTAGAGAGAGGAAGAGAGAGAGAGAGAGAGAGAAGGAAAGACAATTGCCTTTTACCAGGGAAAAGTAACTCTTAAAGATTTGGTATTTCAACATGTAGACAGCACAGATAACTAAGATAGTTTAAATTAAGCTAGTTAAAATTCCTCAAAACTGAAAGTAGGCTTTGATGTCAAGATTGCACTGCATTTGTGCTCTGAACTTACAGTGACATCTCTGAAAAGTTTTGACATGATTTTCATCTGATTTCAATAAAAGCTTTAAATAAATTGGATCTAAAAATACAAATTTCCTAAAGATAACAGGAATTAATGCCAGGCCACATTTGTTTAAAATTTTATAAAGTCCAATTTTAATCATAACACAAACAAAACCAGAAAAGTAATTCATAATACTGACTTCAATACCAAAAATCCATTAAATTTTCAGATCAGGATGATGTTAGACTGCAAATCTATTATCAGCATCTTACACAATAAATAAATACTAGTTCCAGCTTCAGTTCCTCTTCTCTAAGGACTTGTGACAGTCATTCTGGCCTTTTCACTGTGTTAGTGAAGTTAACAGCACTCTAACTTCTTGGCTGTTTATACAAATTCCTTGTCTAGAATACCTCTGAGGCACACTAGGTAAAAGCTTTCTCTCCTCCATCATTCACCTCTGTACTGCAAAAGGCTCAGTATAAATGTAATGCAGTGGGAGATCATTTAAAAGGAAGCTGTCTCAGTGAAGCATACAGAAACCGTAACTTACTTTGCATAACTGAATTGTGCTCGAAAGCACTGTAGAGTTCTAATAAAGCTCTGTGTGTACAGAAAATAGGAAGAAGCAACTAAGAAGTAAAGATGCTAAAATGGTCTAGTGTGTTTTATCATAATAATTAAATTACACATCACAGTCCAAAAACATCACTAGGGGATATATATATATATATATACAGATATATATACTGGTACTGGCTCTGGCTGGGATGAACTTAACTTTCTTTTGGATTTGTGACTAAAACAGTGTTGATAACACACCAGTGCTTTGGCTATCACCAAGCAGTGTTTGCACAGCATCAAGGCTAGCTCTGTTTCTCACTCTGCCCCTCTAGGCAGAAGGTCAAGGCTGGGCAAGAGTCTGGAAGAAAGCACAGGAGGAGACAGAGCCAGGACAGGCAATCCTACCTGACCAAAGGGAAATTATATGCCATACAATGTCATGCTTAAGCAATAAAAACTGTGTTTTTGTTTTTGTTTTGAAAGTAACCATTGTTCAGAGAATGTCTGAGCATCAGTGCTGATTGGAGATGGTGGAGTTACTGCATTTATGTCACTTTTTGCCCCTCTGTTTTTCACTTACATCCTGTCTTTATGCAGACCCATAATTTTTTCTTACTTTTGCTTTTCTAAGTTTGTACCTTGTCCTGCTGGGAAGGAAGGACAGGGAAGGTGGGTGATTGCCCGGGTGCTTAGTTGTTAGCCATGGTGAATGCGTCTTTTTACACATTATCTATTTGTTTCCTATATGTGTGTGACTTCTGATATGTTTTACAACTGATGACAAGTTAATCCAAACAGCAAAAAAACATGTTTTTAACCATCTTGCTTATTCAATACAGAAAATGTCTTGCAGAATTTCCATTTCCTAGTGGTTTTGAGACACAGATACTTTAGACTTAGTAATATCAGGAATAAGTATTAGATTTGTGTGTGCATTTCAAGATAAAACAGAGGTTCAGCAGTGAACACTAGGAATGTGAAAACTATTCTTTAAAATATTATGCATTCACAGATCACTTGCTAAAACGGAAGTCAATACATCCCTTTTTTATTTTTACTGTTCTGTCAGAAGATCAACAGGTGGACATTAAAGCAACTCTACTCATAACTTTCATTATTTTAGCAAACATATATAAATAGTCCAGTATGTTTCACTTAAACCATGGTTTAAACTTTAGTTTAAAACTGCTTTGAGTAAAGCAGTACTGAAGAGCAGCCGTCAGCCTCCTGTAATTCTAGTCTTCAACCACATAAACACAGTTTGGCAGTAATTACAGAGGATTGCTTTCTAGCAAAAAAAAAAAATGATCCATTCTGAAAATCCCCGAATCAGTTTCTTGTCCATAACCACAATCTAAGAAAGCCAAAACAGAAATTCTGTTTCACTGAAAATGCTATTGTTGAAAGGTCAAATTGGTTGGAACACATGAAGTAAGATGAGGTTACTACAATGTGTGAAACAAAAGTTTGTTCTCTTATTTGTAGATACTGTTAATTGTCATAAATCTGACCCATTTCACTCTTAGACTAATCAAATAATAATGAGATAAATATATCTATATGAATAGGGCATAATAGCAAAACACTCATACAAGTTTGATGTGTTCCCCTCCAAAACAATTCCAAAGCATTTTGTGATAAGTCATATAATCAATTTACTTATATATTTGTATTACTATAAACAGCTCCTCAAAGTATGGGGACAAGCCCTAGTGTTTCTGTACACATTCTCTTCTCCTCTGGAACAGAAGAACAAAGAGAAGGGGAAAAAAAAAAAAAAAAGAGAGAGAGAGAGAGAGAGAGAGAGAAACTAATGATGTGAATCTGTCTTCAAAACAGAGGCCCAGTCATCAGCTCATCTTGACCTAAAAACAAGGGAAGGCAAACTATGTGTGGCCATTGGAGGAAAAACCTTTTTGAGAGATAATGAATTAGAGAGAAACAGAGAGCAGAGAGGCTTTCTGTCCAATTTCCAGTCAGTGAAGAAAGTTAAATGCTCCTTCAGAATTAAACTTTGATACCCATATATAAAAACTTGTACAGAAATCTGTCTATTCTGGAGGTGTTAAGATATTGAAACATGGGTATTTTAGACTAGTAAGGAAACATTTTGAGAATTCGGTCTGAAATTTTAAGCTATAAAAACCAAAATTGTAACCAGCAGTTTCTGTGTCAAGTTTGTCATTTGACTGAGTCTAGGACAGTTGCAAGTAAGGCATCTTGCACATATATAGGCATTTCAACACCAGGAATTTTTTAATGATCCCCTTATACTATGTACAAATTGCTGTTGAAAAGCTAGTCTATTATTAAAAACTAATCTATTAGTCTGAATTTCTAGTTTCAGCCCCTGCCTCCTCCTCCCAATGGATCTCAAAATAATTCTTTCCTCCAAGTGAGTCCAAAGGTCTCTTCATTATGAGAAACCCATTCCTTGAATATACTTAGACCATAATTAAATTCCTTCATAACTTTTACTTTAAAGAAGCTAAATAAGTGGCTATTCCTAACTATTATTTCTAAAACTTCAAGTCATTTTAACATAATTTCTAATCCTCACTTTGTACTATTCTCTTGATGTGACTGAGGATCATAGAATCATAGAATCATGGAACACCCAGATTGGAAGGGACCCACAAAGATCATTAAGTCGGTGTTTCAGGAACCCTGAAATATGTGCAGAGTTTGCTTCAAAAAACACTCCTGGACAAAAGATGAAGGGAGTGCTGCTTTCCTTTCTGGCTGCTGTAGAAGCCACTAGTCACACCTATAGTATGAGAAGACTGATGACCCCATCTGGCAATAATTAATCATCACTGAAATTAATCATCACATGCACACTTCTGACTTTGGCCCTTTGTTTGTCAGCTACCTAATAAAATGTCTACCTAATAAAGTATCTTCTTGAAAGACAAATTGTCATAAAAACGTATCCAAACTCCAATTAATGACATATTCTGTACTATTCCCTCCTATTAAAAAAATACATATTTTGACCATATGCTAAAGATAATCTCCCTGAAATTTGAACCACCTTCTCCATGTTCCAACAAATTAATAATGTACAGCAATATTATAAACATCAGTGAAAGTACCAACATCTGAAATTTAGAAGACTAAGAGCAAATAATTTGGTCAGGCATAGTAAGATTTATTATTATCCTCGACACACCATGTGAATACTTTAGAAATAATCCCCTAGTCCTTTGCAGACACCCCATGCAAATCTGTCACTGATTGGCTTTGTTAAAACTTCAGGAAGAACAGACCTCAAAAGTTAGAATTCGGTGCATCTTCTGCTTAAAGTCTGCATTAAGACAATTGTTTGTCAAAAAGTCAAAGAGTAAAGATTACTTCTAGGTTTTCAGTCAATTCATAACTATCTCCTTAAATAAAAGTTTCATTTTATCATTTATTTAAAGAATGTTGTCACTAAGTTGTCACTTAAATTAAATTAAATTGAAGTACAGTACTACAAACTTAAACATTTTCTTTTTTTTATACAGCTGAATACAATACAATACAATATCAGCCAATTTTGATAAATCCATACCTTGAATTCCATTCCCAGCTGAGCTTGTATTCTCATGTACACAGAACTATAAAGTTTTACATGAGGTTTTAATAAAAAAAAAAAAAAAAGAGGTTTAATTTCTTTGAATTTCTTATACAGTTCTTACAAGGTTGAAGGATTAATACTGTTTAACTGTGATGCAAAGTAACAAGGAGAAAGGAACGAAAGGTCATCTGTCACATTAGCAACTCTGTGTTTTCATTCAGCATTTAACTTAGCTCATAAATAAGTCTGATAAAGCCAAAGCTCTAGTTCATGTCTATTACCTTGTGTCTGGAAAGATCTCAATTCTGTGAACCTGCAGTAAGTATTCACAAGTCAGATCCATCTACTCTGTCAAAGTCTCATCAACAATAAATTTATGTATATGAAATTCCTGGAAGATTACGCAACATAGGGCAGAAGAGGCCATTCATAGCTCATGAAGCTGCTCAATGTGATTCATGCAACCTACCAAAGACAGTTAAATTTCCACTTTGATGCAAACAGTATATGCAACGATTCTGAAGCTTTCATCAAGGCTTGTGCCTGCCCTACATATGCACCTGCTATACCCAGTAAATATTGAGCTACTTGATTAACAAACACTTTTAAAATGATACATAGGATAGTTGTTGATTACTAAAAAGAAAGAATTTTTAAGACGATTAATCTGTTCTTGCCTAATAAAAGGCTGCATTGTCTCAATACTAAATCAGTTCTGAAGGTCACATTATTCACATAATAAATTGCAAAGAAATCTTTGCAAGCTGTTATATTATTGTATTTTTATACCATCATTTTGATTTGCAATTAAAATGACAATGTTTTCAACATAGGCTGATATTTAATACAGAATTTCTAATATGGTGAAAACCATTTGCTCTCATTCCCCTTTTTTCAAATTTGCTTTCCTTCCTCCCAGCTCTTATATATATGCAGAGAGAGAGAAATAGGGAGGGAGGTGGGGAAAAAGGGGAGAGGTCAGGGGAAGGGGGGGGGGAGAGAGAGAGAGAGAGAGTGAGAGAGAGAGAGAGGGAGGAAAAAAAAGGGTGGAGAAAGGGGGAGGGAGGGAGGGAGAGAAAATGTTTACCAGTGAAGCAGAATCATGCCAACTTAAGTGGCAGGAGCTAAAGAATGACACACTTGGGAAGTAAAAATAGATTAGAGTACAGAGGAGGGGGTTGGTGTTTATTTATCTTATACATCAACTTCTTCACATTTCTTCACATGAAAGAAATAAATGAATGATTCAGTAAAGCAATTTTCCTCATATTTTGCACAATTAAAAAAAAAAAAAAAAAAAAAAAAAAAGAAAAGAAAAGAGAAAAAGAAAGAAGGAAAGGAAAAGAAAAAAGAAAAACATTTTGAAAAATTTCTGTAGGAAATGTAGTATGATATGTGTATTTTTAACAAGTCATTAGCAAGCAAGTACTAACTAACAAATCCAGAATGAGTGAGGCAAGAAGAAATTTTATAGGTGCTAATAAATGTGAAACTTCTTGCTGAGTCTGACCTTGATTTCCAACATTCATTAAAACTACACCTCTTTTAATCTAGGGTCATAAATTGTAAGATTTTTTTTATTTTCCTCAGATAGATACAGAGAGGTTCAAATTTTCGTTGTTTCAATGGATTTTTTGATAGCTCTGTTTACATATACAAAGATTCTTAGTCCTCTAGACCCTCATTTATTACATGTACTTCACCAGTACTTAGTGTTTATTATTACTAAAGCAATACTTTCAAAAGACTGTATACTTCAGTTACAACAACAAAAGAACAAAGTTGAATATCTGATGGAGATTGTTTTTATTTTAGAGATTGCCAGAATACCTTTTGTCTAAGGCTTTCTTACTTGAGTTGCATACGATCATTCAGTCATAAGGTTAACCATAAGCAAGGCCTTTCACTATCACGTTTTTAAAAATGTATAATAGCAAGTACCAGCTATGTAGTTTACATTATTCCACTAGAAAAATGACTGCTTCAAACAAAATTGTTAACTTTGTTTTGGCACAGTTTTAAGTTTCAAATAATGCTTCAAAACATTATAATGATACTCCACCCAACACTGCATAACTTGTAAAGAATAAAAAGCATACAAAGACTTTCCATGTATAATTATTGATTTAATTTACACTGTTAATGCCAACAGCATTTTGACATATATCGTACTTTCCTATCATTGATCACAATTTTTACTAGTTTTCCTAACAGAAACATCATTTTCATAACATCATTCAGATAAAATCAAGCCTTCACACAACTTTGTAAACTCAAAATCAATATTTGATTTTGAAGAATATTTCTTCAATATTTGAAGAAGAGTTTTAAAACACAGAAATGCTGTCTAGCTGAAATTAGTTTCCAAGTAAATTTCTACTAAACAACCAGCTACCTCAACAAATTCAAAAGAAGGCTACCTAATAAAGAAACTTGTCTGCATTAGATAAGGCTGAGTTTTCATTTCAAAAAATCAATAATGAAAAATTTTTACTAATTCAATGAATCTACGTTTTGCTATTTTATTACTAACAATTGCATTTCATCTTGCACACACACAGAAGTGCAAGAATGCACTGAGTAGAAGTTTGCACAACAGATACACAATAATCAAGAATCCCTAAGTGAAGGATTATTATGTTTAATTTAACTACAGCTTCCCAAAGTGGAGCTGTTGCACAGTGGAATTTTTTTACCCCCATCTTCCCATCCCCACCAAAGAAAACAAAAAGCAACAGCAACTCCACTTCTGAATCAGATACAGAAAATAATTGAGTCAATATTTTAAGAGTCCATTGAGGATTCAAAATATAGATTTCCTATTTCTTCTGATGAATCTTACCTTTCCCTTTCTTACACAAAGAAATAATATCTATCTATCTATCTATCTATCTATCTATCTATCTATCATTTATCTATCTATCTAATCTATTTCCTGTAGCTGTCTCCCTAGCATTCTTTCTTCCAAAAAGAAGAAACTATGTCATTTTTTGGTTCATTTTTGGAGAAGACAGGCTTTATAAACACAGAGAAGAACCAGAGTTAATATAATCTTTTGTAAGCAACTTCCAGCAATGTTCCCTTTTGCACCATATATCGAATTTAAAATCCTGGATCCTTTAAAGACATGAAAGAATTAATGTGCATTGAAGGAAGAAACATTCACCTTGAACAAAGGTGAACAAAGAAACATTCTTCTTGAACAAAGATACATGCTATTTCTCTCATTCAAAAGCTGTGCATAGGCTCCTAAGCTTTTTTAAGGTGCTAATAACAATAATAATAATACACTGCAAAAGCAAATACTGCCTAGAGGCATAATGACTTTAAGGCATATTTATTTAGATTTACACAAGCATTTGTAACAAAGCAGTTCAGTTCTTCAGTTTGCTTGTTATAAAACAGTATCTTCATTTTCCAACATCAGTATTCTTGTTTTGGAATGATAAGTTGTAAGAAGCTTTCTTAACCTCACATGATTCTGGTATACCAAGTTGAAAAGATAAAGCAGTTTTAAGATATGTGATTTTATAGATCATAAATGATTTATATGAGAAATCCTAAATTGCATCTTTCTGAAGGTGAATCTTTGCTGTCAACCACAGGACGTCTCATACCATCAACGAAACATAATCCACCTCTATTCTTGTACTCAAGAAAAACTTGCTTAATTGACAGATTAGTCTAAGACAGCTGTGTGATCTCAAGCAATTCACAATCACTATCTTGCCACTTTCATAAATACAACTCAGGAATTTTCTCATAGCTACAGAATGTACCAAAGCAAGAGACATGCACATATTTCTCTCTATATCTTGAAGTACTCTGTCTTCCCTACAAGTCTTAACATTTATCTCATTTTGGAACTCAGGGATAAAATTTAACAATATGCAGAATACGTAAATAGTTTTCTCCCCTTGAACATTTGCTGCCTTAATACTATAAAAATCAGCATATATTTTAAATGACTTATCAAGTTGCTCAGGATACCATATGAAATGAAACTGAAGATAACACTCATTTTAAATAGTCATAATTCTTAATATTGTCTAATTATCATTTACAGCCAAAAAGGAATAAATTTAAAAGCACTATTGCAATATTGGACTTATATTTCCTGGACTGTTATAACAGTAATTATCATTTTATTCTGATCTCAGAGGTTTTTTTTTTTTCTTTTCTTCAATGAAGTTTAACATATCTACTTTGCCTACTGCAAATTCAATAGTACAATTCAATAGATTTTTTTAAGCAAACTTGGCATATAGAGAAGAGTCAGACCAGAATCTCTGTATTTAAAGTTTCTATGTACAGAAGCATGTGGTAGAACTCCTCATGTTCAAAAGTAACTTCTATCAATCAATAAACAAATTGAGTGAACGTGTAAAGTGAGCCGTCTCATTTAAACTTAATTTCAGTTTTTATATTTGTAATAATGGTGACAAGCGTCATGATACTATATGCTGCAGATAAAGATCAGGGTAATCAACTAATTGGGTACTAATGGTTTAACATCAGGGAGTGGATTTTTAAAGAAAGTAGTTAGTAGTTCACGCATTTAGTCATATTACTATATTCTCTACCTCTTCAATGGAAATATATGTGTATATATTTACATGAAAATAACTTACTTTAATAACAATTATCCCAAAACTGTGGATATACTTCAGTGGAATTTCTAATATATATATTTGTCTATGAATTTCTCAACTAAAAAATAACATTTAGGATATCTGTATATACTTGAATCTGATATCTTCTAAATTTAATTTATCAGTTACTCTAAATGATTATGAGTGCTTACAGACATATTCACATATTGAAATGACACAACACTGCTGCTTTACCCAGTATGGACAGGAATGTCTAGTATCTGCATTACTGAAAGCTCTCAATTCAAAAACATGTAACAGACAAATGTACAAATCAATATAAAAGTATTAATTTCCTGTGATACTTCTCTTTAAAAAACATATCTTCTTGTTTACTAAACTTAATTAAGTCAAGTCATATGCAAGATTAAGTGATCTTAGACAACCACTATGGCTTCACCAAGGTCAAATAGTGACTGACCGATGTGGTGGCCTTCTGTGATGGAGTGACTGCATTAGTTAACAAGGGAATACCAAACAAAGTAATCTACCTGGACTTCTGTAAGGCCTTTGACATGGTCCAACATGACATCCTGATCTCCAAAATGGAAAGATGCAGATTTAATAGGTGGACCATGCAGTAGATAAGGAATAGGCTTGAAGGTCACACCCAGAGAGTGGTGGTCAATGGCTCTATGTCCAGGTGGAGGCCAGTGACGAGTGATGTCCTTTAAGGGTCTGTCCTGGGACCAGTACTATTTAGTATCTTTATCAACAATATAGACATTGGGATCAAATGCACCTTCAGCAAATTTGCAGATGACACCTAGCTGAGAGGTGCAGTTGATACAACAGAAGGACATCCAAAGGGACCTGGACAAGCTTGAGAAGCGAGCCCACAAGAACTGCATGAGGTTCAACAACGCCAAATGTAAGGTGCTGCACCTGAGTTGGGGCAATCACAGACATAAAGACGGACTGGGAGACAAATTCATTGAGAGCAGCCCTGCAGAGAAAGATTTGGGAGTTCTAGTGGATGAAAGGCTTGACATGAGCCAGCAGTGCTTGCAGCCCAAAAGACTAACTGCATCCTGGGCTGCATCAACAGAGGGGTGGCCAGCAGGTCGAGGGAGGTGATTGTCTCCCTCTATTCTGTCCTTGTGAGGCCCCATTTGGAGTGGTGCCCCCAGGTCTGGGGCCCCCAGCAGAAGAAGGATGTAGATCTGTTAGAACAGCTCCAGAGAAGGGCCACAAATTTGATCAGTGGGCTGGAGCACTTCTCCTATGAAGAAAAGCTGAGAACTGGGGCTGTTTAGCCTAAAGAGAAGTCTCCAGGGTGACCTTATGTCAGCTTTTCAATACTTAAAGTTGTCTTATAAAAAAGAAGGAGGAAGACTCTTTTCTTGGGTAAATAATGATAGGACAATGGGGAATGGTCTTAAAGTAAAAGAAAGGAGATTTAGATTAGATGTTAGGAGGATTTTTTTCACTCAGAGGGCTGTGAGGCACTGGAACAAGTTGCCGAGAGAGGTTGTAGATGCTCCAGCCATGGAGCTGTTCAAGACCAGGTTGTATGAGGCCTTGGCCAAGCTGATCTAATGGGTGGCCTCCCTGCCTATGGCAGGGGGCTTGGGACTAGACGATCTTTAAGGTCCATTCCAACTGGGGGTTGGGAGGAGATGATCTTTAAGGTCCCTTTCAAACAGAGCCATTCTATGAATCTGTGATTCTATGATGTCTCTATGATGTATAACAATGCTTTTACTTCCATTTTATATCTGGAGACCCATACTGCAGAAAGTTGGATAAGATGTCCAGTATTTGCAAGCCTAATTTGAAAAACCCAGGATCTGATCTGTCAGCACCTGAACACATTAATTTAGTCTTGTTGTTTGAATATCATGCTATAAACAAGCACAAGTCCAGCCTTACAAAGGTATACGTTAAACCTTGCAGGGTCCCCTGCTGCCTTCTCTTTCGGGAAGGGTTTAATCACTGTTCAAATTTCAAACAGTGATTCTTATTCAGGTTTGAAACAGACTGAAAACCTTTTGCCAGATTCCTCCAAACCTTACATGCCTTAAGAAAGGACATGAAGTTCTGTCAGTTTTTGAGGGGCAAGTTGTTCCCAAACTCCTTTGGAACAGAGCACTGCTTGTGTTTACAGCCAGCTCCATACCTCCTGCTTTCTGCTTCTGCGCAGGTTTTTCTCTTTTACACAAGTGCAGTGTTATAACAGCATAGCTTCCTGCAGCACAATACAGAGTTCTTATTTCCAGTCATTGGATCCCTCAAAGTCTTGCCACACAGCTAGCAATTTACTAGGACTTCCTCAGGAAATGGAAGAGCATCTCACAAAATTACTTTGTTAGGGCCGTGAAAAGAGAAAGGTAATTGCTAAATCCCCATTGCATAACCTACATCTTGAAAACACATAACTCATGTCCCTCCGCAGGGCAAAAATCAGCCCTGTCGTATCTCTTGAGCTGTGCTTGGCAGAACTATCTAGAACTGGAAAAAGGACTATGCATTCCCTTGGAGGTGCAGGAGTGCAGCTATCACCTGGGTGAATACGCGTTGTCAACCACCAGAAAAAATTCAGTTCCGGGGTGCTGGAGCACTAGCTCTCCAGCAGCCTGAGCAGCTGAAGTTGGGGTTCAAGGTGAAACCTTTCTGAATTTCCAGAGTTCTGGTTACTGTGAAAGAGACCTAAGTGTATTGGGTCTACATGACAACGCGTCAGCAGCTGGGGCAACATGCAGGTCTCCTCTGGAAGGCAAGGCTGGGCCTGCCCTCTTCTGCATGCAGACAGTTCCAGCTGGCTCCCATGGTCCTGCCACAGGGCAAGGCTGGGCCCAGCAGCCAAAACGGTGGCACCTCAAGGAGGTGGATTTAAGAAAGGGTAAAAAATGCTGCACATTAGTTTGAGGAATGAGGGGAGAGGGAAGTTGAGAAACAGCCCTGTAAACACCAAAGCTAGAGGAGGTCAGAGGAGAAAAAGGGGGAAGAGGCACTCCATGGTGGAGCAGAGTTCCCCCTACAGCCTGTGGAGACACCATGGCAGAGCAGTTATCCACACTGACACATGTGGAGGGCACACAATGGAGCAGGTTTATCTTGAAAGAACATGAATGACCAATGCTTGTGCTGGCCTTGTATGGGCTGCTGCAGGGAAAGTTACCCAGCCAGACCCAGTAGAACTATACCCCATGGGAGGCCACAGGCTAGAACAGAGGGAAGAATGTGAGGAGGAAGGAGCAGCAGAGGGGACCTGTTATGAATTGAGCCCCCCTTCCCAATCCCCTCTGGGCTACTTGGGTTGGGAGGGTGAGGTAGAGGAATTGAGGACTGAAGTTGAGTGAGAGGGTGAGGGGAAGGTGTTCAGGTGTTGGCTTTTTCATTTGTTTTTTTTTGTTTTGTTTGTGGCATTGCTTCTCACCATCCAACTCTTTTCTAATTGGCAACAAATTGTATTATTTTTCCCCAGATCAATTATCTTTTTCTTGTGGTGGTATTAAGTTACCTCCCCATCTTTATCTCTGTGCATGAGCTTATCTTACTTTCTCCCCATCCTGCTGTGGGGAAGGGGAACACATAGAGCAGCTGCATGGTTGCTCTAGTGAGAAAATTATATTATTTTACTACGAAAGAGGCATAACATTCCACATTTTGGCTGATTACAGTAGGTGTACCAATGTAATATATTAGTTTGTTAAGACTGTTGAATAAGAGTCACCTTCCTGTAACTGAGTGGAATGTCCAATCATCTGCATTTGTAAATGTTTGTAGTGTAAACTCTATCAGTCTGGGATTTGATTAGGGGTGGTTTGTGACTGAAATAGCTATGAAAACAAAAGTTCCAGGTACAAATACAGTGTTTAACATAATGCCATATACATAGTGGCTTTACATCTCTTAACTTCCACTGAATTGCAACATGTAAGTCTACAGTGACACATTACAAAGAACAGACATTTTGTCCATAAGGTCATGTAATGATAGCATTTATCAAACAAGGAACAGGTTCCCAGTAACACGTGGTCACAGAGAAGGGCCTGTCATGCAGAAAATATCCTCTGTTAGGAGTTCACCAATCAGAAGTGTATATTCCCTGAAAGTTGCCCAGTTTTTTGCTGTGGCACACGTGATCTGACACATTCATCTTGTCAATACTCTACCAAACAGGCTAAATGTGGGAGGGGTGATCTTAAAAAAAAAAAAAAAAATGAAAAAGGGGACAGATGAACAAGACCTGTATGTTGTTTGTGCAGCATACCCTGAAGAATTAAATCTAAACTAGAAATAGTATAACAGCTCTCTAAAACAGCCTAACAGCCTTACAATAATTTAAGTCTACATGTAAGAGTTGACAGTTTTGGATTGTTCAAAGAATGTTTTAAGTAACTTCAGACTTAAATTTTCAGGTGGGCTTTGTAAGCAGACTGTATAGAATGTCCTTGAAAGACTGAGTAGCTTCTTTTCAGTGCTTTACTGGAACTTCTAGTACTGTTTTCTATGTATTTTGTTTTGTTTTGTTTTGTTTTGTTTTGTTTTATTTTATTTTATTTTATTTTATTTTATTTTATTTTATTTTATTTTTATTTTATTTTATTTTATTTTATTTTATTTTATTTTATTTATCTTATTTTATTTTATGTATATATACAAGTGCATTGTCTCAATTTACTTTTCCATTCCTCACCTTCTTTTGCAATAACTTTGAAGATCAGCTAGCAAGTTCAGCCAAATCTATCAAAAGTGCTGGGGCTCTGAATATATAGTCTGGAATTTTAAAGAGAAATCTAAAAGAATGCTTCTCCTTAGGAAAAGAGCTGTAGTTTGAGCTCATCTGGTATTTGGCAAAGCCTAATCTGCTGCCTCTTGCTTTCCTCTTCCTCACCTCACATTCTCAGGACAGTTAGCAGACATGACAACAAACCTGAGTTTTTGAAGACTGAGGAAGGTCGGGGAACATAACAGAGATTGTGATGGTGATATACAGGATACAGGTTTGCAGAAACAAAGTTCTCAGCTGTTCCCAAAACATTCTCCCCCCAACCCCGCTTATTTGAATTATTCAGAGACTGCCAGGTACAGTCTGAACATGTAACAAAGCTAGCTAATCTCACTCTGTAAACAATAAAAGGATATTTATTAGCTGTTGTGGTTATGGCTGAGTCTGCTCATGTCATCATGTTTTCTTTTCTAAAAATAACCAGCTCTGATTTTACATTCAAAGCCCATATGATTTTAAAATCAACATGCTCTTTTGAATTGAGATACTGATTTGCAAATCAATAGGTGAGAATCAAAATAGCTGTATCACACCTTGGAGCTGTATTATGTTTTGGATGCTGCTGCTGAACCCATACACTTTTTTTTTTCTGCATAACTGAAGCACTCAATAAACATTGCAAGAAAACACGACCTGTCTGGAAGGAAAAATAATGTGACAAATGGAGACATACTCTGAAGATGCTCCTGTTGCTCAGCAATGGCTTGCCACCCACATTGGAATTGCTCTGGAGTACAGCAACAGGAAACATAATCACAGCACTTGTACAGCTGCAGATGAGGAATTACCAGGCTGTTTACAGTGATGATTATCACATGCAAATTAGAGTAGCCTCAGTAAGGCTTGGAGCTTTCAATAGTCTGAGGTCATTTTTATCTAGCTGACTGTTGCTTCCCACCCTTCTTCAGCTTCTCTTGATTCCTTTGATCTAGGTCAAAAACTAGATATGCCAATGGCAAACTTATTAATCTTTAAATTATGAACTAATTTTCATCTAAAATTAGAACGAGAAAGTAAATTTAGAACACAAGAAAATTAGTTAATTGTGGATTGTATTGTTTTAGAAAATGACACAATTTGAAAACAAATAACATTAGATCTTCAAATTGTGAGTTAATATACTGGTGATATATTGGTCCATTTATAGAATTTCACTGTTACTTACCTACCTATGATCTTGATAACTAATATCAAGAAACAATGTATTTGGCTTCAGTATTAAATAGTACACCAGAAAGTCTACTAATTGAAGCAAAGGCTAATTTGAGCATACATCTTTACAGGGGCTTGTTCATTTCACCTGAGCATTTGCAGTATTTATTTTGTCCTTTAAAAGTTTTCTTTAACTTTAATTCACTATACACATGCATAATAATATACAACAATAAACCAGAACTCGGTAGAAATTTTTGTTAGAGCAGGTACAAACCAGAAGCCATACATAATGCCCTTCCCCTTCCAGACACACAAAAACTATATGAAACTTCCAGACACACAGAAACTATATGAAACTAAAGACTGGCAGTATCATTGCAGAATGATATCATCACAGAATCTCTACAAAATACTATCAAGAAAAACAGTCTTTTTTTTTTTTTTTTTTTTTTTTTCATTATCAGATTCTAAACCTAAATGAACAAAAACTCTTGAACTGCCTGATGACAAGATCCTCTTCTTCTCAGTATGAAAGTTCCTTGTTTATTTTGAATATCTGGAAGAATTAGTATGATCAGTCTGAATTTAAAGAAAAAAAAAAAGTATATATATATATAAGAATATAGCCATGTTTAAGACTATCACCTGACAATTATTTATACAAAGACTACTTATGACTTGAAGGATTATCACTGTAAGTTTTTTCTTCAGGCCAGGATTCTAGACTTATTCAAATAAAGTGCTTATTGTGATGAAATAAATCTTCAGGATTTCATTCCTTTCTGCTAGTCCAAAATATAGTTTAAAAGTGCCTAGTCTCTGCAGAAAGTAGTCATAGCTTTATCTTTGTTTTGAAAATACCAAGGGTGTCTAAGATTGAGGAGGATGAGAGACAATTACTTCAGTTCCAGTTTATACTTTGTCTAGCTAAGCATCAAGGTTAGGCTTATAAGGCAGTCAAGGTCTACACACTTCATCTGCTTTTAGAGAGAGTTAATCGCTCCAGTGAGTCAACAGTAATTTAGGAGCAGACCAAACTAAAAAGCAGTAAAAAGAAAAGTGTGAACTTTTCTCAACTGTCCTGGTGGATGCTAACTTTGAAGCTTCCTTATAGACACTGAAATTCCAATGCTATTATTACTACTTTGATCTGTTCAGCAAAATATTCAGCCAATACATTGATCCAATGTTGCTGTTCAGTAACTTATAAATAATCATTTACCTTAAACTGATGCACTTATATGTAAGGGATAGCAAAAATAATTTAAGAAGTTTATAAATATATTATTCAAAAACCTACACTTAGTTGGCCAAATTTAGCCATTTTGATTATCTAGCCAGTAGGATTCTGTTATGATTTCTTCCATATTTCCAGTTTCCCTGCTCTGTAATTAACAAATCTGCATGCATTTGAAGTATTTACAGGATAATGACATTTAAGCCTAACAAAAACTTGTATATTACTATAATGTAAGTAGACATGAAAATGTTTAGAAATTAATATTTCTAATCAGCTGTTTGTGAAGAGCTAAGTGAGTAGCAGATGCAAACTAAACTTTTCTAGCAGGAGTAATTTACAAGTGACCCACAGGCCAAACTTTTAAGAAATTTAGACTAGATTTTCCTCCTATAAACAAGAAGTGATTTTGTTTTTTCAACTTTTTGAAACAGAGAAACACTATCGAATCCTATTCTTTGTTCTTACTGATTTTACTTTGATAGATCCCATAGCAATTTTTATAAAAACAGGTATTTTTGTCACCTTTGTTTTCTACTAAACCTTAGTCACCCTAATCCTCAGCATTGTGCAGTTGGCTGGTTGATGAGGCCCAAGTAGGGGAGGTGAGGTAAGTGAGAAGAGGTTTTGAGTGTGGTGAATGAAAAAGCTAGAAGGAGGGAAGGAACAGGCAAGAAAGCTGTAGTAGTTAAGTGGCAGGATGATGATTTTTTTACCAATATCATTGGATGATTAATTATTATTGAGGATCTCATAGTAAACATTTTAAATGTAGAAGGAAGAATATAAAATTAAGTGAAGTAACAGGGGTAACAAGTGAAAAGCAGGCAAATTAGGCTATCCCTGCTCTGCATGTAAGCTCTACTAAACTCTACTTTTTTTTCGTTTTTTTTTTCTTTTTTTTTTTTTTCCTCCTATAGTTTTGTGGTATTTGAGCTTTTCAGGAAATGTTTTAGAATTAATTGAAGAGTGAAAGGATTAAAATTGAAGCACTAAGTAGGACAGGGAAGTTGTTTAGAAAGCAAATAAGAAAGAGGATACAAAACACTAAGTATGTAATTAAGTACCAAGTTAAATATTGAGGATATTTCATGTGTATATCTTACATCACTAAAGACTGATAGACGCAGTACTTAAGGCTTCACAGATTTAAAATGGAAAGAGTTATTTGCTCAGAAGAACTATATGTTAAAAACAAAACAATGAAGATTTTTTTTTCTTTAATGTAAAGATACCGCAATAAACTTTAGTCCCCACTACTAGTGTGTGTGGGGTGGGGAGTTAAGATGAATGACCTGAAAATGTAGTCATTGAAATGGATTGTATTAAATACTTAGCAGTGCACCTAACTTGGATTGTGTATTGATTATATTGTTTACAAGCACAAATACAGTTTGAGAATAGCCAGAGGTTAGCAGTAGTTAAATCAGTGACACTTTAGGCATGATATTCTTACCTACATCTTGGAGGCATGCTTAGATGCCAGAAACCTGTAATACACAGTCAGGAAAAAAAAAAAAAAAAAAAAAAAGGCAGCTTATTCCCATAGGTGTTAGCTTTCCTGTCATAATAAAAAGCTTCATGCAACTGTCCTTAGAACATTGTGTGTCACGTGTATTTGTTGCCTGATACAGACTAGAAGATATGTTTAACAGAAGTCAATATTACTTATGGTGTGAAAAGCTGCTAAGATAGGAAGGTCGTGCATACTTTATTGTGCCATCTGGGCAAGAAGGAGTTGACGGAGTTGTAATACAAACAAATTCTAAGGTGAAAGAGAAATCCATTTCTCTCAGCGGGTGTGGAGAAAAATCTCCTGGTTGTTGTGGCAATTTCTAATCACTGTAAATCACAATTGCTGCTGATATATTACACATGGATCATTGCATGTGCAGCTGTGTGGTGACCAAGTTCAGAAAGTCAAAATGTCCAGAAAGCAATTATTTTTTAATGGGGTTAATCTCTGAATGGCATGGAAAAAGAGAGGATGGGATCACAGCAGCTCTAACTCTAGTTCATTTAAACCATTGTGAAACCATACCTTGGTTCCAAGGAAAGCCAGGATGTCAATTTCTCATGTACCTTAGAAGTACTCTTTGAACCAAAAGGCTTGCTTTAGCTAGAGATTGTTGAGGAGGTGAGCAGGGTATGTGACTTCATGAATTGTAATGCAAGCTACAGAAAACTGAGAAATTCTACTGAAAGGATTTAGGTGAAGGAAGCTAGGAAGCTAGGAAGCCTATTACGCAAAACATGAAGCAAAATGGAGACTTCTAGGTTCTGTAATTAGGAGTCTGATTAATGTCTTGCTGAAACAGAAATTTGTTCTGCTTGAATCTTAATCTTGCCTAGTATTGCAGTGATACCAGGTGAAGTTAGAAAATATGAGGCACTTTCATTTCATAAACACAAATGAAAGGGTATGTGCAAGTACACATCCTAGAGAACTGCACATGTGTAAAAGGCATAGGAAATGGAGATTATCTCCTCAGTTGCAAAGTGTAGACTAGGATTTCTAAGTGTTGTGTTCAATAAACAATTTCTATTAGTGAAAGCACAGGTTAGTTTGACAGAAAGCAGGAAGACTTCTCACAGTTCTAATTAAAATACAGAACTGTTCAAACAAGCTAAAGATTGATTCTCATTTGAAAGGATGTAGGTTTAAACTTATTAATTTGAATGCTATAACTGCTGGTGTTGAACTCCTGGTAATAAAAGGACAGTTTATAGCACACTCTCCAATAGTAACAGATTATGGTAAAGACTACATGTAAATGCCTTGCAGGCAAATAGGTATTTGTGGCAGCTGCAAGTATGTGCATTATTGCTTAATTAGTCTAAAACAGCATTGTCCACTCCAGAACCTTTTAGCAACCACAGGGCAGCTCTCCATGACATCTGGTATGCTGGGCTGGATTTAACTGTAAAGCTGGTAGAGGTGCTGTGAACCTGTAAATGCACCAGAAATAGGATGTTACAATCCTGACAGTACTGTTGGTAGAATTCATTAGCATTCACACCGTTTATTAATTTCTGCTAATACTCATTCTATCATCTATCAGTGTTACTTTTGATAGCTAAAATAAACTATTGCAAATGCAATTAATTTAAGTACAGTCAGATCTTCTTATTGTGTAGTTAATCTCAAAGAGTACGCCCATCTTCTTAATGAAACGAAGGCCCAAAGCACACAGAGAATGCCAGAAAACTGTGCATGTATTAAAAATTTTTGCTGATTCAGGGTATTATCCTTCAAGGGAAACTGTGCATGTGCAGTGTGATCAATGACATCTAAATGTAGGATCTGTCACCAGAGGGACTCTAACCATTCAAAAGAAAAATTAGTAGTTGTCATGTGAAATGGGAAAATTCATTAAAACGTAAATAAATAAATACAATCAAACAAACAACAAACAAAATAATAAATAAATAAACTTGGACATTCGGCCTTGACTTTTAACCTGAAAGAAGAGAGCTTTCTTTGTTAACTCCTGTACTAATGACTAAAGCAACATATGGACTCATGGGAATAGTACTTGACTTTCACTTATCAACAGGAGTTGATTAGAATCACAGCATCATTGCATATCCTGAGTTGGAAGGAACCCACAAGAGTCATTGAGTCCAACTACACACAAAACCACCCCAAAATCAAACCATATGCCTGAGAGTGTTGTCCAAATGCTTCTTGAACTCTGGCAGGCTCAGTGCCATGACCACTGCCCTGGGCAGCCTGTCCCACTGCCTGACCACCCTCTGTGTGCAGAACTTTTCCCTATCCCTCAGCCTGACCCCCTCCTCTCCCAGCTCCATGCCGTTCGCTCAGGTCCTGTCGCTGTCCCCAGAGAGCAGAGCTCAGCGCCTGCCCCTCTGCTCCCCTGGTGAGGGAGCTGCAGGCCGCCATGAGGCCTGCCCTCAGCCTGCTCTGCTCTGGGCTGAGCAAACCAAGGGACCTCAGCTGCTCCTCATATGTCTTTTCCTCTAGGGAACATTACTGTTGTTGACAGATTAAAAATCAACATATATCAAAATGAATTTATGCACACAACTCTAAACAGCAGCCTGGGAAGATATTTTTTAACTGAATAAAACTATTTTCTTTACGTGGCTTCTTACAAATGAGTAAGAAGGAAGGGAAATGAAGAAAAGGGAAGGATGAAAAAGAAAGACTATCTCTGTGAGTAATTAGGATCTTGAAGAGAGGAAGTTGGAAGCAAAAATAGAGGAATTTGACTAACATCTGCCCCCTTTAACGATGTTTAGGTTTTTAGATAGTTAATAAGAATTGAGTGCATTCTGTAGCTAAGCAACTAGAATTGCTGGAATGTATTTGATGTTCTCTTTTGTTTTGTTCCCCTACATCCTTTCTTACCTGAGCACTTTTAATATATCTCCAGCTAGGCAATGTGTAGCAGTTTGTATGGCAGATTCTGTAAACGGAAAGGGATGCTAAATTCATGTATTCCTTTTACGTCTATTTAGGTGTGGTTTCATTATTAGAGGTTTTACTGATTCTGTGGATCATATTGATATCATACAGGCAAGTTATCTATTTATGTATCTATATTGACCTACAAAAGTTTTGCAACCAGCTCTAAGGACACCCTCTGAAAACTATTATGACTATTGTTCATCACCTATATATGATTCAGATTATTCATCAGTGTAAGCCACATAAGTTGTGTACCTAACACATAGCATGTTTCAAAATTCTTATCAATTTTGTCCTATCTCCTGCTTGCTGCAGGTAACTGCTTTATTCCAGAATTTCTGTGTAAGGTCTGTAACTGCCGGTTGAACAAAGTTGATATGGTTTTCTATGGTTTTCCTTAAAATTAACAAATCCAGAAAAGTAATAAAAATCCTTCAACTATTAGGATTAGAATCATCCTTGCTAAAGGTTTGTTCTTGTTGTTGTTGCTGTTTTAATTAATTACCTTGATTTAAAATTTATTTCCATTCTGACACTTGAACTGAAACTTCAGTCCATTGATCTTGCAGCATTCTTGTCTGTCACAAAAATATTCTTCTTTCAGCTGACTTAGGCAGACGTAAATGCTTCAATGAGCAAAAGAGTCTGATATAGCCTTTTTGTAGACCTGGAAGACATTTTATTGACCCGGCAGTTCCTGGTGCATCTTTTAAGATGCAGATCTAGGGGTGAAAAACACACACACACACACACACACATATATATATGAATATATATATATATATACGTATATACATGTATATGCATGTATATATATATGCATATATATATGTGTATGTATTCTGCCTTTAGCCCCTGAGATTTTGGTGTACTGTCCTAAGCTGCTTGAAAGACGGGCTGGTGGATATGCTTCATCTAGCCTTTGCTGCTTCTCAGAGTTGGTGCATGTGGCACAATCCATGTGGTGAGCTGAAGGAGCAGGTCCAGGAAACCACAGCCATCCAGCTGAAGGGGCTGCAGGAGCACTGGCAGTCCACCCTCCAGCAAGCACAGAGGCGCGTGGCTTTGCTCACCCTTGAAGGGCAACCATGAGGTAAGCCATGGGCCCAAGAGGTCTCCAGCTGACTGACTGTGGCTCAGATGTTGGCCCTTGGCCAACACAGCGCTTCAAGCTTGACTTAGCTCGACAGCTACTGGAACCACCTTGCTCTACTGCAACCAGGCAGCCAGAATCTTTCTTTCTAGTCTTCCCTCTCTTGATGGGCCAGCTGTGTTTTCGTGTTAACCTTGACTTCTTTTGCAGGGCGTTGAAGAAATGCCCGGCTCTGGCACCGGCAGCAGCAGCAGCCCCGCAGAGGTGTGGCGGCGTGGAGGCGCAAGGCGTGTAGCCGAGGCGCGGAGGGGAGGTGAGCCGCTCCGCTTCCTCATTCCAGCGGGTGCCCGGCCTCGGAGGGAGCCCTGCTGCTGCCTGCGGCGCAGCGCCCGCCCGGCGGCCCTTCGTCGCCCCTGCCCTGAACCCCGCAGGACTTCCACGATTGTTATTTGTTATTATTTATTTATTTATTTGTTTATTTTTATGAAGGAACACGAGCGGCTCCCCGACGAGACCGCGGGCGCCAGGGCGGGAGGGAGGTCTTGCCTCCAGCCAAGCCTGCCCAAGGACGCCCCGACACCGCCGGTGACTGCGCAGGCTGAGCGAGAAGCGCGCCCGGGGGCTCCCGGGCCGCGACTTTCACAGCAAAAAACCTGGCGCGAACACAAAAATAAAAAAATAAAATAAAATAAAATAAAATAAAAAATAATAATAAAACCATGGCGTCCCTCCGGGCCGGGCCCCGCGTCCTGCGGCGGCCCCGTCCCCGTCCCCCGTCCGAGGAGGGGAGGCGCTGCGGCGGCCCCGGTGGCGGTGCTCAGGCCCTCCCGGCCGGGACTCCTCCTCCCCGCCTTCCTCCCGCTCCTCCTCCTCCTCCTCCTCCTCCTCCTCCTCCCGCTCGCTCCCAGGGCGCAGGGCTGACATCACGCCCGGGGTTTCCATCCGACCGCGGGAGGGGGAGGCTGAGCGGAGCGGCGGCGTGATGGCGGCGGTCGGCAGGACCTGAGGAGCGGAGCCGCAGCCGGAGCCGAGCCGCAGCCGGAGCCGAGCCGGAGCCGGAGCCGGAGCGGCGCCCAGCCCCGCTTCTCCCCGCGCCCCTCCCTGCCCGCTGCCGGGCCCCATTGTTCAGCCGGCCCAGGGCGGCCAGCGGGAGGAGCGGCGGCGGCGGCGCAGGCCCCGCCGCGGCCGCGGGAGCGGCTGGGACCCAGGGCTGCGGCGCGGAGCCGAGCTCCCCGCGGGGCGTAGCGCAGGCTCGGGCCGTGGCGAGGCCTGGCCTGGCCGCGCCGTGCCGGCTGCACGCAGGTAGGCAGCGGCCCCGCCATGGCTCCTCCGCACCCCCCCCCCCGGTGTCCGGAGCGGGGTCGCGCGGGGGCAGCGGGTGGCTGCCGGCCGCGGGGCCCGCGGGCTGCCTCCCGCCGGCCGAGGGAGCGGGCAGGCCGGGCCGGGCGGCTCGGGGTCGAGCGGCGCTCGCAGGTTCCTGCGGGGGGAGCCCGTGCCGAGCCGGCCGGGCGGGCGGCGGAGCGCGGCCCTGGCGCTCCTGCGGCCATGGGGGGCGCCGGGGGAAGCGTGGAGGGGAGGGCAGCGGCGGCGGCCTCGGAGACGCCGCCGGGACCGGCAGCCGCCGCCGCCGGCAGCGGCGCCCGCGCAGGCCGCGCCGCCGGCCCCGGGGCCGGGAGGGCAGCGCCGGTGGAGCCGGGCGCGGGGCGGCCCCGCGGCGAGCGGCGGAGCCCCCGCGGGAAGCCGCTGGCGGCGCCTCCCGGCAGCGCCGGGCCCGCGGGCGGCGGGGAGCGAGGCCTCCTGCGGGAGCAGCCGGCAGCGGGGCCCCGGCGCCGCTGCGGGGGTCCCCGGGCCCCTTCCCGAGCGTTCTGGGTCCGTCACCGCCTTTGTTCGGTGGCCCCGGGTGGCTGCGGCGGTGCTGCGTGAGCCCGGGGAATTTCCCGGCCCGCAGCGAGGCTGCCCCAACGCCCCCCCCCCCCTCCCCGCTCCCTCCTTCCCTCCCCGCCTCGCCCCCGTGAGCGGGGCCCCGAGGTGGGGCTGGGGCAGGCCGAGGAGGGCGCCGCGGGGCAGGGAGCCCGCAGGCGAGCCCCTGGTGGCTTCCACGCCGCCGGAGCCGAGAGGTGCTGCGCTTTATCTGGCGGTCCCCGGCAGTTGTGTGCGCGCAGCCGGCGCACCGTGAAGCCTAAACTTTCGCCGGGTGCCTCTGATGCTGCAGCGATCGGATTATTTAAGGCGATCTCGCATGTGCCGTCTGTGGGAGCTGGCTGGTTTGATTTAGTTCAGTCTTTTTTATTATTTTTATATTTTATTTTTTGTTTTTAACAGGGCAGTATTCATCTTCCTGCCTCTTCCCCCCCGCTGGATGTAAACATTATGTGTGTGTGTGTGTGTATCTGGAAGTGCTTCCACTGCGGTTGTTGCCTGCACTAAATGCATCTTACTGATCAGATCTCAGCAGATCGTTTAACGTCTCTATTCTTTACCTGTATGTTTAGGGAGGCAGCTTTCCACAACAATTTACATCGAGTTTTTCCTGAAGTCAGAACTATGGCAAAAGTTATGCCACAAGGTGTGGTGCAGACACAACAGTAAACCATTCTTCTTGCCCTACAATGCTGAAGAGAGGTTCATTTCCATAACATTTCATGCTCTGCAGCTGGTGGTTCAGCAGAGCTGTCATCTTTATAGTAATGTCAATGAGAAGTTACATAAAGGCACATAAGGGCCTGTATGCTGGGATCTGACTGCAGTTGGGCAAAAAAAGAGACAGGTCTTTCCTTTTGTGCATTTTGTGTATCTTGGTTCTTTCTGTATTTTTTTTAATTAAGTGCAGCTGACAAAAAGACCTGTTGAGAAGAATCATTTCTAATTTTCATAGACATCAGGAAAGATTTTCTTTTCAGATGAGAAATGGTGATAAACAACTAGGAATGAGTAACACAAAAAGCTATTTTTCGGTTAAAAAGATATAATATCAAATGTGATAGATGCTCCCTTTCAGTATTAGCATGGCACAGCAAGTTGTTTTTGATATTTTTTTCAGTTGAAAACCTCATTTCAAATTTTGTTAATATTTTTCTTTACCATTTTAGGTATTTGGGGAAAAAAATCTCGACTATTTGCAGAGAACAGTAGACCATACATATCACCCGGAAAACGTACAGTACCAGGAAGTGGATTCTTGACATCCACCTTGTAACCTGAGTGGACTTTTATTTATCTTTTAAACTTCTTAATATTTACAATGAATGGGCACAGTGATGAAGAAAGTGTAAGAAACAGCAGTGGAGAGTCAAGGTAAGCACTCCTTTCAGTTATTCTTGGATGTGTACTCTCGTGTATTTTGTTTACTAAAACTGATTTACATTTGAACTTTGTGCCAAAGCTTCCTGGTTAGCAAGCAGACCAGACTTAGGAGGACTGGCCACACTTAATCTGCATGTTATGTTCACATTGCTGCAACTACTAATTGTAATGATTATGCTGATAACTTATACAATAAAACTTAAGTAGAAAAAAAAAGCAGCGTCAGCATCCAACAGAACAGCCTTACGCTTTTAAGGGAACAAAATGTTTAAAGTGTCAAAAGCTGAAACAGGATTGGACAGATAAAGTAAAGCTGGAGTCTGTGAAAGTGCAAGGAGCATATACATAATCTGTGTTGCATAAAACTTTAGCTAGACTGTCTCTAAATCAGGAGTAGTAAGCTGTTATTTTAGCTTTTGAGATGTATTACTTCCTGAGGCTTCCTTTTCCATGGTGTTGTCAAAGTGTAACTACAGAAAATGTGGACTATGTATTTGTTTTCCAAAGTGGAAGTCCAATTTTCCAGCTGTTTTTTTAATCTGGAAAAAACAAACACACACAAACAATCAAAAAAGCCAGGCTTCTAATACGGAGTGATACTGAATAGTAGTCCTCTAGCATGTGTGGAATGTTCACTTGGTTGGAATACCCTAGTTAGAACTTCCCTGTCACTGTGCAGGATGGCAGACAGTTTGTAGGGGTGGAATTAAAAGTTCTCTTACTAGAACAATGTAAAGTTTAACAAGAGTCTCCTGCACTAAGAAGTTCAGATTTCTAAAACTGGAAATGTGGTAAACGCTGGAGTTTTAAGACAACAAGGCAAACTTGATAATAAAAAGTGTTTTTAGACTTCTCTTCTACAAGATGGTTGTGACCTTGCTGTTAGCCTCGCCATTTGTGATTCTGCCCCTCTTTCTGATCACAGCCTGTTAGTTGATTCCATAAGTCAAAGGTCATAAAGAAAACTGAGTTCTGTGGACATTATGGAAACATCCATTCAGGTAGGAGACAGAAATCTGAATTATTGCTTCAGGTGAAGGAATGCAAGAAGGAGGTAATTGCCCACTGTCAGCACTGGCTGGCCATTAAGCTTGCACACACCACAGTGAGTGGTGGAGTGGAAAGCAAGGGAAGAGAGAAGTGTTCAGGTGACATTCAGCAGACACCTATGATCAGTAAAACTAGACAAACATCAATAACTTCTGGGTATTTTTGTTTCAAGCTTTCTGTTGCATGAAGTAATGTTCTAGAAAGATGATAGCCTTTCTATGCTGTGAATAATTTGTACTCTTTAATACGTAGTTCTTGAAGATTTGTGCTTCTAGTAAAGATGATACTGTTCTAGTTAGTGGATTAATTTGTAGTTTCTTCTAGTATGTGGCAAAATAATGCTGGTTACTTTGAAGAATAAAATAAAACGAGCCTTGTCAGATGAGAAGGGGAACACAAACAAAAAAGATGGTGTGAGCAAGGTTGGTCTTCTGAGCTCTAAGACCTCAAACATTAATTTATCGGAGACGACTCTGATGAATTTTTGTGTAATTTGTTTACTATATGAAGCAGGCAGGCCACCTTGCCAAGGATAAGTAGGAAAACTACTTTATATTAAACTTTGCCTATAAATACCAAGGCTATTTAAAATCTGTAGCAATTCATAAGACTAAAACAAGTAACAGTCATAAAAACCTCCCAGCAACTTTGTTGCAAGTAAATATCAGGAACATTCCTGGTACTTGAAACCTGGTCGTTACAAGACTTAGTTTTTCAAGTTAAAGTTGCTACTGAATCCATCTTTAAAAATGGATTTTTTTTTTTTTGTGAAAACTTTTTTTGTTGTTGTTGCTAGACTTGTATCAATTATTAATACTTCAGCCTGTTTCATGGGCATGTATTGGAAAGCCTAATCACGTTTGCTATGTATCATCAGGAAACTCTTGTTTTTGTAAATGAAAGATGAAAACTTTCAATTTTAAGTGATGGAGCCCTTTTCTTTCTTCCCTATTTCCATTATTAAAATAATTATTGCAAAAGGAGTTTGCCACTTATGGGATAGCTTAAGCTGACTTCCCTCTGTTGTTTAGTCTTTTTTTGTGTGTGTGTGTTGTTTTCTTTTTGTCATCTTCATAACTTTCCAGAGTTCTAAATATTTTTATTTTTGTAATAGAAAGGAAAATGCCTAAGTCAACTGCAACCTACTGCAAACAAATGCCCATCTGTAATCAGGGAAGTGTTGCTGTCTTTAACTTTTAAATCTGGAAGTGTGAATTCTACAGAATGGAAGATCAGTGGTAAAATAGTACAGGGCTTAGTGCGTTTTCCTTAACTAAACTAGGGAGAGAAGCAAAATGAGAAAGCAATTGAGAGTTGCTTCTGTGAAGAAACTGCAAAGATCAAAGTTTCAAGAATAGGTAGAAAGGAAGATGTGGAGGTGAATATAGTGATAATCCAAGCAGTAGCATTGGTGATAACTAACAAATGTTTAAAAGTTGTTTCAGTTTACAAATATGATACATACTATACTTGTAAAGTCCATTTTCCCCTCTTTGATGTCTCCTGTAAACTTGCGTAGCTGTCATTCTGGTGTGACAACCCTGGTCACTGAAATACAGCCTGATCTGTGGGAGCCGCCAGCACTGCTTTGCAAAGTTAAGAACTGCACTGGATCCAGACTATTAACAAAGACACACAGGCCTCATGGATTTGGCTTGATACTGTTTTAAGGAAATACCTTGATTTGCAGAAAGTGTGGAAAGCCTGTAGAACTGTCAGTATTAGGAGGGCTGGAGAAAGGACCAGCCATAAGCCTTATACATGTATTTCATACGTTGCCAGCATCGTGGTAAGGAATGGTAGCTGTCTTCTGCTCCATGCGACTGGCAGTAAAGAGGATGCATTTCTGAAGCGGGTGAAAGAAACGGCTGATTTGCTGTTCTCCTTCCCACTGCTGTGTATATTCATCTGGCAGATGAGCAGAACACTTTCCGTTGTCGTAGGTACTGAGCCTGAATTTCTGTTTTGCTACAGGTGGCAAAGTGCATCTCTCGTGTTTTCATGGTTGAATAAGTTGGGCACTGTTTGGATTTTCCTTGCCTACGTTAGCAACCTGTGAAGCTATAAATCAGTTTCAGTTCTAGTACCACATGTGATCGAGGTTGAGACTAAGATAAACACTATCGTTTAATCTTATTGCTTGATGTTCTGATTTCTGTGTGATAATCACAGTAGAGTCTACTCTCCAGCTTCTTCTTCACTTGAAATCGCTACTATGGAATATTTTAAGTAGCTCAAGGTAAAATACTACAGGTACTGTTCATTCAGTTAGCAGGTGAGTTTAGATGTAAAAACTTAATGGCAATTCTCTGAGAAGCTGAGTCTTAAAGTTAGGCAATGCATTTTTTTGTGTAGTGTTCTTGAAAGCATTCTCATTGCAAACTTGAATACAAGTAAATGCATACTAGTTACCCAGTAATAAGAAAGCTTAATCAGCAAGGAAGGGCAGTTATACCTGAACAGCAAGACAAGCTCCAGGTAGAACAGGGACTGCGAAAGTGAAACATCGGTGTTAATTGAATAGTAATCTGATTTCCCGTCTCTTTGCTCTTCCTATGTTTCCTGTAGAACAAGGTATGGAGGACTTGGGCAGACCTTACTTCTTTGTAGGCTGAAAGTGATGTGCTCAGGGCAGCTTATCTGGAAGGTGGCTGGCTGGTGTGCAGTCCAGTAACCAGCTGCTTACACCAAAGAATTTTACCATTCTTTACACATTTGAAAGCTTATGTTAACAGGAGATAGGGATTTCTGTTGGTTTAATTAGTTTCATGCATGTAGTAGTTTGTGGACCACAAAAGATCTGTAAGTAAAGACTAAAGACTTTGCCAACAGGTTTCAGATTGCTGTATAAATTCATACCTTAAAAACCACTGTTCCAGATTCTTACTTTTAAGAAATATAAGTTGGAGTTAAACAGATAGTCCTCAGATGTGTTTGGAGAGATTTTTCCCCCTCTTGCTCCTTTCCCTTTTTGTAGAAGTTTAATAGGTAGTATTAAGGAAAATGTGTGTGTATAGCAAGACAGAGTTTGTAACTGCATGTAAAGATATACTTTAGTGCAGGAAAATTCTGAGATCAACAAAAATTCTCGAATGATAAGCAAACTATTTGTAGAATTAATTGTGAAGGGCAAGCAGTAAGTGCTTCTCTTCTATTACCAGTAATATGCTCTTTGATTAGTAAGTTGCCATTCTATCAAGAATTATCTTTTGTGGAATAAAGCATACTAAAGCATGATAAGGTATCCCAATCTAAGTTAAACACCTTTTTTTTTTTTTTTTTTTTTTGCTTATCTTAAAAAGTTCAGACAGAATATATATCAAATACAAAGTGTTTGTTTTTTTTTTTTTTCTTTTTTCTGGAAACCTTTCCAGTTTAAAGAAGAAATTCTAAATTCACAGTACAGCTTTCACTGTGTATGTGGTGTAGAGTTGACATTAAGACCCCTGCAGAGCTTACTATGTCGCAGTCATTGTCTAACCTAACTGGCCTGGAGAACCACTGATAGCTCCTCCTGCCTGTGAGGCATTCCCAGAAATCCTTTGTGCTCTTAATATTTCTGACTTGTGGCTCTAAGAGAAAGGCTTGTGATGTGGTTCACGGAGGTGAAAGTTGGTGGATGGAGAATACAATTTTGATACCTTTACTTTGGGGAAAGTTTATAGTAGTGGCATGAGAGAGGCTATGGGACTATGTACAAATAAAACGTATCTTTTATTATCCTTTGAGTTGTTGGCATTTGTCAGGAAATACAGTTGAGTTCGGGCTTCCTAGTGGCTGAGGACAGGAAATAATGTTTGATTGATTGAACCTTGTACTTATTGTCCCTTTTGCTTTCTACTGGTATTGATGAATAAGGTAATTCTTCTTTATGCATCTAAATCAAATTGAGTACAAGTGGTTTTGTGGTTGTTGTTTTGTTTTATTTTTTTAAATCTCTTAGATAACATTTCCCTGAAGAAACTTAAATGTGAACTTTAAGTTTTAAAACTTTGGCATTTAACATTACTTTTGCTCATTCTGATTGGGCTTTTTATATCTAATTGCTTGTCTTCCTTCAACTTCTGGTTTATATAAATAAAAAAAATAATTGTCCACCATCATCTCACATGTTTTTGGTAGACCCTGCAGAAATTCACTGAACTTTTTCAATGAATTCACTGAATTCACTGAACTTTTATTTTGCTTAAATTGATACTCTGTTTCCTGATGTTTATAAAACAGAAGACTCTCTTAAGGAAGCTTAACCTAATGAGTGCACTCTAAATCAGCAGTGATAAATTGTTGTCTCTTGGGTCCATTGTTAACCTAGCCCTCACACAGAGGTCTGAATGCTCAGATAGTTCTTTTGCAGCATAATTTGTGTTGCTTTTCATCACAGGGCTTCCAAGTGCTGTTTGTGAATTAGCAGTCTTTGTTTCTCACTGTGCATTCATATCAGATGGACCTTGTTTTAAGGGGTAAGCTACTGAAGCTAAATGTAAGGGTATTGAAAAGATCTAATGACTCTGTGACGCAATACTTGGTTTTATTCTGTTTTGGTGTTAACGATTTGTCTTTTTAGGCCTGTTATCTCTCCAAAGCGTTCTCTAGTTTCATTTCACAGATATTTATGGGGTGGTTGAAAAATTAGCCGGTAAAAAACACGTGCAAAAATTACTCAGTCTTGTACTTTGAGTAAGCTGTGTTGTTTTTTCTTGCAAAGTAGTTTGAAAATAAATAACTGCATTTAGGGATGCATTTTTGCTTAAATATATTGGATGTACCTAGAGACAGTGTGTTTTGTTTTCGTTCATTTGTTTGTTGTTTGCTTGTTTAGTGTTTTTAGAAACAAACAAAAATGTCACAGTGTCAGACTTCCACACCAAATCAGATATGACATTGATACTATACAAATGCAGTTAGTTGACTCAAGGACGAGGGGTGAGAGAGGCTTCTTGACTATATACTTTGAAAAGTACACTTTATAAACTTGACCTCATTTTGTCAGCATGCATGAAACTATACTTTTTCACACAGAAATTCTATCGTGAGAATACACTGTTCATTTTTAATGTATACAATTGCTACTGCAGGTTATTGCTATGTGTTCACTTTGTCGTCATTGCTGTGATTTGTTTGCATAGTAGAGAAGGAGTCTCACTCAAGCAATACCAAAAAGAACGCCATTATTGCTTTATTTATCACACCTGCTTCTATTTCATATTCCTGTGATGCTCCAGTAACTGTTTTGTGCAACCCTGTGTATTGCTGTCTTTGTTTATTATTTTTTTTTTTTCAGTAGAACAAAGTACAGTGTATGTAATGAATGATTTCTTACTAAGGAATACCTTTTATCACATGATGCTGTTTTCATTTTACTGTTGCCCCTACTCATCTATCATCAAGTAATACCTATAATTTGCTTGGAGCAAGGGGTAGAAGACTCTTAAATTTAAAAAAGAGATTTACAAAAGCAGGAATTCGGTTTTAAGTAGCGGAGCTAAGTGCCTGGAAGAGCACAAATGCTCTTCTGCAGTTAAAGTTAATGAATATTGTCTTTAGAGATTACATTAACAGAACCTCTGTTCTGTAGCTTCTGTTGCCTAACCCTGTTATTTTCCATGAGCATATTATATTCTAGTCTTGATAGTGTTTTTAATTTCTGTTGATGTTTGTAGCTTGGAAGCGCCTTCCTGAGTAAAGAAGGTAGGAAAAAAAAAACAAGTTAGACCACAGGATAGAGTTGGTTAGGAGGTCAGCAGTGCAAGACCAGAGCAAAGGGAAGTAGCATGTAGAGTGGGTTAGGGTAAACTGACAAACCCAGAAGAAAGTCAACTGAGAGTCAACCCTTGTATGCTGCCTCTTTCACTGATTATGTGTAAGGTATGGATGATTTTTCTGTGGAAAGAGTTGAAAGAAGAAAGCAGGCTATGACTCTGGATTGTCCAGCACAGTCTCTGTCTTGACCATATTCAGAAAGGGTAAGGAAAAGTCATTAGTGTTCTAATTTACGCTAGGTGCAAGATAGCAGAGATTTCCTCCTATTTTCTAGTTTCATTTAGGATTTTTTGGAAGAGGGGAAAAAAAGGATACAGGTGCACATGCAAAAAGCTGGTTGTGTTGTACCCAAACCCTTCTTTTATGCTACTTCAGGTGTCTACAGCATGGTGAGTATGGCGTTGTCTTTTGCCTTTTGCTGAACTGTTTCCAATAAAAGCATATTAAGCAAAGGCAATGACCCTGGGCTGTACAGGAAGAAAAGGGGGCGAGAGAGAGGGCACTTGTGTTTCTTTTCAAGCAAGGGGAGTGCTGATGAGCAGAAAACCAGAGCTGCTGTTTGAGATATTATTTGCATAACAGCATTAGGTAACAGGTAATTATAACAGTATTCTGAGTTGAGGAAATATTTCAGTGTTAATGTGTTAATGATCCTTGTGTCCTATTCCTAGGGATTTGATACCAGAATCTCAGTAGTTAATGGTGTCAGTTCAGGTGATGAATTTTGTGGAGGTCAGCAGTGCTACTTTGCACTAATGAGCATTACTGATTGTGAGAAAAAATTAGAAAAATTATGGACACTGCTTAGACTACATCAGATAATATTTCACGCTCTTTAGTTAGAAGGAATTGGTAGTAGACCATGCCACAAGAAATGCAGGGAAAATTAAAGAAGCCCACAAATGTGGAAAGGAAGGTGACAAAGGTGTTATGAGTACCTGACAGCTACTATCTGTCAGAACTTATATTTTAACATCCTTATTATAGAACCTAGGTCCTGTTTCTTTAGTGCAATTAAACTGGCTGTCATACAGTTTTTTTTTTTTTTTTTTTTAATGTAGCATCAAATTTAAAGTCAAATTTAAAAGCAAAGAGAGTGAAATGCTTCTCAGTTGTTACTTGTTAACTTCTGATGTTTTACAGAAAGTAAACATATTTTCTTTTTAGATTGTGTCGCCTCTCAGCCTTCTCTTCTCCAGGCTGAAGAGGCCCAGCTCTCAGCCTTTCCTTGTAAGAGAGATGCTCTGGTCTCCTAATCATCGTTAGAGTCCTCCACTGGACTGTCTCCAGCAGCTCCATGTCTGTCTTGTACTGGGGAGCTCAGAACTCGACAGACTCCAGATGTGGCCTCACCAGGGCTGAGTAGAGTGGGAGGATTACGTCTCTCTAACTGCTGGCAACAGCCTTCCTAATGCACCCCACTATATCATCACATAATAATGGAAACATTTTGAGACGTTTGTATTCAAAATGCTCTCTATAGCATCAATTCCTTTCAAAAAGCAGCTGCTTTTTCACTTACTGTTAGAATTTCACCTTTACCCTGAAGGGATACACAAGTGTTACATTCTTCAAAGATTTTGCTTGTTAGCATAGTACTGGTGACCGCTCATTATGCAACAAACTAGCCTAAATTCATCACACTTAAGCACTTTCCCATCAGCTAGTGAAGCTTTCTGTGATGCAAAAGATTTTTTATGGTCAGTTCCCACCTCATTACAAAGTGTTGTAATGTCTTGTTTTCATTGAATTAACCACATTAATGGCATCCTTCAGCACTTTGTGCAGTTCTAGCTCCAAATTCTTTGTTGTGATGGCTTGCCTGTAGTTGATAAAGGGGATGATTTTCATGTATGGTACTATCTCTATAACCCTTATACCAAATCCTTGTTTTATTCCAGTCAAAGCAGCCACTCCGTCAGTGGTTACATTAGCACAGTTTTTCCATTATTTTTATTAAGGAGTTCATTTACTTTTGAGAAGTAAGTAGTAGTTCCGTTGGTAGTTCTCAAAAAAAGTAGTTAATGTATTTCATCACTGAAACAGAATCCATGAGATGAGATGTTAGAAACATCTATACTTTCATCCAGACATCTAGCAAACTTGCACTCTGTATAATTCATTCCAGTGTTTGTGTCTTCAAATCTTCATGATTATTTTCTATGCATCTTTCAGCAGTATCTACTGACAAAGGAATGCGTGTTAGTTTGTCACCATATTGCTTTCTGTGCATTATTTCAGCAATTTTTACAGCAGCAGGAAGTAAATGACCCAATAGTCTGTGGCTTTTAGTATTTCACTGTTAAACAAGGAACCTTAAAAGAGGCCTTCTGAATGTTTATCATGAGATTTAGTGAAATTATGTGAAGTACAGGGTTGAGAATGGAATCACAGAGTCATAGAATGGTTTGGGTTGGAAGGGACCTTAAAGAGCACCTGGTTCCAAACCTCTGCCATGGACAGGGACACCTCCCACTAGACCAGGCTGTTCAAAGCCCCGTCCAGCCTGGCCCCTCTTTCCTCCATGGTTTTGTCCCATGGTTCTCTAGCAAGCATGTCTCATCGCTTTTCAAGTATTGCGTCACTTGAAAAATGACTGAAAAAGTCACGGAGGTTTGTTCTGGTAGTTTTTTGCTCTAGTAGTTTTTAAACATCTTGCTAATTGTGATGGCTTCACAATATCATTAGGTAATATCTCAAGACGTTCTATAAACTTGTGGTGACGTTTGTTGTTAATGATAGTTGACGTAAATACATATTTGAGATAGTTTTCTTGATAATTTTGTCTTTTCCTTTTGGCTAACTTCTGGTCAAATCTGATTAGACTGTCATTGTTTTTTACCTTGCAATGTGATTGACTTAAAGAAGTGTTGTCTCTGTCATTTTCTTCTTGTTCACTTGTCCTTACAGTATTATCTATCATCAGTCCATTATTCTTTTGCAGGAACTCTTAAGTCACTTCTTCATTTTGTAAGGCTTGGTTTGGTTAGAACTGTGTAATATAATCCATAAATCCACTTAAACAGGTGCACGTAGACTGCATTACGTGCATACACAGAAGGCAAATGAAAGTGAAGGCCACTTCTGTCATCCCTCTGTATCGTGGAGCACGTACTCTTCCTCAGGACACCAGTGTATGTGACCCTCTGACATACAGACTTAGTGAAGTCAGTGAACCAGTGGCAATCTATATATTAAATATTTGTAAAACTTAAATATTTTTTCTTTCTTTAGATGAAAAAGAAGTAGGAGTTCTAGCATTTTCTTTGTGTTTTCCCATGGATTGTCTTGAGCACCCCTTGGGTTGTGTATGCACTTCTTTGGAGGCCACTGCCTCAGTGTGCTTCTAGTTATATTTTGACAGCGTAGTGTCATCATGGTTTATCTTCATTGCATATGCAATTCTACTTAATGCAGAACTTACTCGTGTATTACGCCATTCCCTACCTCCTTTGCAAAAGAGAACTTGATGGGTTTCGGTTATTGTACTGTCTTCATAGAGGTTCATAGAGGCACCTCCAAGTCAAAATTATACTGAAGCTCAGGGTTGAAATGGATAATCTTTTGCAGTGAGAGTATGAGATGAAATGAATGTTTATTGATAGCCTTCAGAGCCTACCATTTATACCTGTCCTGTGGCTAGTAAACAGTTTAAGTTCTCTGTACATCGGTAGAAAAAAAAGTCACATCTATTCATCTCACCCTTTTTTTTTTTTTTTTTTTTTAATGTGTGGTAGTTGCATCACGACCTCTGGGAATATATGGTGCACGTGAGGTTTTGTTATAGTGTATTTTCACACATCTGCATTAATTTGGATGACTAGAGTTGAAGTAAACTCTGAAGCTCTGCACACTATACCCTAGTCTTACGTACTTGAACTCCCATAGTGCTTTTTACTAGTCAATCCAGAACTTTTTAAAAAATGTGTATGAATACTTCCATACCATTTTAAGATTTGATAAATGCTTTACCAAGTCATTACTAGTTTTAAAAGAGCAAATTGCAATCTTTTCCGTAATTTAAAATTACTTGCTGGTAGTCACTTTGTCTTTTCCCATCTCCTTGTTGTATTGTCTTAATTTTTTTATTTTTATTCCACTGTGTTTAATAAAATGCTACAGCCTTTTATCTTATATTACTGTTTTTCTCTGTTCTATGTACCAATGAGTCACTGGTGATCCTGCATTGTCATTCGTGCAAGGTATCATTAGCAAAGCTCCAAATCAGTTGTTACGAACCTTATTATTTGTTCTTCTTTCTTGTAACCTCCTTTCTTCTTCTACCCATCCTTTTGTTTCAAGCTGTAAATCTCTTACTGTCATATATTATTAGTAAATGGGTTGAATATTGACTTAAAGATTTTTACTCATCAGGTAGTTACTATTGCAACTGAGTCATACTACGTTGCTCATGTCAGTATCAAATCAGTTTATTGTGAGAGGCAGGGTTTATGAGAGAACTCTTACTCTGCCGGTCCTGCTAATAAGCTTCAATGGAATTCGTTCTTAGACAACTCTGGAACCTGTTGATGTTTTTTTTTAACTTAACAGAGAGCTTAAGTGATATTTAGTTGATCCTTTCATAAGGAAACAATTTGGATTTTTTTTTAATATCTCACTACAGAGCAACTAGCAGTATCTGTGAGACTTTTTTTATTCTCACAGTCCCTTTGTTTTTGAACTTGC
This sequence comes from Aythya ferina, assembly GCF_964211825.1. Lineage (NCBI taxonomy): Eukaryota > Metazoa > Chordata > Aves > Anseriformes > Anatidae > Aythya > Aythya ferina. The sequence goes on along the minus strand of NC_140299.1, from coordinate 55,917,787 downwards.
CACGTGCTTATCACAGAGAACATCAAATTACTTAAAATTTCCCATCAGCTGTGAATCTGACTGACATAATTTTTTCTTACTTATCTAAATCAACTGGAAATACATTTTTCCTTTGACCTCTCCACTGTTATAACGTGTAGTGGAATTACACATTTTTCACAATGTTGGCAAGTTGTTTGGCCTTAGATGGCTTATTCTAGAAACAAATTCCTCCATGGAACCTTAGAATAGAGGTACATTATTTTGATTGCCTTTGGCTCTATGTGCTTTCGAACCTGTGGCTAGAACTTTGTTACTTTGTATGATATATTTTACCACTCTTTGGAAAGCTGACTTGATTGTCATCCGTGTGGCACAGTGTTTTGCATCTTTCTTAAATAGGATAATCTGCCTTACTATTGCTCTCCATGTGAAAATTGTGAGCAAGCTTTGTCCTGCATTGAGGTATTTGATTTCCTTCCTCTCTTCCAAGACTATCTAGAATTTGCACATTTTTGTTGGCTTTTTGTCATGTACTTGTCTGTCTGGTATTTACTTGTCTCTCAACGTTTCTGTTTTCTCTATTTTCTTCTTTTTCTCTTCATTTGTAGTTAGTGCTAATGTCTGCAGTTCTTGTTACGTGTACTTACAGCATCTCACTACACTGTTGTTTTACAATCATAGAATCATGGAATGGTTTTGATTGGAAGGAACCTTAAAGACCACCTAGTTTCAACCCCTCTGCCATGGGCAGGGACACTTCCCACCAGACCAGGTTGCCCAAAGCCCCATCTAGCCTGGCCTTGAGCACCTCCAGGGATGGGGCATCCACAGCTTCTCTGGGCAACCTGTGCCAGTGCCTCACCACCCTTCGAGTGAAGAATTTCTTCTTGATATCTAATCCAAACCTGTTATCTTTTTAGTTTATAAACATTACTCCTTGTCCTGTCACTACACCCCCTGACAAATGAGTCCCTCCTCAGCATTCCTGAGGGACACCCTTTAGGTACTGGGAGGCCACTCTAAGGTCTCCCCAGAGCTTTCTCTTCTCCTGGCTGAACAACCCCAACTCTCTCTGCATCTTTTCATAGGAGAGGTGCTCCAGCCCTTTGATCATCCTTGTGGCCCTCCTCTGGACCTGCTCTAACAGGTCGAGGATACAATGCTGCAGAAGTTTGTAATAAAATAGCATGCTTGTAATACTGTAATTTAATGTAATTTAACCAGCATTAGAGGTAAGATAATATTTGTGTACAAGAACACTATTTTATTTAAACTCTCTTCAGTAAATCATGGCGGACTGCCCTTAATTTCTGGTAAACAGTTTAAACTCTGGTCATCTTCTGTAGAGGCAGCCTTGCTTTATTTTGCAGGTCAGGTTAGAATTGAAGCACCATCCTGGAAATCCACTTTCTATGATAGGAAAGGGAAGTTTGGAAGCAGCTTTGTAGCTTCATAGTTTTCTCCTCCACAAGTGTGAGGAAGCCCAGAAGCATTGGATTTCTCCATATCCAACCCCCTTTTCAGAACCAGGAAGCTTCACCATGGTTTGTTTCTTTCTTTTTGTTTCAAAGCGGGTAGGTGCAGATGGCTGTTTGAGGTATACCCATTCCCAGCTGACTGTCAGCCAGGTAAATTGCGCTGACAGAGGTAGGGGTAGATTGTGATACCGGCTTTAATCATTTTGGATTTTGGCAATGTCATTACAGTGCTTTTCCAATGCTTGCAGTTAATGTGTACATAAAATGAAATAATTTTCTCTGTGGTGATATGATTACAATATTTTTCCTCATGATATCCTTTAAATACAGTAATATTAACCTGATTAAAGTTTTAGCTTGGCACCTTTATGAAGTTGTTAAAAAAAAAAGTTTTTATGTTTTGGAATGGTCATAAAATAAATATTGAAATATTGTGATTTCAAAGTATGTTAAATCTGGTGTAAACTGCAGGTGGAAAAATTAGGTGGAATAATTTGGAGGCTCAAAAATAAAGAAAGTGCTTCAGCACTTTAAGTTTTGAGTCTTATAATCAGTGACAAATCCAGGTTTGTCCGCAAAGGGAATTGTACTTTTCTTATTTTTAACAAAATAAGATTGTAGCATTTGTTTTAAAGAGATGTGTTCTCCTTTAAATAAACAAATAAATAAGGGGGGCTGCTGATCTGTAAAAAATCAAGAATTCTTTATATTTTAGTTAGACAGGTAAAGACCTGTGAAGTATACTTACCGTTCAAAGGTGTATATGTGTGTGTGTGTGTGTGTGTGTGTGTGTGTATTTATATATAAATTGATAGATCTAAACAAGCATTTTTTGGATGTGGGGGTGGAAAGTGTGAGTAGGTGAGAAACATGGGTATCACCTTTATTTCTCTCACTTGACTCTGCATGTTAATCAGAATATTCTTGTTTTAATCCTTGCTTTTTTAGGTTTCAGAAAAAAATATCTGATTAAACTCTGAATTCTTGTTTCTTATTTATTTTAACCTTTATCCATCTCATCTTATTCAAGCAACTCCGTATTTTTGTGTGCTACCCATGTATCTGGTCTAATGTAATAGCTGGTTTGTAGGTGAAGTCAAAGTAACTTGTTTTTAGGTACCTTATCCACTTTGTCATGTCCCCCTGTCTTGTAATTGCAGTCGATCAGATGATGATTCTGGGTCAGCATCAGGTTCTGGATCTGGTTCAAGCTCTGGAAGCAGTAGCGATGGAAGTAGCAGCCAGTCAGGGAGCAGTGACTCTGACTCTGGTTCAGAGTCAGGCAGTCAATCAGAATCGGAGTCTGACACATCTAGAGAGAAGAAACAAGTACAAGCTAAACCACCAAAAGTTGATGGAACTGAGGTAAAACAAAATATACAAATGAAGTCTTTGTGGGGAAAAAAGCATTGTTCTTGTTTCAGAGAGATGTTAATTTAAAATGAAAAATGTTTAGATTTTAATTTAATTGGTTATTAATTGCATGTACTGCAGCTGTCTTAAATACTGGTCTCAGTTTCTTATGACAAGTACTTGAATTGATGTTCTTAAATTCTCACTTGTGTAGGTATTTTGGATCAGATGCCTACGTAAATTTTGTTATGCAGAAGCACTAACTTACTTAAACCTTACCAAAGGCAAAGTCAGATGAAATGTTGCCATTTCTGAAATTCTATTTTTATATTGTTCCAGTAATACTTAGTTTCCTTGTATCAATAAATAGTCATACAAAAAATTAAAGCTTACATAGAGATGGCTTTTTGTATCAAAAAGTTTGCTATGTTTAGGAAAAAGTGATGTTTTGCCCTCCTAAATCAAGTGGGCCAAAATTACCTGCACTCTCCTCTGTTGTATGGATTTGTTTAGGTGATAAGCACCTATATACATATACATATATATACATATACATATATATATACATATACATATATATACATATACATATATATATACATATACATATATATACATATACATATATATACATATACATATATATACATATACATATATACATTATGTTTTGTAGTATTATGTTATTATAGTACTATACGTATATAATACTATAGATACGAAAGGCAATAATATAATCATTGTATAAAACTCTAAGACTGTTATGGATTGTCTTTTATATTTTTATTTGTGTATTTCACTATTCCCATATGAAACAAAAACATACCAGGTAAATAGTCTGAACAGTTTTATCTGGATCAGCTTAAAAATTTTCTTTATAAATGTTTTACATTAACAATGCCTACACAACTATTGTTAAACTTACTGAAGGAACTATCTCAAGAATTCTTACATAATTTTCTGTTTTCAGGAAATCTCACTGCTTTAAAATGGTATCCAATATTATTAGTGTCTGCAGTATTTTGTAGTGGTATAAATAATGTTAATAAAATTGAGATTAGTCGTAATAATGATCATCTTGAGTTTCAGTATGTTTAACTGACTTATATGTCAATTCCTACTCAGTTTTGGAAGTCCAGTCCAAGTATACTTGCTGTACAGAGATCAGCAGTGCTCAAGAAGCAACAGCAACAGCAAAAGGCAGTATCATCAGACAGTGTTTCTGAAGAGGTGAATAATATACATTAGTTTTATTTACCATGTAAACATGCCTGTTCTATTGTCTTATATGATAGGCAACATTTTTTTTTGAGCCAAGCTGTATTCTGTAAGTGCGTGTTATAGTCCTAGCCTGTAAAAGTAATGTTCAAATAACTGACCTTTTTATAAGGAAAGGTAAAAATAGTTCTAGTTACTTGTCTTCAGATGAGTTATGCCAAAATTATAGCAGCCTAGATTTATGAGTATTTTCAAGTAGATATTCTGTGATGTATGGACAAAATTTTCAAGCCACACTGTACTGCCTTGTATTGTATTTTTGGCTTATTGCATTTCTTAAAGATAATTAAAAATGCTAGAAAATTGTTCAACTATTTTTTCAGTGGAAATGTAGCTGCTATATTTTTCAAAAACTCAGTATGGAATATAAAACTACATATTTTTGTACAGTTACTACAAAATAATTCTTGTATTCTAAGAACCACACCTGAATTCTAGATATTTTAATACCTAAGCCATTGGCTAAACTTGACTTTGAGCAGTAGGAATATCTTCTAAGGAGGCTAGTGACAGTGAAATGGTACTTACAAATCAGGTTTTTCTCCTTCATTGGAAATATTACACTGGTCACACTTATTTGGCTAGATCTGTTTTTGTCTGGTTTAGCAACTCATTGTTAACTTAATCTCACATCAATAAAACATTAATTTACAGCTGTATGATCTAAAGTTTGTTCCTATGAAATTTTTTTTGAAAATCTAATTTTTAGAAGATTCTTTTTTTTCTTTTTCTGAGAGTAGAGAGAAGAACAAACACATTTTCAGATTTTTCTTAAAATGGAGTTTAAATGTGAAAGATTATAGAAGGTGGGAGAGCTCTGAAAGGTTAGGAGGTTTTGTTATTTTTTTGGTAGAACCATCAAATTGATGAACTTGGAGCATCTGAAGCCATGGCTTTATTTTATGTAGGCACAATAGTTATTTTTTAAGGCTTTTCTTCATGATGTTCCGTAGAGCTCTGCTGGCACAATATATTCATAGATAGTTAGATACTACAACAACAGCAGTCCTTATCTTAGTCTTCTATATTAGTCCCTTTGGGGGATGAAGACAGGGGGATGAACAATATGATGTCAACTTGAATGTGGGAACTGAATACTAGAAGTATTTCGTTCTTGTCATTGTCATTAATGGTATATTTTTTTTCTTCATCTGCAGGAGTCATCCAGTAGTGAAGATTCTGCTGATGACTCATCCAGTGAAACCAAGAAGAAAAAACATAAAGAGTAAGATATTTTCATAAGTAATACCACATAATTGTTTGTCAGTGATGTGTACTCATAACTGATGCCTTATTTTCCACACTGAAAATGCTTAAGTTCTTTTTCTAATTCTTGTTCTTGTGTTTCTCAGTTTTGATTGACATTTTGGAATATTAAAAAAAAAACACAGACTTTTAAAGAAATATCTATATCATATTCATTTCTGAGCAAAAGTGTCTGCAGTATTGTTCAAAAACATTCATTAGTGCTTTTATTTTTAAAATAATTTGTTGCAACATATTTTTGAGTTTAAGGCCCTCCTTAAAAGTTTTTGTAGGAATTGGAATCTACTTAGGTTGTCTCATAAAATTAAAGATGGAATCTCCTAATCAGTGCCAACTTTTTCTATTTTTTTTTCCTCTGAAAAGTTCAACAGTTATTATATTTCTGACAGTAATTAGCTTTATTGACTGGAAAACAAAGTTTCATTGAAATTGTTCTGCCAGATCAGTTAAGTAGATCAAAAATTTGTGAGAAGGATTATACTATGGCATATAGCAATGAGAAGTGAATAGGCATAGTGACCTGTGGTTTTTATGAATGCTGTGTAGAAAATGAACTGTTGTATCATTCTTCTTCTCACAATTAATGAATCATTGCACTTCCCATGGTTGCTGCTATATTGTCTTCATGAAATGGTAGTTGAAGAAAAAGGGCAAAAAAACTATGCAAAATAGTACTTTTCTAATGATGAGTTGTTATTCATAGTCTTCTGCTATTTAAAAATTTGAGTGCACCTAATAACAACCTCCATTACAAGAAGCATATTTATGTTTAAGAACAAATAACCAAATCCGTCATATATTTAGTGCTTTGATTTTGCCCTACGATTCTCCTGAACAAGTATGTCTGCAGTTGCTAGATGTCGTGCAGATCAGAGATTTCTCAATATGTAACTTGATCAAGGCCAAGAGGATTGTGTTTTATATCTGTGGTCTGTATTTCCAAATAGACGTATGTTTTGGACTTCTCTCTCTCCCTCTTTTTTTTTTTTTTTTTTAACCTACTGCTTGCAGAAAAAGTATAAGTCATGATTTCTTGCCATTGCCCTTGTACCATCTGTACGATATGCTTACATATGTAAGTCTTTGATGACCAGAACAATGGGACTGTAGTTTCTGCCAGGACCTAATGCATATCGAAGTGAGAGAGAGGTCAAAGCACTGATTCCTAGGCTTCCTTACTGGAATTTTATGGATGAGATTTTTATGGTAATATTTCAGCTTTGATGAACATCAGTACTGCTCTAGCACTTTGGTCAAAGAAACCTAAACCTGATGTTAGATTTAGCAACCTTTCCACAATGCATACCATTTTTTTTTTTCTTCTCTATGAAGATACTGAGATTAATTTGCCTATATTCAGTTAGAGTCTGAGGCAATGTACATGTACTATTCATTATCTTCTCTATTGCAAAGTTGATCACAGCTAAGCAGGAACAAGGAGATGCTGCTGCTCAGAGTCACAAGTGACTTATTCATAGTATGTTGTCTGGTTGTGAAGTTCTGATTTAGGAACTCAGTGGGAGCTTTTGGGAGCCAGTGCCTCTCACAGGTGCTGTGGTTCAAATCTTTTGGCATGTTTCTCAAATCCGCTTTTGCATTATCTTCTGTTTTTTGTGCCAAAGCTGCTGATTATTCCCGAGGCACAGGGAACATAGGTATTAGAAAATGCAGGACTCTCCAGAATGTACATGACAAGGTTTTATGATTTGAGCATGCGTAAGTTCCAATAAACATTTATCTTTCTAGTTAGACTTACTAAGTTTCTTAATGTCATTCTTAACTCATTACTTCAAGCTGAAATTTATGTAGAAATCCAGATTTTTCTGTTTTGAATTTTACTGCTACCTCTTGGTAATGGAAGACTTATTTCAATTCCCTTTGAAGCCATTGGGCATTTTTGTTTATCATTTATGACAATAATTTTTACAACTTTCTGTCCATTGGCTAAAATAGCTTTTATTTCTGTGAAGAATGCTTGAATTACAATAGATGATTATGGTTGAATATCTGTTTTTAAAAAAACAAAGTGAGTTACTCTTTTCTCTTTCGATTTTACAGCGAAGACTGGCAAATGTCAGGGTCAGGATCAGTATCAGGAACTGGTTCTGATTCTGAATCAGAGGAAGATGGGGATAAAAGTAGTTGTGAAGAAAGTGAATCTGACTATGAGCCAAAAAACAAGGTCAAAAGCCGGAAACCTCCAAGCAGGTAAGAAGTCCTTTCTTCTCTGGTACTATGTCTAACAAGTAGTTAAGTATTGTACCGCTAATACATATGCAAATGAAATCATTAATGTATATTTAAAAATTATGTATTTTTAAGCTATTAAAGATATTACTAATACCAGTAGTTTGTATTGAATGCCTTTTCCTGTCTGCTGTAACTAAAAGTGTTGTAACTGTGCATTCGAGAAACACATGTATTCAGAAAGTATCACAGAAGACTTTTGGTTGTCCAATTTGATATGCCACTGTTGTGTTGTATCTTACTGTCTTGAAGAATTAAGCCAAAAAGTGGGAAAAAGACTGCAGGACAGAAAAAGAGGCAACTTGATTCATCTGAGGATGATGATGATGAGGAGGAGGATTATGATAAGAGAGGATCTCGTCGCCAGGCAACAGTCAACATTAGTTACAAAGAAGCTGAAGAAACCAAGACAGATTCTGATGATTTGCTGGAAGTTTGTGGAGAAGATGTCCCACAAACTGAAGAAGATGAATTTGAAACTATAGAAAAGTTTATGGATAGTCGAGTTGGCCGAAAAGGAGGTAATTTTTAACAGTGTTCTTAAGATACTGGAGTGCATTGTAGTGCAACTTCAGCATTCTTAGCTGTAGGTCTCTGCTGTTTAAAAACAGCAATCATTTTAAAACGCCAGAGAGTCATCTTCTTTTGTTTCTCACATTCATAAAGATGTTCCTTTTTAAAGCCTCTTCTAAGCATTTCAAAGTAAAATGTAGAAGAAAGTCTAAGCAGAAGGAAAAATAAATAAAAAGAAGAGAGCTTCATATTGTATAAATATGCATCATATTTTTACACCACTGTTTGTACAGTTCAGTGGTAATTGATTTGTATAAATTGTATTTACTGGAGTGGAGAAAGCAGACAAGACAGACAAGTCTGCTGACCAGTAGCCTGAGCTCTGAGCTCTGAAAGACTGTTAGGAAGGATGAACCACTGAGATTGTGATTTCAGTTATTGCTGTACAAATTGTCTCAATACAATGCAATACACGGAATCACTACAAAATAGATATAAAATTTATTGCACGTGAAGTTCTAGATGTATTTTTATCAAAGGTAGTAGGCATGTTGTATTTCCATCAGTTGCTGTCATGTATTGTCCAGCAGTTCTGTTTTGAGTTTGAGGCTGCAAAACAGACTAATTATCTATATAAGTAAATAATTAAATAAAAATATATAAAATGGTCCCCTTGCACTTCAGAGCTTCTTTTCTCCATTAGTTATACCCAGTCACTAAATTACTGACCCGTCTCAGAGCTTGCACTTTCCTCTCAACTCTTCTCCCATGCTGTCCTAAATTCTAGCATATACTGCCCCAATGCCAGGAGTGCGTAGTGTTGCTGCTGTGTTCAAAGTCTTCTGGACTAAGCTTCTTATATTCTACCTGCCCACATGCTGTTGCTGCTTGTGCTTTATATTGTTGTTGCCACTTTGTTGCTTTATCTGGTCACTGCAGCTTGCTGGGCTCATTTCCTTACTTGGCTATCCTCACAGAAATTAGCCTGTTTCCTGCTGCTAGGATGGTTTGGTTGTGATACAGACTGTACTTAATAATTTTCCCAGGTAAGATTCCAAAGCCAGAAAATGGAGTAGAACACATTTATGGAGAAATAGATTCATAGTATCATAAGCAATAGGTTACTGATGTCTCAAGTGCCTTTTATAGGCTCAGTGATGAGAATAACGTAGCAGAGAAGACAACAAGCAGTATTAGTGGAGCATTCCCTGGCGATCATTTTGATTTAAGTAGGAATTCAAAGAAAATTCTCATGAGAAATGATTAGATGTCATAGATTACATACAGAAGTTTGGATTGTTTTTTTCCCGATTCTGACTACTGTGCATGTATTAACATATCTATGTAATTATTCAAATAAATGTAATAACGTAAGAACTGTAGATATTAGTCCAGTTACATGCTTATATAAAAGCATCAGTAATTGCTGTCTTACTGGTTAACTTATGACTGCACACTTAATTAAGCATTCTGGTATGGTTTCTTTTTCAGCCACTGGTGCCGCAACCACTATCTACGCAGTTGAGGCAGATGGTGACCCAAATGCTGGGTTTGAAAAGTCAAAGGAGCCAGGAGAAATACAGTATCTTATTAAATGGAAAGGCTGGTCACACATCCATAACACTTGGGAAACTGAGGAAACACTGAAGCAACAAAATGTTAAAGGAATGAAGAAACTGGACAACTACAAGAAAAAAGATCAGGAAACAAAACGATGGTGAATATTTTTATGAGGACTTCTATGCTGTATATTTTGTAACAATGTGGCTGTTCCATAACAATTGTTTTGTAACAGTTATGTTTCTGAGACTTGTTACCTCTTCATGAGGGCAAGGTTGCAAATGTCTGTACAACAGGAAGACAAAAACTTTGAAAGCTGAAGCCTCCTTAACCTGATCCCATTAGATAATCTTCTGAACCTGATTTTAATGTATCTCTTATAAGTTAAGTTTTAACAAGATGGGTAGTGTTTAATAATAATAATGAATTTGTTATTGAACTTTGTTCAGTTATGCAGGTTTCTTGCCTTAGAGATAGATTAATTTTTTCTTGGTGTCTTAGCCATTTCATATTGTTTTTAAGAATTTAATTTTCTTGGCTTGAATCTCTGTTCAAGTCTGAGAAATTCAAGAATTGAAGAAATCCATACATTTCTGTGTCATCTTTCTAGTATTCAACTTATTACAACACTTAATATATTTTCAGCAACCTTAAGTGAGATGGATTCTTACAGAATAAGCTACCCTCAATACGGTTCCTTGAAAATACCCTATAAAGTATACTACTTGCTGTTGAGGACAGGTATTCTGAATTATCAGATTGTGATTGAATTTGTGTCTTTCGACAACCATCCTTGGTCATTAATGTTGAGGCACCTTGGCCAGATGCAACATTTCTGTAGTAGGAACGTCTGAGCTGTAGCCCCTTTCAAAGAAATGCTCAAAGCAGTATTCCTGTGGTGGTTACACTCAGAGGTTTATTGTTGCTAGATTTTCATAGTTTTAGAGCCACACAATGTAATAATTGCTGTAAATAAATTCCTATTGCAGGCTGAAAAATGCTTCTCCAGAAGACGTGGAATATTATAACTGCCAGCAGGAGCTTACAGATGATCTACATAAGCAGTATCAGATAGTGGAAAGAATAATTGGTATGTTACAAACCTGCAGAAAGCAACGTTGAGAATATTTTATGTTCATTGCTTGTGTGTTGCATTTGTAGTTAAAAATGTGGACTGTTACTAACTTATTTTTTAATTCAAAACAAATTTTGGGTAAAGAGAAGTTGTGCTATGAAGCTAATTTATGTTGTCTTATCACCTAAAATGAGTGTATTCTTAAAATACAGAAGTAAAATATTAATTTGGTATCTCTAATACGTTTCTACAGCTCATTCAAATCAAAAGTCAGCAGCTGGTTATCCAGACTACTATTGCAAATGGCAGGGTCTACCTTATTCAGAATGTAGCTGGGAAGATGGTGCTCTCATTGCCAAAAAGTTTCAGACACGCATTGATGAGTATTTTAGCAGAAATCAATCCAAAACCACTCCTTTTAAGGACTGCAAGGTGAGTATGTAAATGCAATGGATTTATAATAAGTTGTACTGGCTCTGGCTGTGATAAAGTTAGAATAGAATAGTTTAGTTGGAACAGGCCTACAAAGGTGTCGGTCCCACCTTGCTGGGAAGCCTCTTCCAGTGTTTGACCAATCTTACAGTAAACAAATTCTTCTTAATGTAGAAAAGGTACAATTGTTTGGTCTGTTGCTGAACAGTGTTTGCACAGTGTTCATGCCTTCTTTGTTTTTCGCTGTGCCCTTCTCCATCCAGAAGCAGGCCAGGGGTGGGCAGGTGTTTGAGAGGGAACATATATAGCCAAGATGGAACAGGTGACCCAAACTGGTCAAAGATATACCCTGTGGCATGTAATGTCATGCTTGTCATTAAAACTGAGGGGGAAAAATCAGAGGTTCAATGGTGACCATTGCTTGGAGACTTAATGGGTCTGTTGGTTGGAGGTCATGTGTGGTTGGTTATTGTTTTTTTTTTGTTGTTGTTGTTTCTCTTTTATATTTATATTTTCTTTTATATTTTTTTTCTTCACCTAGTAAACTGTCTTTGTCATGATCGACAATTTTTTTCTCACTTTTGCCATTTCAGTTTTTTCTGCCATCCTCGTTCAAAACAAACTGCATAGTGATAAAAAAAAAAAAGTGAAAGTTTCTTATGCATCAAGAGTATTTTACATATTACAAAATGTTCTTGAAGGTTGTTTGAGAACAGTAGTGATGGTAGATACATAGCAATATATGTACAAACATCTACTACTAAGAATGGCTTTTCATAGATTAATCCCCTGTTTTTTTTACTGGCTTTCAAATGGCTTGTTTAGTATTTTAGTTTGTGTGAAAGGTAAGCTGAGTGAATAATGGGTTAACATAATTCCCATTGTTGAATTTAGATGACCATTCAAACTGAATTCAGTTTGCAAATTTTTGTTTTTTAAATTACTCATTTTCACATGGCCTAGTTTTTGGTGGTGGATGAAGACGACTTGGTGATCCCACAGATGCCTACTACTACATTTTCTATAGAAAGCCAGTCTGGTAACTGCAGTCAGCAGTAAAACTGATGTTTAGTTTGCTGTTGACAGGTTCTAAAACAGAGACCAAGATTTGTTGCACTAAAGAAGCAACCATCTTACATTGGAGGACAGGAAAGTTTGGAGTTAAGAGATTATCAGTTAAATGGATTGAATTGGCTTGCTCATTCGTGGTGCAAGTAAGTATAGTTTGTTTGTAAATTCTAAGCATTCATAAAAACGTAAACGTTATTCTTTTCTATATTTATGGAGGCTAGATGTCTTACTACAGTAAGCTGAAAGTAGAGTCCTGAGAGGACTGTTTTTGCTCAAAGAAATACTAAAGCTACTGAAGTTAATTACATGGTTGGTTTCAAAAAACAATTAAACTCTGCTGTTGGTACTCCCACTTTCTGTGTAGAAGTCATGTTTTTAAAAAGCAATTGGAAAAAAATAACTAAGACTACAAAACTGAAAGAATCAAAGCAAAATCTTATGAAATGCCAACGTTAGTGTTACACTTATAAGATAGACCCCTTAAGAATACTTCCAAGCTTTTTGTTAATTTTGTTAATTTAAGGAACTAGTATCTTCATAAACTTCTTCAAGATGTATAGTTACAAAATCTTGAAAACTTGTACAAGTAGTTTCTATACTCAAGATAATAATGTCTTCTTGTCCATTCCCTTCCTCTCTCTTCATCCCCCTCTTCCTCATTCTTTTTTGTTTGTGTGTTTTTGTTTTTTTTAGAGGGAATAGTTGTATTCTTGCAGATGAAATGGGTCTGGGTAAAACAATACAAACAATTTCTTTTCTGAACTACCTGTTTCATGAACATCAACTGTATGGGCCTTTCCTGCTGGTTGTGCCACTTTCTACTTTGACATCTTGGCAAAGAGAGATTCAAACTTGGGCTCCTCAGATGAATGCTGTAGTTTACTTAGGAGATATAACCAGCAGAAATATGGTGAGTATTTCCCTTCATCATTAGAAAAGCTTATTTGTAAACCACATTCGTTTCATATTCCTATCCTCCACTAATTTCCAATATTTTGGTTGGGAGTGAGCAAATAATTGCTGAAACACTTAAGATGCAAATTGAAAGGTCAGATTATGATTCTATATAAATGTGCATGAAATATTTCCATCCGTCTTAATAATAAACAGGATTAAAAATGTAGTCTTGCACCTGAAAACAAATTGTCATCTGCCATGTAATTATTTATGCAGATAAAATAAAAATAGTATGTATGCAAGCCAACCACAATCTTAATTTATTTTCTGAAAAGTTCTTTTTTTTTTTTCCTTAAGCGGTCTTCTGAATGTTAGTAATCTTGTTTATTAAAGCAAAAAACGTTTCGTAGAAATTCTCTGCTGTTTATTCAGAGGCTAACAAAGTGGTTTGGAGTGCTTAGACAGCTTGGAAGTTCAGTCTTGTGGAAATTCAGTTCATGTGTTGTGCTTCTGTTTTGTGATCAGATTATTGAACATCTTTAAACATTTATATTGCTGTAGTGCTTATGTCTCATTGATTGGTACAATTTTTTTTCCTAGCTTACTGTTTACTTAATTGTTTTTGTAGATAAGAACTCATGAATGGATGCATCCACAGACCAAACGACTGAAGTTTAACATACTTCTGACAACATACGAAATTTTGCTGAAGGATAAGGTAATTTCACTAGCTTTCTCAGGGAGATGAAACCATTGCCCAGTGTAGAACTCTTGTTCGACTTGCACATTTGGGTTTTTAGTCATTAAATGGATGTAGAGTGTGATGGATTTTACTTTTGGACAGTGTATATATTTTAAGCACTTCTTGCCTTTCTGTATGTGTGATGAGGCTTTCAGCCTTCTTCCATTTCATCAAGCAGGTAATGCTTCTAGTTTGCTTGAGCTTCGCATTACTGTAATGATCTCCTCCCATCAGGAGCTATACTTTCCTTGTATCATCAAAGAGCTGAAAAAGAATCCAGCCCATTACACAAACATCTTTGAAACAAAACTTTGAAATCCAAAATGACTTTTCTTCATTATTATGCATACAGTAGGGTATTACTACTGTGTCCAGGACAGTAGTACACAGGGTTATCGTTAGTCCTTTTAAGAGTATATGAAAATTTTTATAGACAATGAGAAGAACATTTTGACTGGATTTGTTTGGGAAGAAGAGGTCTATAGCTTCTGTGGTTGGTAGTTTGTTGTTGTTCTTGTTGTTGTTTTTATTTTTTGTTTTGTTTTGTTTTTCTGTTATGAAAATTAATGTGGATCAGACTGTGCGCCCTTTTCTCATCTTCTAACTTGATTTTTACTTTCTTGGGATGTTTGCATATGCTTTCTTTGAACCTGGCTAATATAAAAGCAATGATTAGCACTAAAGACATACAGCTGTCCGTATTTTATTAAAATAATAAAAAAAGAAAATGATGGTTATAAAACGTGAGAAATTGCATACTATGTTTACCTGTGTAATGTTCACCCGGTTGTCCATTTCTTTAAGTCTTTCCTTGGCGGTCTGAATTGGGCATTCATAGGGGTTGATGAAGCTCATCGTTTAAAAAATGACGACTCTCTTCTGTACAAGACTTTAATAGACTTTAAGTCTAACCATCGGCTTCTTATTACTGGAACTCCTCTGCAAAACTCCCTCAAAGAACTTTGGTCTTTGTTGCACTTCATCATGCCAGAAAAGTAAGGAAGAGTTTTGCATTGTTCTTGTAAACATTTTGTTAAGTTTCATAATATGAAATAGTGTAATGATTTGTAGACATGATGGTATAATAATGAAGGTAGACAATAATACTGTGAGATTGTTTAAATATTCTGTACAATGTAGATGTATGGTCCTGTTGCTGGTCCGGTTGCTGATTAACCCCAGTAGTAGTTGCTTCACCGTTAGAGCAGTCCACAAGAATGATGGATTGAGGTGTACTGGTAAGAGCCCAGAAGAAAAAAGGCTTACTCTTAATGTAAGAGGAAAACTGTATAGCTTTACTATGGGGAAATAGGGTGAGATTAGGGATATCTTCTTGTCTTGTCTAACAGTACTAATTAGTGCTGTTAATGGAAGCAAGTTTGTACCAAGCTGCCTGATACCCTGTATTTCAGTCAGGTGGCTATTTTTCCCATTTATTTTAAATACAGTGAGCTTCCTGTATTGATCTCATTTTTTATTGACCTCTGTTTGTACCTAGATTAAATGAGATCTAGTGTTAAATGAGGACTAGTGTAGAGCTCACATTCCTATCAGATATGTTGTAAATGCCAAGCAATATTCCATTGTCTTGCAATCAAAGCCAATGTAATCTTTCATTTAGTAATTTATTTCTAAATATAATTTTGTAAAAGTGTTTGGGAATTTCCATTCTTCTATTTACATACAAAGTATTTGGAATTTCTTGAAAGACCAACATTCAGAAATTGGTTAAATTAAACAAAGGAGGGGGAAGAAATCAAATTGGAATGCTTATACTTTTTTTTTTTTAAAATTTTGTTAGCATTCTTCTTAAATATTACTACTTTTTTATATTGTAGATTTTCCTCCTGGGAAGATTTTGAAGAGGAGCATGGCAAAGGAAGAGAGTATGGTTATGCAAGTCTTCACAAAGAGCTTGAACCGTTTTTGCTGAGAAGAGTTAAAAAAGATGTAGAAAAGTCTTTACCTGCAAAAGTTGAGCAAATTCTGAGGATGGAAATGAGTGCATTGCAGAAACAATATTACAAGTAACAATTTTCTTTAAATTTCATTGTTTTAATGATATGTCTACATGCAAATTACTGGTTTAATATTTTTCATAATGCAGTCTGAATTTAGGGCAAAACAGTAAAAATCAAGCACCTTTTTAGGATTTCACAACAGTAATGTTCTGTGAAGCAGAGGTTTATTGGTCTTATCTGTTTATTTTGCTTCTGTTGTTTGGCATATTTGTATATTTTCACTAGGAGCTGCTTTTTTTTTTTTTTTTTTTTTTTTTAGTTTGTTTATATTTTGAGAGCTTTTCTTGCTTCCACAAATGGTTATTTACACCATGTCTTACATTATAGGTGGATTTTAACAAGGAATTATAAAGCCCTCAGTAAAGGTTCAAAAGGCAGTACCTCTGGCTTTCTGAACATTATGATGGAACTCAAAAAGTGTTGTAACCATTGCTACCTCATTAAACCACCAGATGATAATGAATTCTATAATAAACAGGAGGCCTTACAGGTAATGTCATTTTGTTTTTAATTCGGGGAATTTATTTTTGTAATGTGCGCACTGTAATTTTATAGTGTTCTGGCAATTTTTTAGTTCTTAATATTAGGAAAGAGCAAGATCTCTAAAAACATGTATCCTGGACTTTACTGGTAAGTGAATTGATTTTTGTTTCTTTATTGGAACTGAACACTAGACAGATCTCTACTAAATAAAATATCTTTGAATTTTTAATTGCACTCAGCACAAAAAAGATATAGTTTGAAACAGTCTATGCATCTTCACACAAAATGAATTTAAGACCTATTTTAAACCCAGGAAAAATAAAGCAGCTAAACAGATGAAAGCTAAACAGGTAAATGGAAACGCAGGTGACTGGCACGAGCAATCTGTATGAAAGCATGAAGCAATCTGCAGAATGTTTTTAAGCTTTTTGTATAACCAGATATGCCTGCAAACAACCAAACTGAAAGGAAATGAAAGTAATGGTCATTGAAATCTGTCTGATTTTTTTTGCTGTTGTTCTTGTTCCAGATGAAAACAATTATCATTACTACCAGAGATGGGCTGTAATGTTTGTTTTTAGTAAATGTTAATTAATATTTGTACCAAAACTGCTCAGAAGCACAACAACAGATAAAAAAAAATAAATAATTATCAATGATGCTATTTATATCAACATAATTTTTTCTACAGATTTTTTTTTTCTTCTGTAAGCTTCTGGTAACTTAAACATTTTTCCCCAAAATATTAGTTTGTGCAGTGACAATTGTAATTACAAGATAGCTTGCAATATGAAACCTTTTTTAAAGCTAAAGGAAGTGTCATTTATAAATTGACACACTCTACATCTACCTCATACAAAATTAAATTCCTTATAACTGCTCGAACATTATTTCTATTAATTGCAGACTTTTAACAACTACTTCTTTGGTCCGCTTTAATAAGTTCTGTTAGCTCTTAATTATGAATGAACACATTCTCCAAAATTCTTTCTCAACCTAAAGAGGCCTAATGTTTAAAACAATAAATCCTGCATTTGCTTTCTGTTCCAGTTATTCCTAAAGGAACCAAGAAGTCTTGATAATGTAACCCACCTAAAGTCTGTTAGGCACCACAAATAACAGTCCTATCATGCATATTTTAAAGTATGTATATTATAAGGAGTGACAAATGTTTTTGTTTTTCTCCCACATCAGTAGACAGGAAGACAAACCTTAAAAGAATGTCTGACCACCTGCAGCACTTACTAGTATCGAGGTGAACTGTTTTTGTAATCCATATTTCTTCTTTTGATAGCATTTGATACGTAGCAGCGGGAAACTAATCCTTCTTGACAAGCTACTGATTCGTCTGAGAGAACGTGGCAACAGAGTTCTGATTTTCTCTCAGATGGTGAGGATGCTGGACATCCTAGCAGAGTACCTAAAGTATCGTCAGTTTCCCTTCCAGGTAACAAGCCTTAGTAGTCTTAATCCTGAATTTAAGAAAAATCTTTTCTTTTCTCGGAGTGTGACAGAGCAGTGGAGCAAGTTGTCTAGAGGTTGTGAAATCTCTTTTCTCCATGATAATTAAAAGAGAAGTGGACATGATCCTGGGCAACCTGCTCTAGTGGACCCTGTCTGAGCAGAGGTGTTAGACAAGATGTCCTTGCCAACCTCAGCCTCTCTGCCATTATCTGATCTTTACCACTTTGCTTAATAAAGGAGTGTCCTTGAATTAAGAAGATGACATGAAGCATTAACATTCCTTTTTTTCCTTCACATTACTGTTTTGGCTGTTGAGAATTCAAGTTGCTCTGATGAGAATATAGCATAAGAATTACTTTTAAACTGTAGTATTCAATCTCTTTAGAGACTTGATGGATCAATAAAAGGGGAATTGAGGAAACAAGCACTGGATCATTTTAACGCAGAAGGATCAGAGGTATGGTAATTTTTTTCCTGTTTTATATTTTCCCAAGAAATATGAGAAGTGTTCTGTAAAAATGACTGTTGAGAAAAATGAGAAATGCATCAAGTTTGAAAATCCAATGTTCATGGCTAGAGTGAAAGGTCTACTTTTTTAGATTTTAGCTTTAATGCAAAGCACAGAACTAAGTTGTGTGTCTTTGATGAACAGCGAAAAACTGATTTCTGAAGATTCTTTGTGTGACTTGTGAATTTATAAGGGTCTCTGCAGCTTTTTTTTTTTTAAAGCTTAGAGGATTTATAGCTTATATAACATTACAAATACACAAGCCGTTCCATTTGATCAAGTTAAATCGTTCTCCTTTTTTGGGGGCACAGGGAGTAATTGTTTTTCTTGGTAATAGGATTGCATTTCTCAGTTGCTGCTGAGCTTCTGTTTCTGCTACAGTTGAAGAGGAAGGACTTAACTCCATGAAGTAAACTTAAGAAATATATTAAATACAGAAGTTAATTCTGTTTTAAATCCCTAGTATAGACATCATTGCCTTTTTCTGCTTTGCAGTTATACTGTACATTTTTTGAGGAACCTAAACTTCACGTGGTATTTAACGGTGAAGGCAAACTTAATATTTGTGCAGCAACCAAATTATGTTCTTTGCTTTATCTTCTATTTCTTTCCTAAAAGTTTATAATGTTTCATACATTTTTGGCCATTAATGAGCAAAGATGTTAATGGAAATATTTTACATAATTCCCAGGACTCATTCCTAAGAGTCATGGTTTTCTGTTCTCTGTCACTATAGGAAAAATAATTACTATTTTACTTCCTCTTGAATTTCATATGTTGTTTTATTGCATGTCTCAAGCTTGTTTATAAATATATTAAACAGCAGTGACCCTTGAAGAATTCTGCCTCCTGTCTCGCAACTGGTCATATGTAGTCTCAGTATCTCTCCTAGTATGCCATGGCTGCTTAGGTTTCTTAAGTGGGTAGGTGAAGGAAGACTTTGGTCCAGTCTTCTGCTTGTCTGGTGTTTTGGTTGGTATCTAGTATGCTACAGCCTTTAAACCACAAAGGAATGAGCATCAATGTCTATTGAAAATAGTTATGAATGTTAGCTTTATACATAAAGAAACTTTCCCTAGAGAACGATTACAGAATTGACAGTGTATGACTCTAATGTTTACCATGGAATGCATAAATAAGTGTCATAGTGGTTCATTTAAGGATATCAGAACTGCTAAATATAAAACGGTTTCATTTTATATTTTCAGGACTTTTGCTTTTTACTGTCTACCAGAGCTGGAGGATTAGGTATAAACTTGGCATCTGCTGACACTGTAGTTATATTTGATTCTGACTGGAATCCACAGAATGATCTGCAAGCACAAGCTAGAGCTCATAGGATTGGGCAGAAGAAACAGGTACATTCAGCTGTAACCTCCAAACCTGAGGGACAGCTCTCTAGAGGAGCTGTCAACTGACTGGGCCATTGCAGTATTCGTGTATTTTGAGAATAATTAGTACTTGGCTGGATGTGTTAAAAATGTTAATAATGCTCTATTTATATTTATTTTTTTTTACTTTAAAATCTTCTTAAAACACAGTATGGCAGCTGTGGTATTATGGATGGGGAGGGAGAAGAGTTGCGGGCTTGTCTGTCCCATCTTTGTTGGCATCATGTCATTCTGGAAAATAACTCCATCAGCCACATTCCCCTTAAGTATTTTGTAGTTCTCTTTGGGTTTCTTTATCATTTGGGGTAATAATCAGAAATAGAAGAGTTTTGTTTGTGGCTAATCACTGAAGCTTAAAAAAGACACGTCTTAAAAATTTATTTCTCTATTTGTAAACTGCTTATGTAAGACCATAGTAAGAAATTTGAACTAGTATTTATTAAAATAAATAAAAATCAGATAATGTGCAGACAAGACTGACATTTCTTCTTGTTGTTGCTCACTTATTTAAAATATAGGTTAATATTTATCGTCTAGTCACAAAAGGGTCAGTAGAAGAAGATATTCTTGAAAGAGCCAAGAAGAAGATGGTTCTAGATCATCTAGTAATTCAGAGAATGGACACTACAGGAAAAACTGTACTACATACAGGTTCTACTCCTTCAAGGTATATTTTTATTATCTTATATGCCAATTTGTATTTAATTATATTTGGCAGGTAAGTAAAATCGCCAGTAATTTCATTTTGTTAATGAAAGGCAAACCAAAGGTAAATAAATAAAAACTGCAAAGTGTTTTTGTCTGTGTAGATTTTTGTTTCCATATCAAATATAGCTTTTACTTGACAGTAAAAAGAAATCTTAACTGGCTAGTGGTTATAGAGAATTCTTTCAGTCTACTAAAATAAAATGTTTTTCCTGAAACATCCTGTATTTCAGCTCAACACCTTTTAATAAAGAAGAATTATCAGCAATTTTAAAGTTTGGTGCAGAGGAACTTTTTAAAGAACCTGAAGGGGAAGAACAGGAACCCCAGGTAAGTAATGTTTCTAGACTTGAAATATAAAACAACCCAAAGTATGTATGAATTATTTCATTATAAAGGCAAATTCAATCTTTTTCAGGAAATGGATATAGATGAAATCTTGAAGAGAGCTGAAACTCGGGAAAATGAGCCAGGTCCATTAACTGTAGGAGATGAGTTGCTTTCACAGTTCAAGGTATTGCTCTGTCGTCTCCCTCCTGTCATAATTACTTTCCCTTATTAAAAACTTCTATTTTTTCTTTTATGTACTTATCTCCTTCATTCTTACAAAAGAGATGCCACAATAAGTTAATTGTCTCTTTCTAATAATTTTCTTTTCACTATACCCTCAGTACAAACTTTAAAAAATATTTATAATGTATTTTATGAATAAAATAAGACATTTATGAACATGTTCATGAGGAGAGGTTTGGGTACTGTTTGGGTACTAAAGGCATGAATGCCTTTAATGTTAAGCACTTGTGGTACTTCTGAACACAAAACATAATGTCTGGATTTCTTAATTGATTACTTTTAGAAATTGCTTTCAGCACTGAAGTAAACTTGAATTACAGAAACAAAAACAGAAAGTGTTACCAGCTAGACATATTATCATGTGGCTGATTTTTTTTTTTTTTTTTTATTTAAAATATATGGTGTGATAAGTGTTTAGATCAGTAGGCTATTAAATCACTATTCTGCTGATGGTTCATGTACAATCTTTTTTGATTCCTACGATGTACTGTTTGGATAGTTTTATATTACTACAGTCTCAAATGAACTGATGCATTCAAATGTCATTAGACTTATTCTGAAGGAAGTTAACTGTCATACAGCTACTGTGGAGTGTGTCTCATTATGCTCTACGTTAGTCAACTTCTAAAAGAAGAAGAATTTTCATTTTTTCTGAGCCCATATTGCATGTAGTACATCTGTATCATAAATGAGCAAAAATATCTTCATTAGAGACAGTGTTTCTTGAAACATATGTATAGATTTTATGTGTATTATTAAGCAGTAATAAATACAAATGCATGAAGAATATAGATGCATAAAATATGTCATCAAGAACTTAGGTTTCCTAAAATATCTTTTGCTAAGTTTTGTTTAAATTAAGTCATTTATTTAAGTGATGAAAATACATACGTTCTGATGTATAAGGTGGCCAACTTTTCCAATATGGATGAAGACGATATTGAGTTGGAGCCAGAAAGAAACTCAAGAAACTGGGAAGAAATAATCCCAGAAGTCCAGAGGCGAAGAATAGAAGAGGAGGAAAGACAAAAAGAACTTGAAGAAATATATATGCTCCCAAGGATGAGAAACTGTGCAAAACAGGTACCTCTGGGTTTTAACTGACTTATATTTTTGTTTTTCTATTTTCTTTTTCTATTTTTTTTTTTTTTTCCTTCTCTGAATTCATATTTTTGACAGGCTAGGTAAAAGTTTATTTTGTTTGTATTAAGAATGTAGTTTTGAACTGCTTATTCTGAAATTCCAGATCAGCTTTAATGGAAGTGAAGGAAGACGCAGTAGGAGCAGAAGATACTCTGGATCTGATAGTGACTCTATCACAGAAAGAAAACGTCCAAAAAAGCGTGGAAGACCACGAACTATTCCTCGAGAAAATATTAAAGGATTTAGTGATGCAGAGATCAGGCGGTAAGATATGGGATGAAGTGCATGTTTAAAGGGATAAAACAGTTATGTTTTTTTTTTTTTTAATAATTATAGAGTTCAAAAAATACTAAAGACGGTCTATTTGTGTGAAATTATTTGAAAATTTTCTTTCTATTTAGTGTTTTACCTTGAAAAGGTACAAAAGCAGTTTTTGTACTTTCTCGTGTTGACATAGTTGAACTGTTTGCCAGCATTTGAACCCATTTGGTAAGGGATAGAATTAGCTTGGAAAATGATTCTTGACTGTTTTTCACTTGATTATCATTACTCTAAATTCCTGCATCCCCTGAGAACAGTGATTTCAAAAAAGATTTGATAAGTGCGTGAACTTATTTTTTTAACATACGAAAAATAATTTACTTCCCATGATTCTATGTGAAAGTTGCAGAAAGAACAGCTTTCTGGTGAATACCAGCTTTTTGGTGATAACTACAAAAAAGTTGATTGGGTTTTTGTTTTGTTGTAAGCTTCTTGAAACTGTAATTGAATTAATTTCATAATTTTGCCTTTTTAAGCTAAAATATACAAAATCTGGTGCTGAAGTATTTTTGGCAGGAAGAAGAATTGCCTTTACTTTGACTTTGTGGCTTTGTGAAATGCTACTCTGCTTCTGAAATTTAGGTGTTCACATTTCTCTAAAATATTTAGATCTTTCGAAATACTTTTTATTACAATAATAATCCTTTAATAATCCTTTAATAATCCTTTAATAATCCTTTAATAATCCTTAATAATCCTTTAAATATTATTGTTGCCTTTCTGTTTCATCTAACAAAGTGGATTGCATATTCTTTCAAGTGTATTCAAATGCTTGTGCTAGCAACCTGAATCTTTGATTGTTCTAGAAATTTATTTTTTTCCTTTATTTTTATTTCATTCCCTCCTTATCTTGCTGCTTCTAATTTCTTTCCATCAGTTATTTATCCCCAAAACATTAACATTCCTTTATCTTCTGTGTTATGTTTTCTGAAATCTTAAAATCACCTGTATTGATTTTCAGATTGCTCCTTATGTTACGCTCAGACATAACATAATGTCTGAATTCTCTATTTACAACAAATTCACATTTTATTTTTGATTAAACACATCTAGTTGCTGTATTTTGTCATGTGAAAGTAAAAGAAGTTTGTTTTTTTTTAATTAAAAAAATATTGTACCTTCTGTCATTTTATTTATATCTGTTCATAAACCAAATATAGCTATGACTCTGTGCAGGTTATCGTGATATACATCAAGCTGTGGGTTTTAAAATATTAATAGGATTTCAATGCAATTCTTTATGGACAATTAAAAAGTAATGTAGTTAGTTAAGCATACATTTAAACTGCAAAATTATTTTCTGTTATTAGGTTTATCAAGAGTTACAAGAAATTTGGTGGTCCTCTTGAAAGGTAAACTTATAATTGTGTAGCAACTTTATACCTTGTTTTCATAAAAATTAGAACAATATACTAAGAAACCTTAGACTTAGAGAGAAAATAATATGCTTGGTCTTTTAACTTGACTAACGTGTCTCTGGGATAGTATTTCAGTTTTGCTGGACTGCTTGTTTTTTTTTCTTTATATTTTACCTATTGTCTTGTTTAATCTGCATTGGTGATAGGCATGCTGTTGTCTTGTTTGATAGCTTGTTGAAAGACCATCAGTTTATCCACTCTGGCTGTTATCCAATGTTCAAGTTACTTTTGCCACTTCATTTTTAAGATATGGAATAAGGCAAAAAGCTTAAGAAAAGCTTGGCATCCTTATTTTCCTTGAGAATATTTATATTCGATATGATTGTGTCATAAGTAATGGTTCCTATTCATTTTTTTTATTTTATTTTTTTAAATATTACTGCATTCTACCTCAAAACTGTAGAGTTAGGACCCTATAAAGTAATTGTTATATTGTCTTCTGATATCTGAATCACTTTTATTTTTTCCTTTTTGTAACTATTATATTCTTTTATTTAATTGTTTTTAACTGCATGGGTAACAAGTGCAGGTGACTGATAACTTAGATGATCATTTTTCTAGTTTCAAAATCTGAAGGAGGCATATGCAATTGCTAAACTTGCAGAGCAATAAAAATGTGGGTTTTTTTTTAATTATTTTTTTATTACAGGTTAGATGCTGTAGCTAGGGATGCTGAGCTGGTCGATAAATCTGAAACAGACCTTAGACGTTTGGGAGAGCTTGTGCATAATGGATGCATTAAAGCTTTAAAGGACAATTCATGTGGACAAGAAAGAGCAGGTACAGTGTGTTTGGAGGTGTCTGTGTGTGTGAGGGGGTATAAAAAGTGTTAAGAAGTCTGAAGTATTCTTGCAGTCTGATCATAATAGGAAACAATTCTTAGGGGAAAAAACAAATGTTATCATTCTGGGCGATTTTGAAAAAGGGTTATACTAAGACAACAACTTCTTTCCTTTATTTTTTTTTTTAATGGTCACTGCAGAGTGCAGTTTGTTTTTGCATTACTGTGAAATTTAGAAATGTTCTGTTACTATCTGAAAGACCTTGAGATTTTGGAGCTTAATTAGACTATTTTGTTAAGACAAAGTCATATAGTATAGCTATAGCAGTGAACTTGCTTGTTTTCTTTTTTCTTTTTTTTTTTTTTTTTTTTTTTTTATAAGATACATGTAACAGCTAACATTTTAATATTTCCATCATTTATTTTAAGGAGGTAGACTTGGGAAAGTTAAAGGCCCAACATTTAGAATCTCAGGAGTGCAGGTGAATGCAAAGCTAGTCATCTCTCATGAAGAAGAGTTGGCACCATTGCACAAATCCATTCCTTCGGATCCAGAAGAAAGGAAAAGGTATTTTTTTTTTTTTTTCCTAAAGGAAGTTATAATTTAGAAAACGGTTCAGGCTTTATTTGCTTTATTCAGAAAACCCAGACTCAAAGGACACTGTCACAGCCTTGTCCCTCCATTCTCTATAAGGACTGGCAGCAGCAAACTGCTTCAAATTTGTTTTTCATTATTTCTTCCTCCTTCAGGGAAGGAAGAGGTCAGTATCAGCTTTGGCTTCTGAACTGTACTCACTGTGGACTGTGTTCAGTTACTCATAGTACTACATCCAGACTAAAGGTCATGCTTGCTGAGTTGTTCTGTGTGTCATATCTGCTTGAGAGAAAGCAGTATATGTCAAACTGCAGTAGATGGCAACTGTTGGTGGTAGTTACCACCCTCTGAACTTCTTTTCCTTGTGCATCACAATCTTTACATGATCCGCATATTCAGTTAGGAGTTTCATTTGGATGATGTTTTATACAGAAGTATAAAACAAGAGAACTTCACAACTAGCCAACCCTGTGACACCACCAAGGGCCACAGACAGGTATCCTTTGTCTATCATGATCGATGTAATCTTGATCAGCTTTAAAACATATTTCAGTGTTGATTTCAACAAATATTTTCTGGAAATGTTAAGAATGTATAGTGGTAGATACTTGGATTACTTTCCTAAACATAACAGCATCATAGTGATGTAACTAGATGTGTTTTTTCATTCTTAGTATGTCAGCCTTCTCTTTCCTAAGCTTCAGAAATAATTTGTCATTGTAATTTATTTCTGTTAGATATGTAATCCCATGCCACACCAAGGCTGCTCATTTTGATATAGACTGGGGTAAAGAAGATGATTCCAATCTGTTAGTAGGCATCTATGAATATGGTTATGGCAGCTGGGAAATGATAAAAATGGATCCTGATCTCAGTTTGACACAGAAGGTATGTCATCTAAAATGTTTTATCAAGAACTTTTTTTGTTTCAATAATAATGCTAGTGACAGTTACTGAAAGAGCATATGTATCATAAGTGAAATTGCATAGGTTTTACATACCTATAGTACTTCCACGTATCTATCCTTTGTGTAGCGTGTCATTAGATTTGGAGTCTTTGGTATTCAACTGAAGTCTGCCTTCTTATGATCAGTTATGCTTCCCTATTTCTGTGGGCCTCAGTCATTTGAATTCTTTCTTTTCTATCTTTTTTGCTATTTTAGATGTTTGAGATGGGTTTGTTTTGTTCTTGAGTTTTTTGAAGGGAGTTTGTTGTAGGCATTTGTCTTGGTTTCTCCATCACCACTTAATCCCAAGGTTCTTCAGGTGATGGACAATCATGACATGAAAATAGTCTGGTCAGACTGAAGTACTGCAAGAGCTGATTAGCAATAGTGAGCAACACATTTAGGAAAAAGCTAGGACGAGGCAAACTTCGTGACAGTGTGAACAACCTGTAGCTTTGGGATTTAAGGAGGCTGGGTTTTGTCCAAATTTGTTTAGTAATGATCTATATGTCTTCAATTCATTTTCTTTTTTATCAGACCACCCATTTTTGTTTCTGGCATCTGCAATATACTATAATAATGAGTTCTTCATTTAGTTCTTTTGCATGAGGCAGAATTGGGAGTTCTGTGAATGACTGATAGGGTAGCCCAGAATTTCTTAGATGAACTATCAGAATCGGAACAGAAATCTGATTCTAGTTTGTTCTAAATTTTGTGAGGCAATTTCCAAGATTTAGCATTTGCTGTTTTTAGGGAAATTAAAACAATAAATTTTCCATTGTTTACAAGCATGCTGTTATATTTGCTAGATACAGTTGAAGTGGAAGGACCCACCTTTTTTTTTTTTTTTTTTTTTTTGAAACTTTTTCGCTTCTGAGTGCTCTAGGCTAATACCTTTGAAATCTGATAATGCGTACTCATAGTTCATACTACCAACATTTTCCTCAGATTTTACCTGATGATCCAGATAAGAAACCCCAGGCAAAGCAGTTACAGACCCGTGCAGACTACCTCATAAAATTACTGAATAAAGACCTTGCAAGAAAGGAAGCACAAAGGCTTGCTGGTGCAGTAAGTAAAATTTGGCATTCAGTAGCAAGATAAAATAATATCCATTTGGTGTTAGATCCTTTTCCTTTTTTCGTTCTCCTTTTTTATTTTGTGGAATATTGGTAATCGTACTACATGAGATGAACTTAACAAATGAATCACAAATATCACATCGTATTAATCTTTCCTATTTAGTATTCTCTACTGTTGAACTGTACTCCCTCCGGTCCTGAGAACAGTGGTGGTCATTACTGTCAATAAATAAAATGAAATCCCTATTTCATATAAAACCAAAACTTTTTCCTGCAACTCTGGTGAGGAGATGCTTGCCAGTTGCTGTATTAAAGGTACTAATTTGCGTTCAGGGCAATTCAAAGAGGAGGAAAACAAGAACTAAGAAGAATAAGATAAAGGCTTCAAAAATAAAAGAAGAAGTAAAAAGTGATTCATCACCACAGCCCTCAGAAAAATCTGATGAAGATGATGATGAGGAGGATAACAAGGTAAATATCTTTCATATGGTGAAGGTGACTGCTAGAAATTTCCATTTTGTATTCTGTTTGACCTAGTAAAATTGAAGCAACTGAACGGTGTCTTCTTCCTGTGGCTGCTACTGTTAATATTCCATTAGCACAATTGCATGGACTATCTATTGTGATTTGATGCTAACCTAGGAGCTGAGGAATTACAAGTAGTTTTCCAAATTTTATTATTAAATAATGTTGTAGTCTAATTAAAAGTGTCATTGATCAATTTCAATGTTATTTAAAGACTTCAGCATTGTATCTATTAGAAATGTAAACAGTGTTGCTACAGTAGTAGCAACTGGTTCTTAAGGTATTTTTTAGTTCAGGACCAGCAGAAAAAAAAAGTCAAACCCAATTAGAAGGAGCAGCGTGAATAAATGATGTTTCAAGATGTGCAAGTGAAAGTTTCTGCATATGTCATGACTTTAATTATGTAAAAAGACTACTTAGCCTCATTATGTTGTGTTACTTCAGAAGTACTCTGTTAGGCCTTTGCTTTTGTTGGATCTATTTCTTGTATCTATTACACAGCAGAAACCACTAGAGAGAACAACATAATATTTAGGGTTGTGTCATACATAATTTTATAATTTTGAAATGGTTTAAATAAGTAATTGCAAATCTGTAAATATCATTAAAATCATTCCTACTTGGTTTAACATAAACCAAATTATGTAAGTGTCTTTTGTAACCATTTAAAACTATTTCAGGCCATTGTAATTGTCAACTTTTTCTGTAAAGATAAAACACTAATTGAAATATATAGTTGAAATAGATTAAGTCTGAGAAGAACTATGATGCAGTTTACAGAAAAGTTTAAAAAAAAAAAGTTTTAACTGAAGCCTTTCTATATGTTATTCAGGTTGTTTTACAAAGTATAAATATTAATTCGTACCAATAAATGAATAAACAACAAAAAAATAACCTTTCTTTGTAGACTGGCTTGTTTTGTAGATACGATAACTTGAATGATAATTGTTCAGAATGTAAGACCAAGAAGTGTTTTCACAGTTCCCAGTAAATTGATAATTGGCAACTGAATGATAAAACAACATAAATTCAGACTACTTAAAAAAAATTAATAAAAAAGTGTCAGACTTCATTCAAAATAGAAGACACTGCCAGTCTGTTGATTGACTGTTCTGTTTGGGAGAGAGCCTAAAATGCTTTTGTGTACATGTGTTTAGTAATGGTTATGCATTACTTGAATTCTTTTGGGCAGAGACAAATAATTTCACTTCTGAAGAAAAAAAAAAAAAAAGACTAGATCCCAAAGTAAGCTTTAAACACCCAAATGATTGGCTCTAACTATATAACTGCCAGAGTGCTAATAACTTGATGCCTAATCTAAGTAATGAGTTGTAATTCATGTACTAGGTTTCTTTACATCTGTTTTTTTGCAAATTGTCCAGGATTATCTTTTAAATTGATTAAAAGATTATGATGATTCTTGCACTTGTGCAATATTACTTTTGTTACTTAATAGTATTCTTCTGTCTGAAAGGATATGAGTTTCCATCTCTGACCTCATTAACCAATATTACAAACACTTGATGTATTTTTCATCATCAAATAATTAAATAGGTTTCTATTAGTTCGTAAGTAAGGCTTTTTATTTGAGCATAGTAAAAAGAACAGCTCCAAAAGAATGGAAGATAGGACTCTGCTTCTCCTGTGAACGTTTAATGTGGGATCAGTAAAAAGTTACTGAGACAAAGCTAACTAGAGCAGAGGTCTTCTAACATTTATCACCTGAGTGTCCTGAACAATCAGCTCAGTTTTCAAGACGTACTTCCTTAGTGTCTTTAGTGCTTTAGAGCTTTTTACAGGGGCAGACTTCTTTTGGCATACAAAAATTGAAGTGACTTAATTTTTCACTCCCTTCTTCCACCCACTTGCCAAATCAGTACTTGTTTTGTGTCACATCAAGGAAATGAGTAAATAGCCCTCATTTTTCTTTACAACTATATCTATTTCTATTTGATAGATGTTAAATCTATGTAAAAAAAAAAAAAAGAAAAAAAAAAAGAAATGCACAGATAAAAAATATGTTTTAATCTGATGGTTGCAAAACTTGTATAGCTAGAAACACAGTTTGATGTGACATATATGCTTGCATATTGCAGGATGAGATTGTTTCAGTGAAACATCTACATAAAAAAATAAAAGCAGAAAAAGAAAATGAAGAAAAGCCTGAGCCAGATATTGGTATAAAGAAGGAAGCTGAAGAAAAAAGAGAGACAAAAGAAAAGGAAAATAAGAGGGATTTGAAAAGGGAGAAAAAAGAAAAAGAGGATAAGAAAGAATTAAAAGAAAAAGATATTAAAGAAAAGAGAGAAAACAAAGTAAAAGAATCCACACAGAAAGAAAAAGAAGTAAAGGAAGAGAAGGTAACTAGGTTTATTTATCTTATACAGCATCAGAAAAGGCCACTAGGTTTTTGTGAATGATTTTGAGTTAAAAAGGTATTTTGGATCTGATCAGTTGTCATTTCATTGAAATCTTTTTACATCATTTGAAGTTATATTTTTACCACTTGCAACCATGGAGACAGGCATATGAAATGGGGAATTACTTCCTTAATTATATGTATCTTCATTGGATTGTGAGTATGCGTGGGTGCAAGAAAAGAAACTTACTCCTTTTCCATTCTCCTTTTCCATCCCACAGAGAAAGTAAAATATACCATCTTAGTTTTTCTTCCTGTTATTGAAGAGTATGCAAGAGTTATGGTTATTGTCATGCATTACAGGATAATTTCAGACCCAAAATATACTCAAACATTTTCATATTTTGTTCTTAGGTAAATGAAATCAAATCAGAAAATAAAGAAAAAAATAAAAAAATTCCATTGTTGGATACTCCAGTTCACATTACTGCAACGAGTGAACCAGTTCCTATATCAGAAGAATCTGAAGAACTAGATCAGAAGACGTTTAGTGTGGTAAGTCCCTTTTTGATAACCTGATTTACAAGTTTACACTTGATATTCTAAAAAATGGAAGTTTCTGATTCTTTATTCATTATTAGACATAGTACCAGACAATCTCTTGCTAGTAAAGTCTTAGATCAATGGATGATATTGATACTATACTGAAGTTATTTTTGTCTTCAGGCCAGAAGTTTTATTCTGTTGTTTGTTGCAGGTATGCAGTATAGTAAGAAAACTTACCTAGCAGTCTGTATACTGAATAGATTTTAAATATACTCTTTAAAGATCTATCCTCAACAAAAAGTTATGTATACTGCTTCTTCAAGAGCAGAATACATAATGCAGTTGATGGAGTCTCTGGCTTCACTTTATCATAAATGCTTTTACTCTTAGTAAGATAAAAAGAGAAATTAAGTTTCAGCACTTCCCTCCTGCAGTATCACAGACATAAATTATTAGATACAGGAATGAACAAATTCTAAAGCCTTTAGAAATACCTGGCCAGAGTAATCTCGTTGACACCAAAAGAATTTCATTTAAATTACTACTTGTCTAAAAACAGAATCAATATTAGAGAAAAAAAAAGAGTATGTAGACGCAAGATATGTAGAGTTGTATAGGTCAACTGCAGCCTTTGGAAAGGTACCA
The DNA here is from genome assembly GCF_964211825.1 of Aythya ferina. Lineage (NCBI taxonomy): Eukaryota > Metazoa > Chordata > Aves > Anseriformes > Anatidae > Aythya > Aythya ferina. Next base: position 55,886,386 of record NC_140299.1, on the reverse strand, counting down.
ATGAGTTCTTTTTAGCAATCGTAAGCTCTTCTATGTGTTTTATCAGACAGATTTCAACGATTATCTGTTTCTGCTGGTCAGGTTTAGTGGATTTATTGTGGTGCTGGCTGTGACATGCAAATTAGATTCTCATGAGTATGTCATTGACTCGTCTTTGTATATTTTTAAACTAAATATTCCAAGTGACTTACCTGTGATTCCCAAGATGAGCCTCAAGTGATTCAGGTGGATGTGTGGATAGCTTTGTGACAGGAAATCATTTGATTTCTCTGTACACTTAGATTTTTCCGATCACTTCTAGGTTTAAGCAGTGATCTCTGCAAGGTATCTAATTTAAGCTGTGGCTAAATCAGTATGTATTGCAGCTGATTAATTGCTTAGTGTTATGAACTAGCAATGGAACTCTCTTCCTTGAACTCTTCAGGAATGGGGCATCATGACTTCTCTGTTCTCAAGGAACAGCTTCTTTGATTTTTCTCCACAGATGTTGACACATTGATTGTGGTATTCTTCAGTGTGTTCCTCTCACCCTGTGAGCAAGGTCTTGTGTTTTGTTTTGCTTGTAACAATGCTGTCTTGCCTGTATAGATATCACAGTAATGGGTGGGGTCATGTTCTAATTTTTTTTAAATTTATATATAAACATATATATAAATATGTTTCCTGCGTTTTACAGTGCAAAGAAAGAATGAGGCCTGTCAAAGCAGCATTGAAACAGTTGGATAGACCAGAGAAGGGTCTTTCTGAAAGGGAGCAGCTGGAACATACTAGACAGTGTCTAATCAAAATTGGGGATCATATTACTGAATGCCTAAAGGAGTACACAAATCCAGAACAAATTAAACAGTGGAGGAAGTAAGTTTTTCTGCATGATTTTTTGTTTTGGAAAAGGAAAATATTTAATTGCTAGTATTAAGGATAATAGTTTTCGGTTATTTCTCTTGTTTCTTACCCTCTTTTTCTTGTATTTTTCTGCTGTCTTAAGTAAGTGTTATACAAGATGATTATAAATGGTTCTGGCTTTTAATAGATTGACTTCTTCATACTGTATAGCAATGCACTTTATCCAGTAGGTGGCGTAATCTCACTTCTTACAACCTAAAGTAAACACTAGATAACTTTTATGTAGTGTTAAATATTTATTGGGAAAGAGTTCTTATCTTTAAGGATCCGTTTCTTCAGCTTTGAGGATTTTTTTAATTCATGCTAAAAACAGGAAATTCAGACGTGTGTGCTGAACTTTGATTTTTGTTTGTAGAATATTTATTTTTTTTAAATATACTCAAATAATATATGACACAATAAAATTATTTATAACATACTTAGATGTGTTTTAAAACAAAGAGTTCTTAAATGTCTTTACCCATCATTATATTACACTTAAAAGTAACTGAAATTGCATTAAGAATTTATCAGAATGTGCAGTTAAGTCTTGAAAATACATCCTACAGCTTGGGCTGAGAATATATCCTACACTTCCGTATGCAAGTCAGTTAAGCATTATAATTTCCTTACAGACTGTTGCTACTGTAGAATGCTTCAGCTGTTTTTACTTGCTTTACTTGAAAATTTTAAAGATGGTCTGAAATATAAAAATAAGACCCGTCTAACACATAATGTAACGTAATTTTTTTTTTTTAAGTGGAAATGCATAACAGAGCTAGTATTCACAATAATACTGCAGTACCATTTGGTTAAATGTTGAAATAAGATAAAATGAGACTTAAGTAGTCGGAGTGAAGAATCAGACTGATGCTTCCTGAGCCTGAAAAATTCAAATGTTTCTAGATTGTAGTATTTGGTAGTCTTGATAGAATTTTAGACTTCAGTTTAGTTATCTGTAATCTTAGAAACAAACATTTTCTTTCAGGTTTTGGCATCTATACTTGACCTAGTGTTGTTCTTTGCTCCTCCATAGGACAGATTAGGCTTGAAGCTGCAACCATGTCACTTCTGTCATTTTTTCAGATTGATTTGTTTTCAAATCTTTGACCAGGATTTGGAATTGTGGATGAATTCTCTGACATTTCCAGGAAATAAGTCTTGTTAGTCAAATGCCTTCCCCTGCAGGAAACTTCAATTTTGGAAGAAGTTTTACTTACTGTACCTTACTTGCATTTTTAGTTACTGAGTAGCGAATATTGAAAATTTCTGTTAGAATTCTAACAATCTTTCAAAAGGCATGCATAAACTGAAAGCAACATTTCTAAGCATTTCCACAAATTATTGCATTAATGAAATTGATAATAATTGTACTGTTCATGCACTTCAAACTCTAAAGTAGTGATGATAAATAATGCAAAGTGTCAAATTGTCACAGGAGTTAATTTGTCAGATGTTTGATGTACAGCTAAATAATATTTGCTGTGCAGCTAGGCACTACTCTGTGTAACAGATTTTAGTGTTTCTTTTTACTGAGGTTAATGAATTAATTTCAGTTAAATCTATGTTGTTTTGTGTGATACAAAAAATATATATATATGAATATATATATATGTAAGAACTACAACATCTCTTTTCTTCTTCCTCAGAAATTTGTGGATTTTTGTCTCTAAGTTTACAGAATTTGATGCCAGAAAGTTGCACAAACTGTATAAGCATGCAATCAAAAAGCGCCAAGAGTCTCAGGTAATTTAAGACCCTCTCTAAATATAAAAATGTTCAAGTGTTATAACTCATTTAGATTTAAAGGATTATCAGAAACACAGCAAGGCACACACACTTTAAATAAGTATTTGCTTTGTGTTTGTAGTAGTCTCCTTTGATAGGCACTTAGCCATGTTGAACCTCATTGAGTGGCTAAGTGCACTTTGGTCAGAAAAACCACGTGCAATGCTACAGGGTTGGGGCAGAGTGGCAGGAAAGCTGTGCGGCGGACAAGTATCTGGGGGTGTTGGTTGATGCTTGCCTGAGCATGAGCCAGCAGTGTGCCCAGGTGGCCAAGAAGGCCAACGGCATCCTGGCTTGTATCAGAAATAGTGTAGCCAGCAGGACCAGAGAGATGATCGTCCCCCTGTACTCAGCTCTGATGAGGCCACACCTTGAGTACTGTGTTCAACCTTGGGCCCCTCGCTACAAGAAGAACATTGAGACCCCGAAGCGTGTCCAGAGAAGGACTACAAAGCTGGTGAAGGGCCTGGAGCACAAGTCCTATGAGGAGCGGCTGAGGGAACTGTGGTTGTTTAGCCTGGATAAGAGGAGGCTCAGGGGAGCTACCTGCAAGGAAGGTGTGGGGAGCTATTGGTCGGTCAGTCCCTTCTTGCAGGTAACTAGCGATAGAACTAGAGGGAATAGCCCCAAGTTGCACCAGTGGAGTTTTAGGTTGGAAATTAGGAGACATTTCTTTTCAGAAAGAATAGTCAGTCATTGGAACAGGTTGCCCAGGGAAGTGCTGGAGTCATTGTCTCTGGGGATGTTTAAGGAAAGGTTGGACATGGTGCTTATGGACATGGTTTAGTGGGTGATATTGGTAGTATGGGGGTGGTTAGACTAGATGATCTTGGAGGTTTTTTCCAACCCTAATGATTCTATGATATTTTTCTAAAGTATTCGGATAAACTGAGATTTATCAGTAAGTTCATGTACTTGTTTCTTTCAGCAACACAATGACCAGAATATTAGCAGCAATGTGAATACACATGTAATCAGAAATCCAGGTAAGAAATCTTAAATGTAATCTTGTGCTAGATATCTTATTTTTTTAGTATATTTCATTTCACATACCCTTATCTATCACCTAGATCTCTGTCCTATACTGTATAATATGGTAGAGATGGGCACACTAGTATAAATAAAGTAGTTTGAAGAAATTCAGCAGAGCACAGACTGAGCCTGGTAGGTACTGGGTTGAGCAGCAAGTTAGTTGAACATCCTTTAAAAATAACTAATTGGAAACCTACATTTTGTATTTTATTTTGAGGAGGTAGAGAAGTCTACTCAAACCTTTAAACTTCATAGAAATTCTTTGCCCATTTGTAAGCCATTGTAGAGTCAAAAAAAAAAAAAAGCCTTAGAGGAGAAAAATAAAATAAAAAACCAGCATTATTGTCAAAAATAAAATATATCCCATATAACTAATTGCAAACTGTGACTTCAATTGTGACTTCAAGATACCATTTCCTATATTCCCACACCTGCATTTTTGTAATACTTTTATGTAATATTTTGGTTATATTATCATGTGTTTAAAATCAATGTAACATTTTTAGAACAGTATAGGAATACTAGTAATGCTTGTAATGCTATAGTAATAATAATTGCTAGTAGTAAATTGCTAAAAGTAAAATACTATGGTAATGCTACTAGTTCATACATTTAAAATACTGTCTTGTTGCTGGGGACCTTTCCTACTTAGAGAAGAAGTTGCAGCCATTCTGTCTACAGTTGCTCTACCAAAGACATTTCTACTCACTCCTTACTTGGACCGCATTTAGCCTGTCCATTCAGTTTGTAAGGTTGAGAAGCTCAGTTTCTGAGCCCTACATATTACTTTTCTAGATTGCTTCCCTCTTACATCATCCACAGTAGTGCATTTGTCTTTGAGCTACTAAGATCATATTTCTACCAAATTATAATGTTGTCGTATTCTTTTGAATCTGATAAGTAGAAGTACTGTTTGAATTAGGTGAAGAAGAGAATTTATAGTGTATGAGACTTCCTCATAACCTTTGATTTATTAAACAGATGTAGAAAGACTGAAAGAGACTACAAATCATGATGACAGTAGCAGAGACAGTTACTCTTCTGAAAGACATCTGTCACAGTACCATGATCATCACAAAGACAGGCATCAGGGAGATGCTTACAAGAAAAGTGACTCTAGGAAAAGGCCATATTCAGCCTTCAGCAATGGGAAAGATCACAGAGACTGGGATCACTACAAACAAGACAGCAGGTGAGTTTCTCCAGCAATTGTAAAATCTCTTCAGAATTCCCTTCCTGTTCTTATAGTATGCTCATAGGAATCACCAAAGTATGTATTTTGAGTAATGCAAAATTACAAAGAGAATACATGTATATCTCTAAGGCAGTTCTGTTGAATTGATGTAACTGTAGTTACTATTGTGTGTTCAGTTAACATTAATCTAATATAAAAATTTGTATTTTTTAGATACTACAGTGATAGTAAACATAGGAAGTTAGATGACCACAGGAGCAGAGACCACAGGTCAAACCTGGAAGGAAATCTAAAAGACAGCCGGCCTCATTCAGATCACCGTTCGCATTCAGACCACAGGATACATTCAGATCACCGTTCTGCTTCAGAGTACAGCCATCATAAATCTTCCAGAGATTATAGGTACCACTCAGACTGGCAAATGGACCACAGAGCTTCTGGTAGTGGCCCAAGGTCACCACTAGATCAGAGGTCTCCTTATGGTTCAAGATCTCCCCTGGGACACAGGTCTCCATTTGAACACTCATCAGATCACAAAAGTACACCTGAACATACATGGAGTAGCCGGAAGACATAACAAAGACTGACATTTTCTGGACCTTCTTTTAGCCATATACAGTAAACTAACACAGTAATTGCCTTACATGACTTGAAAGATATGGACTGGATATTCTATCAGTAGCAGTATTGTTACTTCTTTCCAGGATGCAAGGTCTATTATCCCAACAGAAGAAAAATATTTTTGTATTTAAAGTTTATGCTGCACTGTGCTGCAAATGTTGTGGCACTTTTTTTTAAGAAATGGAAGATGTTTACTTTTACAGGGACCTCAACACTGCCCCTTTCAGACTGGATCTTACTATAAAACTCTTCATGTCAAAGTGGTTTTAGGCTGAACACAGTTTAAATTATGTTTGTAAATGAACTTTTAAACACTGACCTGTGCTCATGTTTCAGGAAGGAATGAGGAGTTTATTTTGTTTTGTTTCTTAGTAAAGAACTCTCAAGGACTTTGTTCACTTTCCAAAGCTACTTGTTTACATTGTACACTGCGACCACCTTGCCGCTTTTCATCACAAGCTTGAATATTTAAATTCTGTATCTATAACTGTAAGATAGCCAGGATTTCTCCTGTTTGTGATCAGCTATAATGCCTTTTTATGAAACAAACAAAAAATTAAAAAACATCAACACCAACAAATGGCTGTAAATTATTGTAAATTAATTAAATGAGCTTTTTCCCCACTCAGGCTTTTTTTGACTGTTCCTTTCCCCACCAACTCAGGCCTTCTTGTCACAAGTATGAAAGAAAGTCAGTGTACTTAAATGTTTTAATAAAGTATCTTGATGGAATCAGAATGTAAAAAATGGGGAAAGGGAATATTTTATTCCATTTAGTGTTCCTTTTTTATTGGATACTTTAGATACTTTTTTTTTTTTTCTATTAAACTGTCAGTGTTGTGATTGTTGTAATGAAATCGTGAGAAATATCCAGCTAAACTGTGCTCTGGAAAGCTTTTCAGGTGCATTGGTTTTAAAGAAGGAGTGTTCAATATCTGAACACTTCATAACCCAAATCAGCCAAAATTTGTTGTAAATCCATTTGTTTTCCCTCTTTAACATGGGCAATAATGTCAAATGTGCTATGCAGCCAGTTAATATTTTAGAAGATTTGAATGACTTTATTAACAGAATTGTTACAATGCACACTGATTGTACATAGATAACTTCTATCTGAAAAATTAAATTTAAACTAAAAGGATATGTGGGCTCTTGTAGTTTTCTGCAGTGTTTTGCTGTACAGCATACCTTTTCCTGTTTTAACCATAAAAATATTAATCTCTTAAATACTAAATTTCAATACATAACATGATAACTTGGGAAGATACCTAGCCTGACATCATGTGGTTGAATCCATATCTGTTCCTCCAATTTCTTTTGCAATGTTGAGCATTGTTTCCAATTAACCGGATCTATATGAACACATTAATAAAGAACCAAAATCTGTCCACCCAGTATCTTGGGATCATATTGTAGGTACAGTTGCTGCCCACTAGGTTGATAACATTTAAACTAATTTAAAGTAGGCTGGGACTCGATTAATGGTTCTTCATATCTTAGCTTTTTATCTTCCCAGGTCTGGGAGGATTTTGCGTTTTTCTGCTTTTAGGCTTAATTGCTGAAGCAGTGTTCAGCCAGTGATGCCTTGTAAGGCTATGCATTTCTGTCATTCATTTTCAACATCCAATGGCAAAAATCTAAAATATGGAGTATCTCAAACCACTGCCTAATTCTTACTGCTTGGGTAGTGAAAATGAATCATGAACCTATTAATAGTGCATGGAGAGCAGTCCCACCAAATCTGGTTTGCTATCAGTGTAGCTACCTTATGGCATTGTGATTCATCATGCCTAACGTGATATGATTAGTCTATGTCTGCTTTTGTTTAAGGCATCTCAGGTCTGTCTGAAATAAGCAAGACAACACAACTGGTGGCTTTGATTGTCAGGATCTTTGGTAATTTGTCTGTTTAGCCTGGTTTTATACGAATGCATTTAGAGATTTACAAATCACATTTACAATGGTTTAAATTTTCCCATGCTTATTCCAATTTAGTCTTAAGTATGAATTTTGGTGGTGGAGATGACCTCCATTACTTAGGAGGCTGACTGTTAATGGTGTATACCTACCTGTTTAGTAGAATCCCATATCCTCCTCAGATAAGCCATTTAGGATTCATTTTCTATGCACTCAGTTTTAACCTTTATTTTGTAATGAAAGGCCTTTGTTCATTTGTAATGAAAGATCTTTGAGAAATGTGACCAGTTCTGAAGCATCCATTTTACGTTAGCCTTTTGCTTCAGATCTTGGTGTTGCTTATCTGTAAGATGTGTAGGAAAGCAAGAATTCTCTTGGCTGGAAGAGAACTCCTGGTATGGCTGTTGATAAAGATTCAGTTGTTTCATCCACCATGCATGGAGGCTTAAGATTTCCATCTTAATCATGTACATATATCTAATATAACTTTCCCAATACTACCTAAGAAAATGAGATTGATGGTCAGCCAGGGAGAGGGGGGGTGGGTGGGTGGGAAGGCATGGTAAAAAATGCATTGCTGCTGTTAGTTTTCATGACAGAAATGCATTATATGACTGGTTAATGTTAGTTCATCTGCTGTTGTGTTGGCATCACCATTTACCAGTCACCATGTTTTCCCTATTTTGATCTTAATGCAGGTGCCCTGTCATCTGAGCAACACTCAAAGAGCCTGTGGTTTCTGAGAGAGACTTTCACTACTATCAAATAGAGGACTTGCAGGCTCAAATACCAACCACAAAAGGATGGCAGTTTCTGCAGAAACCCGGCACTCCCACAAAAAGGAGTGTGTCCTTACTGCTGTCTGAGACCAGGATAGCACAGTAACAGAGAGGGCTGCCTCCCTAGGCTGGGTAAATTTGATGACATTTGCCTTCCTTATTTTTAGAGCTTGGTTTTGTCCTTGCACTATCCTCTGTCAACAACAAAGGAGTCTCAGTGGTATTAGTTACTTCCACAGATGTTACCATTTAGCTGTAGTTTTCCCATCTAAAGTGTAAAATCTCAATGAAGTATTCTTGTAGCAGTGTATTTTAAGGAGCACTTTTTCAATGCTCAGTATTATGTTCTCAATATAGATATATATAATGTGTTATATGGTCAATGGTAAATGACAAGAGATTTTTTTTGGCAGGAAATGACCTCCCTCTTAGGAATGTAGACAAAGATACTGAAGACTAAAGATACTACATTGTGATGCTGGTTTTGTTGTTTCTGATGAGGTATTTTCTTACAAGTATCTCTGTGATCATGTTTTATTTGAGCAGAAAACTAACAGAATCTTAGCCCCTCTTGTGTACCAAGCATGAAATGAGATCATCTGTTTTTTATTTATTTTTTTTTACTTTATAGAAATAAGACTCATGCTATTAATATTAATATTCTATTAAATAATATTATATCTATAATAATATTATCTCTATTAAATAATATTATTATTCTAACTGGTAACGGGTAACTGGTATGAATCAGCCACTTGTACTGGTTGAAGTTTGTCATGATAAATGTACAATGCTGTCACTTGTATCTCTGCTCATTCTTTCAACAAGCAGTAGACCAGTATGGTTGCACCTGCAATTTAAGCTGTTTTCTTAAAAGTTTCTGGTCAAGCTTTTATTTGTGAAATACTCCAGAAGAGGTAGTGAAGAAGTTTGATTATATGAGGCAATGCTAACAGCAGAAAGAAAAAGACTCCTGGAATTCATGAAATGTTTCTTATCCTTTTAATTTTCCTCTGTAGTCCAGTCACTTATCTTAAGGTATTAAATTGAGAATAACAGTCATGAACAGCATATTCTGGTCCCTTCATCCCTGTGCTAGCACACTGACTAGAGTCTGTGAAAGATTTCCCTTTGTACATGACTAATACTAAAGCAAATGGCTATTTCTGGTGTGTCTTTGCAGCCTGCTAACCCTACAATCTTATTTCTAATTATCTTTTTAAATAATTTTGAAAGCTATAAACAAATGAGAAGTTACTTGTGGGTGAATACTGACATTTAGTGATTGTTTATTTTCATCAAAAAAGAAAGGAACTCTATTGTTTTCAAAAGAAAATGGTAGGGCCAGGCTAATATGCAAACAAGATAGTTCTGCTTTTTTAAATTTATGTGATATTATTTGTAGCATTTTTATAAACCTAATGTAGAAGCTGCTTACTTTGTTTTAAAAGTTGAGAAAGCATTAGGTCTTTAATGTATATTTTAAGTGGGAATTGCACTGATACAAAAAGACAGAAGGAGAATAAATTTTTAAAAGATCTTAAATGTTTGCTCATATTCTGTATGATATATTGTAGGAAAAAAGAAATGCAGCAGTAGGGTGTATTTTTTTGTATTTGAAAGTATAAATATCTGCCCTTCAGTTTACTCCAGAACTTCATTATATATCCACACTGATAATGAAATCTGCATGCATATATTGCAGTTTATCAAGACTGTGTTTCTAACTTATTTTCTTCTGTTCTATAGTATGTCTTATCTTCATGAATCTTAATCATTCACAGAAAGTAAAACAAGCAACAGTCCTTCAAGATATGCTTTAACTGGATTTTATGAAGAAACTTTCAAGGTGTTGGGTTTGGTCTGGCTTGACCCTGGCAGGCAGCTCAGTCCCACACAGCTGCTCGCTCACTGTCCCGCAGCAGGAATAAGTCTGCCAGTCCAAGTGCAAAGCATTGGCTGTTATCAAAACGTTCCCAGATGCAACAGAGTGGGTTATAAGGAGTATAGCAAACAGCAGAAGCAACAGCAGCCACTAACAAGCACTAGACTCTAATATACAGTAAGGCAAGCACAGGAGACTGCCAACTAGCACATACAACATATATAAATTTTGTCTAGCACACTCCACACTGCAATCAAAACTGTCATCGTCCCAAGCCCCTTAAGCCCATCTTTGAGCCTCATATTGAGCAACAAGAAGTACTGCTGCAGCTTAAGCTCACAGGCAGCTGCGCCCCACACAGCCACTTGCTCACACTCCTCAACCACTGGGATGGGGGAGACGATCAGAAGAGTAAAAGTGAGCAAACTCATGAGTTGACATAAAGAGGGATGGTTCACTGGGTAAAGCCAAAGCCACACCCAGAAGCAAAGTAAAACAAGGAATTAATTCACTGCTTCCCATAGGCCCCCAGGTGTTTGCCATTTCCAGTAAAGCAGGGCTCATCACTTGTAACTGTTACCTGGGAAGACAAACATGATCACTCCGAACACCCCTTCTTCCTCCTTCTTTACCCCTATTTTATTGCTGACCATGACACCTCATGGCATGGGACATCCCTCTGGCCACTCTGGGTGACGTGTCCTGGCTCTGTCCGCTCCCAACGCCTGGTGCACCCCCAGCCTGCCCTCTGGCAGGGCAGCACCAGGAGATGAACAGTCCTGGGCACTGTGAGCACTGCTCTGCAACAAACAAAACATCATGAGTTACCAACACTGTTTTCAAAATAATCCAAAGCAAAGTATCACATGCCACTGTGAAGAAAATTGACTCTATCCTAGACAAAACCAGGATGATGATTAATTATAATTCTGTATTTAGTCAACACCTGATACCCAACTGTAACCCCAAACTACTTAGTCCAATCATGATCCATTACACTACTTTTTATTTATTTATTTATTTATTTATTTATTTATTTATTATTAGCTAGCTATGTAAACATTAGCTGCTTAGAGTTTCTGTAACAAGCGTCCCACATCCTTCAGTCGCAGTTAGTGATCTGGCATCATGTGGAAGTTTCTATACACCTGTTTTTTTTCCATCACAGAACTACCACATTGCACATACAAAAGATGTATCAGTAGACAGTCAATGGATTTCTATTTTACTCAGTCCTCTTAGAGCATGTCCTGGGAGCATATGTCATCTTCTACGATGATTGTAGAAAATATATATGTACAAATCTATCCATTTCTTTTTTTGTATCATCTTCTACAATGATTGTAGAAATGGATAGATTTGCCCACCATTTGGCTGCAGAATATTCTGCAGCTCTTTGGGAAAACTGCAGCAGGACACAGACTGCCACCAGAAAAAAATAAATACTTTGGACAAATGAATCTTGGGCCACATTTGAAGGACATCTGGTAAAGAATTCTACAACGAATGGGCCATGTGCCAGATCTGGCTGGCAAACCACAGAATATCACATTCTTGCCGAGAAAATCAGCCCAGCAGTACCACTTCTATTCTGGAATTGATTTGCAAACCTTTAATACCATATAGTACCTTGCTGTGTGAATTTTGCAAATGAAAGCCAGTGAAAATACACTTTAGTGACTAAGGCCATGTGAAATCTTTTCCTGTTTAGTATTTTCTGCCAAAAATACTAATCGTAAATTTGAGCAAATTGGTGTTTCTAATTGTGGAAGTTGGGAACAGTTGTTCTCTTATAGCTAGAGGTACCACGTTCATAACAACAGAAATGAGGGCATTGCTGGAAGAATGATGATCCCATGCCAGGCTGGGGGGCCTAGCAACACTCTGTGGGGGAGAGGAGTCTGGTGAGCATGTGCTTCTAGGGTACCAGCCCAGAGATTGTGCCCTGAGACCCTGTCTTTTTACCCCTGCTGTCCCAACCTGAGGTATCCCAGCCCAGTCTGGCATTGATGGCCTTGATTTTCTCAGCCCAAATTCACAGCACACTGCTTCATCCTCAGAGTTCATCACCGTATATTTTTGTCAGTCCATGCCAGGGACAAAGAAGGAAAGCCATCCTCATGGCTACCTGTCCCCAGGTCTATTTCAGTTTCCTACAGAAGCCAACTGCACACTCCAATTGGTTTTCACCAAAGCCTCCAACCCAGTGCCCTCATGTGCATAGCCTGCAGTTTCATTTTTGGAACGTGCTGCTGTTTCTATCACTAGCCAGCTCCTACCTTCACTCCAGTCTGGCTGCTGCAGCTGGCAAAACCTGTGCATCCCTGTAAAATGAAAGCCCAAGTTCAAGTTCTCATTTCCCTGAGGATTTTGTAAAATAAATAAATAAATAAATAAATCCCTCTTCCCCAAAAGCCACTGAGGAACTTTTCACGGAGAACAAGAGGACATCCCAAGGGAACATGTATTCTGGATTGTGTGCTGTGTTCCTGGGAAATGCTTAAGGAAGAGCTTGGATCTAAGTTCATACAGCTAAGATGGGGGATTGCTGTAATAACTGTCAGGCTAAAAATGTGGTGTGCGGCAAGTCTGTTCCTAAACTGTTAACAAGGAACTGGCAAAACTGCTAGAACTGGTTAAGCCAGAGTGCTCCAGGGCACAGAGGTTTAATAAGGATGTTGCAATAGCCCTCTTTTTGACAGTTTAACAGACTGTCAGAGTCACTTGACGATGGATGAAATACTAAAATTAAAATGTTGTCATCATAAGAGGAGCTACTGTGAAAGTGCTTTTCCTGAGCTTCACTGAAAGTGATCTGAAAAAAATGAATAATTATTAAAGCCTTATGGAAATCTCTGATTAAAGAGCTGAAGAGATTTTAAAACGTAAACTTTAGGTCCTGTTAGAAAAAGGTATATGCATCTGTTTTGAGTTGATATACTCAGGCTGAAGCCCAAAGAACATACTTGGAGTTATTAATTTGTAAAAGGTAAATATTTTATTTGTCACAGGCTTTTCAGCAAACTCAGTTTTTAAGCCTATCTTCTCTGAAAATAAACACCCTGTGTCAGAAAAACACATCTGATCACATGCAATAAATAAAGTAAAGAGGTTTTAGTACTCATGCACTCCAAGACCTCCATTGAGATTTAATTGCAATAAATTTAGTACTTGCTGAAGTAATTGGAACATTTGGAAAAATAATTTGGAAAAGAATCTTCGTGTTCATCACTTAAAACTATTTGTCTTTGGTTGGCATTAACCCTGCTGCTAATAGGTGGCTGCACCTGTAGTGCACAGCCCAATTAACATTATCAAATGTTTCTTTAACATTGCTTGCACACCACAGAGAAGGAAAAAATAACTTTGAAGCTCTGGTATTTGTGAGCATATCAAATCATTGTTCTCTTAAGTGAAGCTCAATTTAATGTTACTTTAGAAGTTCTGAAATACTTAAGAATATATTCTGTGAAACTATGCTTATTGGTATCATAATTAAGAGCTAGGTCCTATGAATTTGGGGACCACAAAATGTAGTTGATAATTGAGCAATACACAGAGCTACCAGGGCACTGACCATCCATAATAAAGCTGTCAGAAGTCCAAGGCCTTTCGGTTCATTTTTCTGGAACTGCATTCCCTTTTTGGCACTGTTTACAAAAAAGCTGTTGATACAAACAATAGCTCTTTCTTTTATTATTTATTTTTTTTTTAATGCAAAAAATAGGTTTTGGGGGTTTGATCTTGTTCTTCATGTAATGAAATTTGCAGATACATTCTCTCTGGAGAATGGCATAGGGAGGAGATCTGTTTTAAAAGATTGCCTACAGAAAACTATTTTTGTCTCACTTAAGTTAATTAAATCCATAAAATCTAGAAAGGTGAGTTCAATCCAGCCTCTTTTTCTCTCATCATGAAAATAATCAGGGCTAGAAAATTACTCAAGATCTTGAGGGTTCACTAAGTCATGTCAAATACCAGACAATTATATGACAAGTTAGGATCCAGTCATTCATTAACCTTGATGCAAGGAAACATGCTCAGAATAGAGATATCTCATTATGAGCTTTGATTAAAAATAAAATAAAATAAAATAAAATAAAATAAAATAAAATAAAATAAAATAAAATAAAATAAAATAAAATAAAATAAAATAAAATAAAATAAAATAAAATAAAATAAAATAAAATAAAAAATAGAACAAAAAAAAGAGTCACTGCTTCCTTCAGTTTGGTGTTTTATAACTTTGTTTTTCCCTTCAAATGCATTGCACTGGGACAATCTCTAGCCAGTAGTTGGAGAGAGAGATAGAGTTGTACAGAGTGTACATCCCTTAGCTAGCAGATAGTTTGCCCTGCAAGTCCTGCATATTCAGGCCAAGATTTTAATGCATATAGAGCAATTTTATCTGGTGTGGTATTTTTGATAATGCAGACTTCCACTTATTATTTTGACTAAGTCACATAATAAGAGAGATAATATTTATACTCCAACAAGAGTATAACAAGATTATTAGAAAAAATAAAATTAAATTAAATAAAAGGGACATTATGCCAAATTATTACAGTTTGCAGGTATGTCTATCATCTTTTGAAATAGTTACCTTTGTGAAGTCCAATGATGTAGCTGCAGAAAATCACAAAAATGACGTTCTTTCTGCAGTTTAAAATTCTAGAGAAACTCCATAATCTTGAATACAGGTGAAAATAAACTCTTTCCACATATTCTCCCAATGTGTCTCCTAAACTATGACAGAACAACTGTATTTTTATTTATTTACATTCTTTCAAATTACAGTACTGGGGAAAAAACAAAACAAAACAAAACAAAACAAAACAAAACAAAACAAAACAAAGTATGATACATCTTAAAGGTTGCATTTAAATTTATCCAATTTGCTTTTAAATTATTGAACATTCCATTTGTATATAAGGATCACTCTCACACTTAGGTAGAAAGTTAGTCTTACTAGGGAGAAGACAATGTTATTTAAGAATAGATTTCAAAACATATCGTATTATTAAAAACAAAAGTGGTATTTCCATAATTTCAAAAATACATTGAAATTATTTATTTGAAATTTGCTTACATTAACTATAGTAAGTTCTTTTTCCATTCATAATCCAAAGACTATGATGTTGGTAGTGTAATAAAATATATAGAATAAAAAATTGTGGACTGAGAACCTAGCACTTTAAATATATATATATATATATATATATATATAAAATAAGAATAAATGAGAAATAAATAATAATTTCTTTTACATAGTAAGGACTCAAAACTGAAGTAAGAATACTTTTTAGATGAGAATATTTTCAATTTCTTTTGCAGGTATCTAAGAGTAACTTGACATTTGCACAACTGCAAATGTCCGAACTCAAATGTTTGGACATTCCAGAACTAAGTGTGCTTTCAGAGTCTTAATTCAGTCTTCTATACAATCCTGCTGATGCAAATTTAATGACCAAATAGTACCAAACTATTTTTTTGTAGGGAAGTCCACTTCATTCATGATGGAGAGAACATGAAAAATACCAAGTGATATGTTTTTATTTTATTTTATTTTATTTTATTTTATTTTATTTTATTTTATTTTATTTTATTTTATTTTATTTTATTTTATTTTATTTTATTTTATTTTATTTATCTCTATGTATTTTATTTTATCATCATTCAGTGTATGATCACTGAGTTCAAATCCAATCATTTTTTTTTTCCTCAGGTTCACTAAGATGCATTCAGCTTACTATTGCAAACTCTTAAAAATGTATATTTTGTGAGATTATTACATAGCACATATTAGATAGCAGAAATGTCATTAACAACCATAATTTTTGAGCAGCACAATACTTTCATGTGGGTATCTTACTGTTTACTTTGGCCCTTCTCAATCTCCAAACTCATTGAGAGCTCTAGAAGCAGAGCCTTAGGTTCCAGCAGGAAGATGAGCACAGCTGATGCCAGGAGATCCTGCTTGGTAGGCAGGGAGGTGTAACATGCTCGTTTGATTGACATAAAAATTGCTAGTTTGTGGGAATTCTGATTAATAACTCAAATCTTTTCATTGGTTCTTCGCTTAAAAATAAATTGTTCAGCAGAAGTAAGAAGCAAAATGAGAAAGCTAAAAGCAGGCATATTAAAGGAGAACCGTTTGGGTTACGCATAAGTTTTGCAAATTTTGGAAATGAACAATGTAGAACAGATGTGGTCATATTTCTCCATGGCAGGGAGGTGTGTGTAATTGTCTTCCTCTCTTTTTCACATACCAAAATTTGAGCACTAATTTAAACAAAATATTTCAAATTCAGCTTCAGAATGCCAATGCACCGGTGTTGTTCAGACAAAATTTCTTCTTTGCAAATTTTTTTGCACCTGTCATGGTCATGAGGACAACTCAGGCTCTTGCCCACTTGTCTGTAAGAGAGCAAATGTGAAACAGCCACAAACATCCCTTGGTTCTCTCTTCCTGTCTGTTGTAGAGAAGGAACACAATGGAATGTAATCTCAAAACTAAACACAAGAGCACCCTTGTATTTACACACAAAGTACTGGCCTTGTCAGTGTCCCACAGTCCCACATAGTGTGAATACACCCTGGTATTCCCTGATGACACAACTACACAGGGTGATAGAGTAAGTAACTTCAAGGCTATGTAGTCAATCATCTGTGGAAAACATTTTCGTAGTTAGTTGTGGTCTCATTAAACATTGTAGCTGACTAAACAGTGTATCTTCCATCTGCTTTGGGAGTGTGATGACACAGTAAACCTGTAGAGCCTCAAATCTTTCCACCTTTTCCAAACACCAAACCTGCTTGTAAGGCAGACACAAAGTCTGGGAAACTAGCTCTAAAACAACTGTTCCACAGACACTGTGTAAAACCTGAATTTCAGCTATCTGTGGAAGAAGTTGCTCTACAGTCATTGATGAAACGTCTAGCACTCAGATAGATAAATATCCACAACACTCACAAGTCGGTAATTATACTGACATAATACCCATTTAACCACATAAACTTGGTCGCTGTTCTCAGACTCTTTTGTGCCAGGTGCCTGATGTTTCTGCTGTGGGTGTACAGAAGATTCCAGAAAATGCAGAATACTCAGCACACATCCCATGCATCTACAACAGATTTTTAGCTTGGCAAGATGTGGGTTTTTGAAGAGCATTTCCTGATGCCTTCCATTTTCTGTACTTTAATTACACTGGAAGCAGTTTCCCTCTGTATAGGACAGGTTAACTGAAGATGCAGCCAAAAAGGAAGACACCTTCTGAGTGGACAAGCCACCAGACCAGACCAAAACCTGGCAGATGTAACCTCCTTTTCCCTCAAGGTGTGAGGTTTGGATGCTGTGTCCTCAATTCCAGATGTTTTGCTCTGCAAACCCCTTCCTACCATGCTGCATGACTTGCTAACATAGACATAGTTTTCCTCTTCCCTAGGGAAAGCAGTCACAAAGTGCAGAACTGCACTGGAAAGATTTCACCCCCAACCCTGTGTATGTCTTGTGAGGTTGTTGCCTCCCACAAGTGCAGGGATGTCACATCTCCTCTGTGCCAATTCCAGTGCTTTAAGAGTCAATCCAGGACTCCCACACAGGGGTACAAAAAGGTATGCCATGGTACCAGCTGTGTTAGGAGATTTCAGTTTATTGAGTAAGAGTTTTAATGAGATAGTGAGGTGCTCTTAATTTACACCAAATATTTTGTATTAAAAGTAATTGCTTTGACAGTCAATTCAGACAAAATAAGTACACGTTACTGGACTATGCACATGGTGTATAAAGCATGCCAGCTTGATTAACTGGAACATGTCTGAAAAGACAGGTTCTCAGGGATTCTCATTTCTTCAGTCATTTTTCTCCTGGCATAAGCGACCATGAAAGAGCCCTGTGAAGGCTACTGTAAGTGTTTGCTTGTAGTTTCAGGTCTCTCAAATACTGTATTGCTTTTGCAGTCATTCCTTAGATACCAGCTGCTCTTACTTATGCCTTTAAGCATGATTTTATAAAATGAAAATATGGAGAGTTTTTGTGAGTGAACTGAGAATCTTGCACTATTTGCTAATCAGAAAGTGCTGCTTGAAGTGCAAACTTTTATTTATTAAGCTTCATTTCATCTTATTTTATAAATTATTTTTGAATCATGTAGTCTGTGTAACAGTGCATACTTTCTTTTCTCCCTTATTCTGATATTCGATCTTCTCATAAATTAGAGATACGTGTTTATAATCTGGGCTTCATTTTTCATCCTGTGTAGAAGATGGAGGGGGAAGAGGATGTTCCATCTCTTGCCAGACGTTCAGGGGAGCAGCCTGAGCCACTAGAGGGAGGTGCACGGCCAGCTGGGTTAGGCAGCGGATGAGCTGAAATGCTCTCCACAGAAAATTTGCATCAAGGTTCTAGGTCTTAAAATGGCATAGGTGGAAAAAGTTAATGGTTAAAAAATATTTACTAGAGACTTCTGCGTATTTACTACAGACTTCTGCATGAACAATCATACATAAATGTTAAATAGTGATTTTTCTAAACTTACTGTCAATGATAAATAATTTTGCAGCATACACTACCATGAGTACTTTTAATAAGGGTGATTTTTTTTTTTTTTCTGAAGCGTTGGGGATGCTTGATTGTTTATTAGATATTAAACATTTTTAATGATTAGCCGTAAGGTTCTTTGCATTTATTTTCAGCTTTGTGAATAATTCAGTTTAATATGTGATATTTTGATACTTTCTCTGGTCTGTGCATTTCTCTTAAATCTAAGTTATATGTAAATTATATACATTAACTCAATTTTGAGTTTCAGATGGACTAATCTTCCCAAAATTAATTCCAGCATTGAAAATTTGAGAATGAGACAGTTGGCACAATTAATTTTGGATCCTTCTAGTCTATGATGTTAGACGTGTTTTATTTTCCCTGTGAAAAAATAATCAGATTCTAAAATGATCTTTATGGAACAAATACAGGGAGGTCATCATGGCTGTTTCTGTCAGCTTTGCTTAACATGCGTATTTCTAGGAAAGCTTACAGCATCAGGAAAAAAGAAGAAAAGAGAGAGCAAAGAATAATAGAGCCTAGGAGAAGACCTTTGAAGTGAATGTTTCAGCTCATGGTTAAAGGAATCACAGAATCACAGAATTTCTAGGTTGGAAGAGACCTCAAGATCATCGAGTCCAACCTCTGACCTAACTCTAACAGTCCCCACTAAACCATATCCCTAAGCTCTACATCTAAACATCTTTTAAAGACTTCCAGGGATGGTGACTCCACCACTCCCCTGGGCAGCCTGTTCCAATGTCTAACAACCCTTTCGGTAAAGAAGTTCTTCCTAAGATCCAACCTAAAACTCCCCTGGCGCAACTTTAGCCCATTCCCCCTCGTCTTGTCACCAGGCACGTGGGAGAACAGACCAACCCCCACCTCTCTACAGCCTCCTTTAAGGTACCTGTAGAGAGCAATAAGGTCACCCCCGAGCCTCCTTTTCTCCAGGCTGAACAAGCCCGGAAAGCGGATGGAGCTTTTGTCATGGATCTGGATAACATCATGACAGCACTGTGCAGTTATTAAGGTATCTGAAAATGAACAAAGGACAGAAAGAGAAAAGGAGAGTCTTTCCAGCTATCTACAGATCTTAGGGTCTAGGGCAGTGCCTCTCATCTAGGCAAGCAGAGTCTGTGTAGATTGGTGTGGGAAATGGAAACTCCCAGGAGGGCAAAGGCTGGAAACCAGTGCCTTTTAGCTCTCAGGAGAGGTCTTGTGCCCCACCTGCAGGTCTGCACTGACAGAAGAGACCCACAGAGCAGCACCAGCAGGAGGTGGCCGCAATGGGAAACTCCCTGCTCTGGTGGCAGAGGTCCCTGGCTGCTGACCTGGCCTAGGCCAAGGTCAAGGGAGGTTTGCTCTTTGCCAAAACCTCAGACTGCTACATTGTGGGGAGGCTACCAAAGCTTGTCTGACCCTTGGACTGCTCTCCCCTGCTGCTCGCCCACATGAGTACCAGTAATGCAATTGGGGAGACCAGGAGCACAGCACCAGTGACTCCATGGCTCTAGATATAAGGGCACCGTGGGTCCAGTGGTGTCTCCTCTGTCACACCACTGACAGGGAAGAGCTTGAGGAGAAATGGATGGACCCTGCAGGACAACAGATGTTTTGCAGCTGGTTTTGACAGTAGGGTTTCAGCTTTTATGACTGCAGGACCATCTATGAGAATCAAAGACCATGCTGACTTAATGTAAGGTGTGTATCTGTAAAGGCCCATCAGAGCAGGAGTAGGTAGCAGATGAGTCCTTACTCAGGCAAGAGAAACGAGCCTCACATCCATAAGTTCTGGTCCCCATGGGGGACTTGAACTCCTCCGATACTCACTGGAAAGGCAGAAGTGCAGGACATGAGTGCACTCATGGTAACTCCCTGAGCTTGGATATTTACCATTAGCTTATCATTATTTAGTTAATTTTATTAGTATTACCCACTGTGTCACTAGGCATTTCAGAAAAAGTCTATTTTGACACACCCTGTTTTCCAGGGCTTTCTACAAAGCAATGCCCCCTTTCATACTGTCACTTTTTTTAATATAAATGAAATTGTTAAATCAATTAATAAACTGCAAATTTTTTTTTCTTTATTTTTTGTTTTGGTTCGGTTGGTTTGGCTTTGTTCCAGTGTGTTTTTATTTTATTTTTTTTTCCTTAGCTACTTCTAACAAAATCATCTTAAATTAGGTTGGTTATAAAAGCTTAACTTCATTGATGCAATGGCAGGACCAGGGCCAGCCCCATCTGAGACAAAATTTGGTTTGTGCAACAGCCTCATGACTGAGACTTTTCAAATCCACCAACCACCTGAATATCACACCAAACCCTTTTCTCTAGAGGACAAGGTGTCAAGAAGGCCAGCGGAGTCTCCCCTGGGGTGGAAGTGATGCTACAAAAATTACTTAATGGTTAGATCAGACTTTGAACTGCCCATGCATAAGGGCAGAAGATGGGTGGTGTGGATTTCAGGTGATTCCTTGGATGAGGCCACAATCTCTGGCTATTCCTGGTTCTTGTTTAAAATTTTTTTGTATATGGTTACAAATTTTACAAATTTCCCAGAGAAATTAAACTAACAAGCTTGACACGGTAATATCGTAACAGAAAAAAAGCTTGTCCCAAGAGGAGTCATGTTTTACAGCTCATTTGCCACCATCCCTCAGAAGAATTTGTCAGCCTTCACTGTAGGTTTTCCTTCATGCTTGAAATGCCAGCTTCAAAATGGCAATAGATATATTGATTTTGATTACTAGCCTGAGTGTTGCTTTAGGAGGCTGCCAAGGACACACTCTAATATTCTACTAAGTGGTCAAAAGCAAGGAAGTTCAGGTGGATGGCTGCCAGCCTGTCTTTAACTAACTCTGTTTCATACAGTTGTTCAAAGTTTCTCATTATGCATGCTCTACCTCAGAGCTATTAGGAATACAACCAAGAACAATACTCTCAGAATGACAGTCTTGAGCATCATTTCTGCACTTTGTGGTTGTTTGCCTTCTATTGTCAGAATTTAGCTTTACTAAATGAGTGAAAGAGGTGCAGGTAGAGTAAATAAATTAATGCAAAAATAAATAAATAAATGTACCAGCTAAGTGGTGGCAAATATGGTTCAAACACAATGCTTTAATCTTAAAACAAGAAAATAAGTTGTCTTGGATAAAGCCAACTCAGAATTTGAGAAATGAACATATGAAAACAGGAAAAATAAGTTTCTATGTCCATATTTTGTCTGTGGTGTCTCATCCATATTAGTTGTCTTCTAATTAGTCATCAGGATTCATATATTAAAAGATACTGATTACTTAACTTTATTTAAGATACATGCAATCCCATGTCTTTACCAAAATAAAGATTTGATTAATTCCTTTAATAATAGTAAAGTTTTGTGAAAACTTTTCAGATTTGGGAAATCATCTATTGAACCCATATTGTTTTCATTTCAATTTATCATCTTCTAATTGAATCCCAGCATCAGGATATGACTCATCTAATCTTGAAAAATGAAAATGTACAGCAACTAGTTTTACCAGCCAACTAACTGCTGGCATTGAACACCAAGGGGCAAAATCTAGACCCATGTGCAAAGTTAAGAGTTTGTTAATTTATGGAGGTTCCATCCTTTAATCACTGAAGATTTTAGGCACCTAAACTCAATACTACTGTCCTCAGAGTCGCACTGCTATTCCTGATTCAGTAGTACCCAAAAATTGATGGTTACAGAGAGAATTATTCCTCCAAAATGAGACTCTATCCCACCTACAGAAAGTTGGAGAGATATGCCTAAACCCTTAACTGGTCTTTGAATGTAGGTCTTAGTATTTCCAAGTGGACTGGAAAGTTGGGTGGTAATTCTGGTAAAGGACAGGTGCTGGATCATATATCTGGGAGACTTATAAAAGGGAGCCAAGTTAAAGGACTTTTATCGAATACAGATTGTGCTTGTTTTGTCAGAGATGGAATTTATTTTCTTCATTGTAGTTATTATGGTGCTGTGCTTTGGATTTGTGGTCACAACAGTGCTGATAACACAGGGATGTTTCAGTTGTTGCAGAGCAGTGCTTTCACAGTGCCCAGGACTGTTCAGCTCCTGGTGCTGCCCTGCCAGCAAGGAGGCTGGGGGTGCACCAGGAGCTGGGAGGGGACACGTCCAGGACACCTGGCACAGGCTGGCCAGAGGGATGTCACATGCCATGGGGGGTCATTATCAGCAATATAAACTTCACATAATAACTTCACAATATAAACTTGTACATAAGTTGGCCAAGACTGCTGTTTCTCGGAGTTTTTTGTTTGTTTGTTTGTTTGTTTTTTATGTATGTATGTATGTATGTATTGAACCGTCTTTATCTCAACGCATGCATTTTCCAACTTTTGCCCTTCCGATTTTCCTTCCCTTCCCACCAGGGGGAGTGAGCAAGTGGCTGTGCGGGGCTCAGCCACCCACCAGTGTTAGCCCACAGCACAGGTGTCACCAAGGTACCAAGCTTTTTACACTGAGTGTATTACAGCCATCTCCGATGATTTCAGGGGTGTGCTGGCTTTTAAAATCACTTGTATCATACATTTATAAATTCCCTTAAATGAGGCACTACAGTGATTTAAGCATAGCATGCAGAGATTTGTGTTGCGCTGCTATCCAGCAGACATTCAACTGAGATACTTTGAGTGTCAGGATCCACAGCAGGGCTTTGCAGCTTTAAGCTGTCCAGTAGGAAATGCCAGGGTGAATTCTCATGGGACTGGGCAGCTCCAGCTCTGAAGTAGTGCCCTCTTCCACCAGAGCTCACAGCTAAGTGAGTTTGGGCTTCCATTTATTGCTCTCAGAAGCAATAACATAACGATCAGTACAGGAAGAAAACTTTTATTTAGACATTTTCTTTACATAATTTAGACTGGGAATCTCAGCACGGATCCCTTACTTAGGCAAATCCTCTGTCATTTTGGCTACAGGGCTTTTAAGGATTTTGGCTATCACACTTTCTGAAAATGTTCTTATTTCTGCAAAAACATAGTGCTGAACTGCAGAAAGCAGAGCCAGCATGGGAAACAGCAAAGGGCAGCCTAAAAGACAGAACACACTAATTTGAGAACAGAACCCTTGCTCCTATGCAAGCACCTATTACAGCATTTGTGTTGTTCATTGGAAAATGCAATCAGGGAACTGAAGGCCAAAACCAAGATTAGAAGCCTTACCCACCATGATCCTGCTCACAATCTCTACTTTCCTCTTTGTCCCCTGACTTCTGCTGCTGCTGCTTTTTCTATTCATCTGTTTGCTTACTTATTTATTTGTGGTGCCACTGTTACCTTCGTCAGTTGTGTTTTGAAGAGAAATCAGGGTTTCCATGCCCTGACAGCTGTGAAGATTGCAGAGGCCAAGATTTATCGCTCACTTATGGGAGATCAGTGTGGTGCCAGGTGGGAAATGCTGGGTCATCTAGCTTGTCTCTAGCAAAATTAGGTCCCTGAGTAGAGACCTAGGTGGGAATCTGAACTTACCATACCAAGCCTGGATTCACTTTGACTGACTGCAGCTGTTCGAAAACTGCAGGTCCAGGTTCCATCTCTATGGAAAGACACCGATGAGCAACTCCAGAAGACAATTCAAGCCAGCCTGCAGCAGGGCCTCTGACTCCACTGAGCACATGTTAAGTTTGCTGAATTGAGGTGAAATAACTCCCTAGTGTTGTATGCCTCAAGCCTCTCTCAGGGCACCTAAGACCTTGTTTGGACAGAAGTGTCACTTTGAAGCAAGGCAGAACAGCATTTATTTGAGAATAGCTCCTGGCTTTTAGGGCATAAGCAATACCATGAAACGTGGAAGATCAAATATGCTCAGGCACAGGAGGAATTTCAGCTTGCCAGCAACTCTTACTGTCATCTGCAAAGCATGAGGAGTGAGGAGGTCAATTACCTGCCAAAAAAGCCCTGTAAGTAAACTAGGCAGATGAACCACACGAATCTGGGGACGGTGCAGGCACCACCTTCAAGACCATGTTATTTTACTCTGGTGGCAAAAATATAGTCACCCTGAGGGACTTTACTGGATTAATACAACAGAGAGGTAGAGATCTTAGAGAAAACTCTGGATTCAAGCTGAAAAGGCTGTTAATCTGCTTTGGATTTAAATACTTCCCACACCATCTAGGTGTATAGAATCTTTTGTAGATCCAGCCCTCATCACATTTGTAATCAGTAAAAACTACACATTTCCTATATATAAAGGGCAGTTCTACTGATACGGTGTAGGGAAAAAAAAAAAAAAAAAAGGAAATCAAACTTTAAAACTACAATAATCATGAAAATAATTCTTACAAATAAAACCACTGACAATCCACATGTGGTAGAAGTCTTTTTTGAAGCTAGTTATCAGGTCTGAAGATTACCCCTGCATGTACCCAAAGTCTCTAATCAATCTTATTGGTCATAGTTGATTTACTAATCAGCAGCTTTTAATTCAATGAAGTCTGATTTATAAACATTTAGCCAGATTAAAAGAATTCTGAACCAGATCAGATACAATTGTTTTCCATCAACATCACAAATTTACCTGCACACCTGTACTTGATCTGTGGCTATGCTGCTCTCCAAAACAAGCTAATTAATTAGAATGATAAAATCTAATGAACAACACTGGCCCACACAATTTTCAGTTGTTTGGAATATGGATGAAAAGAACTAACAGCATGACACAGAAGGAAGTTTAGCTTGTAAACAACAACATGGAACACTTTTCAAAAAAGAAAAAAAAGTCATTACTAGTCACGTCTAGGCTTTTTATATGTAGCAGTCTTTAATAGCTGTAGAATAGGGAATAGACAGAACAGGGAAAGACAGAAAGGGATACACTTTGTATCAGTCAAGACACATACGGGAATTAAAAGAACTCAAAGCATGAAAGCTTCACTATAAAACTTCAGCTATACTTACATGAAGAATAAAATGAATGCTAGATTTCAAACTGTGCTATGAGTCTCACAAGAGAGGAAAGCCACAAGCCATTTGTTTGTTTTCTTAAATATGTCCCCTAATAAAACACTCATGAGGTGGGGCAAAGCTTGCAACATTGCTTGCTTCAGTGAGGGTATATGTAAGCAAATAGCCACTCCACATCCTCAAAATCCGTAAAACAAACACATGGTATCCATAGCACTAAGGTAACAGACTGTAAATAGCTGGGGACCTATTTTCTGGCAGAACAGCAGCAATTTCAAAGGAACTGTACTGATGTGCTTGCATATCGGAGGGCCTAACTCAGCTGAAAGGCAGATTGCTCTCAGACATTGCATGAGGTCGTGTCCCACTTATTAGGTGCTCAGTGCAGACTGTTCTTCCAACCAGGTTTTCCAGGATGTGAAAAGTGAGAGAATTTTTGGTTTGACAGTCAGTTGAGTGTACCATTCCCTTTTGTAAGGCGAGGCTTCCTTCAGAAACCATATGTACATACAAAATGAAAGATTAAGCACCCAGTACTCTGCTCAGTTCTGTGATGGGCTTCCTAGGGAAGTCATCAGTCCCAACTACAGAGAACTATCCTCAGCTGCTGTTAAGAGCTCTGCTAGCACAGGATTAGGAAATACTTTGGTTTAAAATGTTCTAGAAGAGACTCAAAATAATCTTTTAAGTAAGCCACTGACATCCAAATCACCAGCTACCTTTTTAAAGACAAAGAAAGCTTCAACAATAGCTTACTAGTTGTTGTATTAAATTACTGATAATAAAGCTATGTTGCCTTCTGCAGAGCTAGTTGTGGTAAATGACATTTGAAAATAAGCTCTTACAGATATGAAGGCCTTCTCTCATGTACACTGAACATAACTACACTGAACTTCGCTTCCTACAGCCATTGTTTCCACAAAGCATTTCAAAGACCTATCTACCTCCTACCCCTCAAATTCTAACTGTAACAGAAGCCTAGCAAAACAATATTCATTGTGTTTATTCTTAGTGCCTGATATAACTTTGTAAGCTTTGGTGCTTTCAGTTTTCCATCAAACTGTGTGATTAGCCTCGCAGCTGAAATATTACAGCTCCCATGTATCAAATCATCTCGTTATACAAAGTTATCTAGTATTATGGACTCTTCTGTACCTTTAATTCTTTTGATGCCTGTTTCCTCTTCAGTTTCACAGCAGATAATTTTCTCTTCCAAGGTTATTCTGATATGAGAGCTCTCCAGCAACTTTTAAAGCAGATTTTTGTAAGACCCATCAAGATGAACACAGTATCAGGACCACCGTGTTAAAAGCTCTCCTACGTACCTCTGTAAACACTGCAAAGGAAGTGTACAAGCAGGATCCTGAAGTGATGGTTCCTGCTGTTGGCTTCCCACACAGTGTCTTCAATAAACTGGCGTGGATTGCAGTGGCTGGTCACAGATTTCACTATGCAGCTTATCTAACAGAGTGGCAGCAGGCATCTGCCAGGCAGTATGGCAATGGTACTCACCACATTCCTATGCAACAAAGGATGGCTAGGAAACAAATCAGGGCTTTGCTTACAGATTGCCTGCCCAGTGGGTTAACCCATATCCCCAGTTTCCCTGCACCCCACCAGGGGTCACTAACACCACATCACAGGCATTCCTCAGCAGGGCAGGCAACTTTATTCTTCTACCATAATAATTTAAAGTATTTACACACTGCACAGTCACTCTTTCACACTAACATATATTTACTGGTACATTTATGAACCGTATCTAAAAGACTCTATAAGGACTGACACAATTTGGGGTTTCCAGGCATGAAAATAAAAACTGCAGCCTTCTAAAAGACAGCCATTTGGAGCATATGCGAAAAAAACAATGTTCCCTGTAAGCCTAAGTTCTCTCCAGAGAACATTCACTAGCTTCAAGATATCCACGTTTGGCATTAACTAAAGTTCTCTTGGCGATGGCAGACGTCAAGAACGAACATGTGCAAATAACATTTTCTCAAGAAATCCCCACAGTGGGAGGAAGAAAACTGAAAACTCTTTAGGGGAAGTACTACATCTCTGAAATACTATTTACCTGAGAGGCTCACAGCTCAATGCTCATATACATATATACTATATATGCATATACACAAAGCATCTAGGGAGAGGCATTATTCAGTTTATAGTGTCTGCCCCGAAAGTACATGCATCACCGCAGCAACGCTAGGCTTGTCCATCAGCTTTCAGCCATGTGACCTTTAAATTCAGAGCAGTGATGAGGAAGTTCAGCCACCCAAAACAGGGAGAAGCCTGTCACCATCAGGTGCAACTCTGGGAACCACAAAATCAGACACAGCATAATTCCCCAAGTCTAACTCAGCTCAAGCAGCACCATCACACAGTTAGACCGACAAAACAAGCTGCCAATGGATCTAGCCTAGAACAAATTTTCACATTCTGCCTTAACTCAGTTCTGACTATTTTCATCTCATGTGTTCCCAGAGTAACACCTGCATGCAGTTACACATCCAAAAAAGGAATTAATTAGTTCATTTGAGAAGACTACTGCTGTCCATACCACACAATAATCCCTAACCCTGCCAGAACTTCATAAACCCTGCCAGTCTTCATAAAAAACATGAGCTTTCGCTGTACGAATGAAGTCCATCTCCCTCCACCAAAGCAAACACAAGCTCAGGTTTTTTTTTTTTTTTTTTTTTTTTTTTTTAGCAAAGGCAAATGCTACTTAGGTCTTTTGTCCAGAACAGGGCTAATGCATCAGTCCAACAATGAACCTCAGATGAATAGTTTCAAGAGGGAAACAAGCCTGTCTTGGAGCTGGAGTTACTGTAGCATGCACAAACACTGCAGTTTCTTGCAGCAGATTAAGGCACTATGTAAAACCAGCCTTTAAGCCACCAACTTGTTCTTCTCCTAGTTCCTCAGTAACAGCAGTCAGGTGCCTCATTTCCCTCCCCACTTTTTAATATACTGATATAATTAACACGTAAGTGCAGAATGACTTAACTTTCCAGGGCAGAACCATCTGCAGCAGCTACTTTGAAGAGGAAATGTTACACACTTACAGAAGTACACCATTAGTGTCTTTCAAAATCATCTCTCCAATGGCTCTACAAAGCTACGTAAGTCTCACTCAAACACATTCACTTAGCTTATTTTCAAACTCATGCCATGGAAGTATGAAATGTCAGAATTACATAGCAGGTTCTGTACATCATGTTATCTGAGATAGCCTTCTGAGCTAATGGGAAGCACTTCACTCTCTCCCTCCAAAGAAGGGAGGACCATTAGGACAGAATATGATTCCTTTTTAAATTGTTTTAACTAGGGAACCCAGTAAAATACAGACATCGTTATAGGACAAGAGAGGTGCTGTCTCTACAGTAAGAGAAAGTGTAGAAAATATCCCCATGAATTAATACAGTAAAAAAATCTGTTAAACCAAGCAGTAGCTAGGCAGAGCACTGAGTACTGTATGTACATGTGTATATGTATAATATAGTTACTCAGATACACACATAAATATTTAATATATAAAAAATAAAGTGCTTTCTATCAGGTCCCAATGTAGGGACATTATAAAACATTTCACCAACTGCAAAACAAATAGATACAAAGAATACTACATCCAACGTACATGAGAACAGTTAACACAGTATGTACAATCTGGTGGGTGTCCCAAGACAAAACATCCCTTCATATACATTGTATATACATATATACTCATCTTTACTCAATATATTATGACAATATATATTTCAAAACTTTGTTATAGACAAAGAAAAAAACAACAACACCTACAAAAACACAACAAGGATCAAGCACACAAGTCCAAGACTGACAAAGAATTGGCTACCCTTGCCCACAGCACCACCTCTGCTGCTGGGAAAGATATGCCAGCGCTCCTTTCTGGGGTGCAACGCCTCCACATCCTGCAAGGCACTGTGAGCAGCAGCCGTGAAGTTAGCATCACCAGTGGTAAGCAGGTCAAACACACATGAGTAAAAATAGATGTCCTTCACCAGCATCTTCTCGTTGCATTTGGTGGTTGCAGATTCCAGTGTGTACACAGACCGGGGATGAGCAGTGCCTACCTGAGGGAGCAACTGGCCCCTCACGGGTAAAGGCAAGTGGCCACTATCATCTATACGTTCACTTGAAGGGCAACCATTCACACACAGCTGCAGATCCTGACTCTCCTCGTAGGCCATGGCCAGCTCTTGAGGCATGCGAATGGCCAGCGTTAAGTAGCGCCCAAGCTGACGTATGTACACCATGGTCCCAATATGCCTGGCATGCATTTCGATGTATTTGCCACTGACTTTATCCACGATTTGCAAGCTCTTGGTGTTCCCATCGCCTCCACCTGTTGTACCATCAACAAAAGCTGCAGGCAAGTCATCAGTCACTGCTTGGTATACCTTCTGATCCGTACAGTCCTGGTATGATTTAAAGATAATAGTTATCTGGAGGAGAGAGATAAGAAAAAAAAACAAAACAACAAAGGTTAGTGATCATGGGAGAAAAAAAAAAAAAAAAAAAGAGTCATTTGAATCTTTTTTCCATTTTGCAGCTGAGATTTTCTGGGACTGCCCGCTAGTCCAGACTTTGACACTTGCCTGCATTCACGCCTAAGCAGAAAACAGCCTGTACACATGCTTAAAGCAATATTTTCCCAGGTGGCAATTGTTAAATTTGTTCTTAACTTGGCCTGGAAGCAACAGTATTAGCATGTGGTAACTGCAACAAGGTCAGGAAAGGAAAAGGCTTATATTTAATTAAGCATCACAACTCCCTGTTGCCTGATGGTTTCTTAACACTTTGGAATGCATCCTGCAATCACAGTGGAATGATGTGCCAAATAATTCCTGCACTACTAGCCACCAGAGCAGAACTGGATTGAACTGCGTGAAAGCACAGAAAGGACCACAAGAATTCAGCTTCCCTCACCCACAATATTCTCAACACCTCTCTCACAGTGACTGTGTGACTGACCTGTGTCGGGTACTTGTTACTTCCTGGAGGTGTTGCCAGGATTAGCAGGGTGAGACTGCTGTAAAGGCACAGATGTATTTGGTGCTGTTATCAGCCACCAACACAACATGCACCAAAATGAGATGTACGAGCACGAAGAACAGCTAGTCATGTAAGTGCTTATGGCTCCTGGATTCATCTGGCCCAGGAGCTCGGGGATTTGACACTTCAGTCTGCTGCTGCTCAGTAATGTGCTGATGGAGAACCAAAGCAACACTGAAAGATACTCCAAGTCATGCCTTTGAAGGGTGAGCTCCAGCACAAAAACCACAAGTACAAAGCAATTACTCAGTCTTTTAAGATTATGACTGGCCTTTTAAACCTTAGCACTTATTTGAATACGCCACAAAGGAAAGAGTAGGTCCTCCAGTCTTACTTGAAGGGAATAATCAGGCTATTTGGCACACCAAACTCAGAGTGCCTAGTGGCTTTTTCAAAAAATAAAATTACGAGGAATCACGTATAAATGTTACAAACAGAGATACTTCTTCCTTTACAGTTTTGAAGCAGAGTAAATAATGATTTCTTGAAAAGGTCAAAGGATATTTTGTACCAAAAATAAATATTTTTCATTATTTTCATCCTTGACTGGTTGATTACATCAAAATTAATTAGTCTGTCATTTAAGCACTCTGCTACAAGATTCAGAGTACTCCAAAACACATTAGAGGGTATTTCAAATTAACGTTACAATTTTCCTTAAGATCTACTTTATGGCAACCTCACATTATAATTTCACTTAGCCTGCACACTTCTGCTCAACAGCTTTTGTTTCGTACCACTCTGCTTTGAAGTCAGAGCTAGAGGTTAAGTAAACAGCTGCACTACAGACAATCTGAATAAAACCTCTAATCTCTTTAGCCTCACCTCTCCATGCCAGTCATAAAAGACAAAAGTCTACCCTTTTCCCTCCTTCCTCTGCAATAATTCCTCCTCTGGAGTATGCAGACATACTCTAAACAGTACTGCATTGTTCTTCAGTATTTGGCACGTCCTGGTTAGTTGACACACTCAGTCTGTGTCTGTCTCTCACCCACACTGACAGCACTCGCTATTTTCATTCCATATGTTCTTGCTAGTTGCTGTCTGGAATTTTCAAACGTTTTTCCTTTGCTTTAATCAGTTACGCAGCTAGTTCGAGACCATCATCAGTCAAGTGATCTGGTAAGCATATCTGTGAGCCACACCTAAGCAAGGCTTGAATGCTTGTGATGAAGATTCAGAAAACATTCAAGCACACTTCTTGTTGTAAAGACCACCTCACATCTTTGTGCTTGTTGAAGTAAACTCACCAACCTAGAGAAGAGATACTTGAGATTTGGAAAGCGATTAGTGCTTCTGCACATAATCCAGAGCCTCGTGAAGCAAATCAGGTGTTGTATTTTATATAAGTTTCAATTAAACAGATTTCTATCTCAGCCTGCTCAGATGAAGAAGCTACTTCCTGGGACACTTTTGTGTTGCTTTGCAAAGAAAGAATGATTTACATTTCAGCAGAAGTAAAGCTCTGCATCCACTCAGCAACAGAGCGAATCTGGAGATAACAAGAGGCAATGGTTTTAATGACAGACAGAACTGGCTGCTTCACAGAACAGCTAAGCAAGGGACCTAGCAAAGTTTACCAGGAAGCATCTAAGTCTTCTCTCCAAAACTCCTACCTCTGAAAGAATGAAATGCAAACAACTTCAGAGACAGAGAGGGAGAACAGAAGCCTTCACCCTAAGGCAAAATCAGCAGTCACAGCTTCACGCTGAATGAGGGGTGAACACCTAAGTGAACAAAGGCCCCCAAATACTTTGCAAGGATACCTCCTGAAGAGGATCAACAAAGAGACCATTAAGACTTGCCAAGGACAACCATATTTAAACATTGTGGCTCTAGACATGAAGTCTGGATGTTGCATTTTCTGTCCTATCATATTGCTCTAATCTAGATCAATACAACCAGAGATCTGTAAGGTCATCAAATCACAGAATGGTTTGGGTTAGAAGGGACCTTAAAGATCATCTAATTCCACCACGGGCTGGGATATCTCCCACCAGACCAGGTTGCTTGAAGCCCCATCCAACCTGGCCTTGAACACCTCCAGGGATGGGGCAACCACAGCTTCCCAGGGCAACTTGTTCTAGGTGTGCAGAATTTATTCCTTGTATCTAATCTAAACATACCCTCTCTCAGTTTAAAACTATTACTCCTTGTCCTATCACTACAATCCCTGACAAAAAGTCCCTCTCCAGCTTTCTGATAGGTACTGGAAGGCCTGCCCAGAGCCTTCTCTTCTCCAGGCTGAACAACCCCAACTCCCTCAGCCTGTCTTCATTGGAGAGGTGCTCCAGCCCCTTGATCATCTTCATGGCTCTCCTCTGGACTTGTTCTAACAGGTCCACGACCTTCTTGTGCATGATCTTCCAGAGCTGAATGCAGTGTTCCCATGGGAGCAGGGAGAATCACCTCCTTCACCCTGCTGGCCACATTTCTTCGGATGCAGCCCAGGACACAGTTGGCTTTCTGGGCTGTAGATGCATATTGACAGCTCATGTTGAGCACCTCATAAACAAACAGCCCCAGCTGCTTCTCATCAAGGCTGCTCTGAACCCATTCTCTCTCAGCCCAGCCTAAGGTCCTTCTCTTCTCACCAGTTCCTACCTCAACCTCGTAACTTGGTCCTGAGGGATACTGAAGACCTTGTTGCAAAGGGAGATGAAGCAAGTTTAATTGCAAAGCTTTTCCTGTTTAAGTTTTCAAGGTGACATTTTTGACTACGTCATACTTTTGCCTTTCTCAAACAAGTTTAGCATGTGCACACTTGTATGCCTACTGCAGGAAAATTCCTCAGGAAAGAGGCTGACAAAAAAAAAAAAAAAAAAAAAAAAAAAAGAGAGAGTTCATCCAGATGTTAGAAAACACACATGAAGTATCACATGCAAGAAGGTGACACTACCTACTGAGCAAGCAGTGACTTTGGAAAAATCTGAAGGAAACTCAAGAAAAATACAGCCCTGATGGCTTAGTAGTAATTTAATTAAGCACTGGAGAATAGGTAGATGTTTCAGCAGAAAGTTTTATGGTATTAGATCGGTGGTCTTCAAATATCCCTGGGAAGGCAGCGAAAGACTTTATGTGGTATGTGTAAGGTAGCTTTTAAGAGTTCATAGGTAGACAACTCCCTAGTGTACATGACGGCCTTAAATGACATCCAAAAGCTTTCAGAGTTCAAATATACATATAATTAAAAGGATATATTTTTTTAAAACCCAGTGCATTAAATAACTTCCAATCTATAACAGATATTTCCACAGCTTTTCTTTCCTGAGGGCCGCAACAGGTATGAATCACGCACTGATCTAAGAAACCAAGTACCACCCAAAGAAAACCACCTGAGTAATGGCCCATGCAGAAAGGTAGAGCTAGAGAGACTTTATTAAGTAGAACCAAAAGGATTCATTGTAAAATTTGGATTCAATATCCTAATTTCAAGTTACATCACATGCTACTGCATTTTAAGATGCACTGCATGCCTTTCTGGATGAAACAAAACCAAAAGGTGCTTCACAAATGCTAACGACTGCTCAGCCCATCAGACAGCACTAGGCAGCAGAATCTCTCTCTCCACATCCCCATGTTTTGTGGTGTGCCATGACTGAAGTAGCTGTAGCTCAAGGACACCAGCAAGTCCTATGAAGGCAAGAGGTCTTGGGGCAGGGCAGAAAAGATTTAAGGACTACTTCAGGGATGCTGCTGGGGCCAAATTCTTGGAATCAGTGAGGGTTGAGGATATTACAAAGCAAAATACTGCAATCCCTCTTCAGCCTGCTGGTCACCTACAGCAGCACTGTGTAACATTTTATCCTGACACGTTAATTACTTCAGAGGAGAAGGTGTATGGATTCCATGCACAGCAGAAATAAAAAGGAGGTCGATCTGAATACAAGATGGAGTTCAGCACTGAATTTCCAAAAGGAAAGACAAGATCACTCAGGAAAGCTTCTCTCAAAGTTACTGTTCATAAATCACTCAAGAACCATTTCACACCTAGTGTTAATTGATTTAAAAATTACCTACAACTTTACTTCCTAAAGCAACGTGAATAGTAGCTAAAATATTCTACCTCTTTTTTTCAAGCAGACCTCTCCCTCCACAGCAGTGAGGGAGTAGCAAGCAGTGAGAGCAAACAAGCAAGGAAGTAAAGCCTAAAAGACCCCCAAGGCTTTAAAGGCATTCATACAGATGCTGCTGGGTGAGTCCTCCTGCGTACTCTGTTTTCCTCTCCCTAAAGGAAGGAGTTCAAGCCAGTGAAGTCCCTGTAGCAGTTGTCCAGCAGTTCCACAGATGTAACACACAAAGAAACAGTTTAGTGCCTGACAAACTGCCACAGCTTGTCCTACAAAAACCCTTTAGTACGTCCAGGTTGTTCTGAACACCAGGAAACAGCACAGTTTATCTTCACACTCATGAAGCTGGCAAATCACCAAACTCAACAGATCGCCTGTGCCCAGGAAAGCTGTGGCTGTTTTTCTGTGTTATTCTTCTGAGACTGTCCCAAACCGTGCTGCACATCAAAGTAACCCTAGGAAAGCTTTGCACATAGGGAACGTGTCCATGACAGAATTAAATGAGCTTTCCTGATGGACAGGATCATGAGGAATGTGCTGAATGCACAAGCACAGAGCTGAGGCTTGAGATAGATGCAAGAAATTGTGTCAGAAATGAAGCTTTGCATTCCCCTGACAAGTCTGAGTTCCAAGAGCAAATACAAGACCAAAGAGCTTATCTGCATCTTCTGTAGAGCACAGAGGAAATCCCTCAAACCAAAAAACACAGCACCCAGCAGACAGTATCTTCTGCTGCAGCCTCTGCCTAAGAAGCTAACCTCAAAACTACATTCACTGCCTGTCTTGCTGCCAGGATGGTGCCAACATCCCTTTCTCCTGAGCTTCTCTATCACCCATTGCTACTCATAACAAAAAAAAACTACTTATTTTCACATGCTGTGAACTAACCATCATTTGGTTATGGTCAAAAGGTTACTAGGCACCAAAGCACCAATTTGCCCTAACCACAGTTGCACAGTAGAAGTTTATTATTTCTTCTACCTTGTCTTCTATGAAGCTGACTATTCATGGAAAAAAACAGGTATAGAAAAGTAAAGCACACCAACAGGTGTAAATTTATAGTTGTAATGCATGAAAAGGATTCTAAATTAGAACCTGTCACACTGTTTAAACCCGAGAGGAGGTTTCAGTCTGCCCTAACTGCAGTGCAAACACAGTTCAGGGGACATTCAGCAGCTAGCTGTTT
Organism: Aythya ferina; assembly: GCF_964211825.1. Taxonomy (NCBI): domain Eukaryota; kingdom Metazoa; phylum Chordata; class Aves; order Anseriformes; family Anatidae; genus Aythya; species Aythya ferina. Next base: position 55,850,478 of record NC_140299.1, on the reverse strand, counting down.
GGAAAGTCTAGTCAAGGCACAGGCAAGAGGCTCTGGCTGTGAGAAAGATGGCTTGTCTTAAAGGCACTGGCAGGCATTTGCCTTTCAGAAATATCCCAAATCCACTGCAGGTGCTCCTGCACCTGCAATTTTCAAGCTGTCCACAGCTACCTGCTGAATCATTTGATTGGCTTATGCCCAACTACATGCCCAAGCACGGCACTACCTTGCATGGAGTGCAAAACCCCAGGCCCTTAACTTTACCCTTCTGCTTGCAGTCCTCTCTACTCTTCAATCACTGAAATGAAACACTCTAAGGTAATAGGAAGAGGAATCAGCTTTTCTTCATGGACAACGCAGCTTTTAACTGATGTCCTCCGACAAAACTGAAGCATGTACTTCTGAGAAATAAAGCCAAATTCAACTTGAGCTTAGGAAGAATGTCTATAAAGATGAAAAAAATAATCACACGTGGTTGGTTATCTGATGTTCCCACTTAAGAACAACTGAAGGGTAACGGGAAGACAAGTTCTTTAATATTGCTTGAAGAGTAAGTACATAGTATTCAGTCTGCACTGATATCCTGAAAAACAACAGAAACCATGGTGCAAAAGAACTATTTAAGAGTTTTGACTCTGAGAAAAGGAACACTTCCCTGCTAACACAGCCAATAGTCAGTTTAAAATCCGTATGCTCAGTAAAACAACTTCAGTAAGAGCTCTTTGTTTTCCACAGCCAATTTGTTTTTCTTTCTCTGTCCTGCCATTCACTCTTTCACTCTCAGGCTGTCCACTACAAAGCACCTAAATAAGGAAAACTAGCTAATTTCCAATTACTGCAAGCAAGGAAGGTTTTGGGTAGGGAAGCCCAAGCGCCCCCGCTCCATTTGCTATTTGGGACAACTGCACTAGTGATACAGAGAACAGCTGTCATCCTGATGGAAGCCTTGTAACCCTTAAATGAAGCACACAATAATGCCTTCTATTTAATGCATTCTCCAACATACTTCCTACCTGCTCCCTCTACAGCTCCCTACATCCATTCTCAGAAAGCCCCTCTAAGTCTGCAGTGTTCTGTGTCTAAAGCTGGAGGAAATCAGATATAAAGACGCCAGTAACCTACACAAAACTCATACAGAAGTCTGCCAGAAAGAAAAAGAAATTGACCTAAGTCCAGTTACTTGGTGACAATCCCTTATTATCGATCTGAAAGGCCTTGCAATCCTATGCCAAGAGGCATAAACAGAACAGACCAGCTAAAACAACAACAAAACACAACAACAAAACAAACAAACAAAAAAAAAGTTGCAAGTTTCAGCTGGACCACAGAATATACAATAGCTTTGTTCACTCTGGATACACAGATGTCCTCACTATGGGCAACAGAAAAATGCAAAACACCTACCAAAAAATTGCCCAGAGCATTTTGTGAATATATACACAACTCCCACTGGAGGACATACCTTTCCAATTAAGGAATGAAAGGAGGAGTCTTACAGCTTTCCACGCTTACCAGCCAGATGCACAGAGTAAGTTGGGGGGAAACAGATTTTTATTCTGCATTCTTTGTTTAAAATGTCCTCCTCGCTTTCTCTTCTCCATTACGAACTTACTGGATGGCCCTCCGACTGCTGGGGTCACTTGAGTCTCGTAGGTTTTGGAGTGACAGAACAACTCTACAAATAATAATCACTTTGCTGACGATTCCTTAAAACATGGTACACTGGAATGCTACGATAAATCTGAATGCAATAACCACCCATACGGCGAAATGATAGTTAAGCCATTTTCACAAGCATACTGTATATAGGATGAAGGTGCAACATTTCATTCCTATGGCTCCTTAAATTACTTTCCCTAATAAATAGGCATTCAGGATAAACTAAAACCTCTATTCTTCTCATCTCTGTTTTCATTATGTCTGCTTTAGGGTGGTTGAAGTAGTCTAGTTAGCAGTTTAGTATTTGCTTTGGCTTCTGCACAATTTAAGATCAGCATAAACCTTTGTTATTATTTCCCATTAAAGACATATCCAAATAATGGCAATGATGAAACCAAGACTAATGATGCATAGCATTCTGGAAGCTTTTCTTACGGAGAAGGCAAACAATGGATCTGCATGCTCTCAGCTAGGAGGAAATACTCTGTAAGTAAAATTCACTGAAATTATCTTGGTAGCTCTTTAAGGGTACCTTAAGCTACACACCCATGGCCAAAATAAGGGAAGTACATCCAGCAGACATTCCACCATCACAGAGTGGAACACTTGCAGTGAAAATGTTACAGGCATCAGTGCAATAGTGGTGGTGCAATTTTAACAAGCCTTTTCTGTATCTGTTATAATAGTCTGCTTCATAAAGACATCAGGGAGTTAAGATGACGATGCACTGGAGGTATTGAAATTTATCTTGCTAAATTACTCGTGCATTCAAAAACCTTCATTTTCTACAAACAGGTGCACTGATACAATTTTGATTACCTGCCAAAGAAAGAAAATGCTCAAGGACTGTATACCAGGTAACAGAGACTACTATTAGACACATTTCTAATATCCTAAGTCATACATCTTATTTCATTTAATTGTTTCTGTGGTCAACTGTATCTGTACAAATGCAGGAATACCGAACCATGATTATAAAAGAAAAAAATACATTATCACCTTTTCCAGAATGCCAGGACAAAAACAAAACAAAAAACTTTGAGAGTAGAAACAAAGACAGAAGGTACATTCTTTGATACATGTACTTTTCCTCAGTATGTACAGATATTTATCTCCTTAAGTTCTCCTCTTAGTTATTTGCATGAGAATACATATACCAGCATAGTATGCTACTGTAGTCAATCACATCTAGAATGTGGCCAGTTAAATGTTAAGATATCATCTATCTACTACCATCCCATTCTGGCCAGCCACAGTATCTGTGGACAGAAAGACTCTAGTTTTATCTCTATGAGTAAGGAAATAAAGAGCTTCCTGCAAAACTTAACAAAACTGAGGGAAGAAGCTTACTGGAGATATGAAATCGTACTTCCTTGTACTTCAGCATCTCGCAAGAAACCCACAGAATAGATTTCAAGGGACGTAAGTCTAAATCTCTTTTGCAAAGCATATTCAGCTTAGCCTCATGCCTTCATCTTACAGTCTTTAAGAACTGACAATACAGACTGTTTGCTGAACAATAACAAGTTAGGAAAAGGTGATTTTGAATTTCCGTAGTGTATCGGTCCAACCTTTGGCCTCTCTCAAATGCCAAAATTTGCTTCACTGATATAAGCATTACGTAAGTTGGCATCTCAGAACCCAACAGAAATGCATGTGACTTGACTGATTTTCACTTATTAACAATACTGCACAGTCATCTCCTTGGAAAATGTGCTCCCTCCAACCTACCTCTGAACTTAACAATACAGTGAAAACTCTCCAGTACAGATAATCTTGAAATAATCTTGTACATGCAGGATCAAGGTATATTGGTCTCTAAGAGCTACACTACCACGGCAAAAACAAAGGCTATTTCACTTCAAAAAGCAAACAAGGCAGGTGGCAGTATCAGCTTCAAACATACATTCAAGTCATTCTGCTTACTAATGAAAAGCTACCTTCAAAAGTTCAGAGCATTTTTTTAACCCCAGACTCAAGGTACACGTAAATCACAGGACATCTCAGCAAGGCTCATGCTTTGTATCTCATTTTCTTTCTGTAGGTATACCTGCTACCTGCCTTTGGCAGAGAGAGTTAAATATTTTTCTTAAAAGAAGGAAATGACATATGCCATCAATACACATTTTCCTTCTCTAGCCACTTGAAGTGGTTCGGCTGATAGCCATTTTAAGCCTCACCTTTCTGAAAAGGTATATATACACACTTGGCAGGATTTTCAGGCTGCTGGTTCTTTCTAGAGCCAGGGCACTAAAACCTTTTAAAAACCATTTGGCATTAATGCCATTTTTTGCTACCTCCTCTCAGTTCTCTGCAGTTCCTCTCCTTCTCTCTGCTCTGAATCCTCAACATCTTGGTAAATCACAGGTTTGCCACTTTGTCAATGGATTTTTGTTCTCTACTGTTACGGCTATACAACTTAGAGAGTTTAAGAAAAGCAAAGATGGTCTTTTCCTTCTCCTTGCCTAGAATTTCTATTTAGTGCAGGGAAACAGATGCTGCAATTTGATACCTGTTTTGACAATCAAATTTATTATTCTTAAATGTTTATATTGTGATATGTATGGTGAATTTGGGGGGGAGGGGGGGAGAGAGGAAAGGAGGGAGGAGCCTGGGGAAGAAAAGGAGCTGTTTTATTTTTGAGAAAATAATCAATTTTTCCAGAAGAGGAGCCTAGCACTTTTAATTTCTCAGACAACTTAATTGAAGATTCTCAAGCTGCAATGCTCCTTTAACCATTACAGGCCGAGCCACTTACTCTACTGTCCTGGCCTTCTACTTCTGTATGCATACACAGTGTTTAAGAACAATCCATACCTTATTTGTAGCAGTAGCACTGGATCCTGGGACCACAGGCACATTCGTCACTTGCACTGATAAGTAGTTATTGTCTATGAGAGGCCAAGCACCTTCTACTTTGCATGTCTGGAAGTGATCCTTAAAAGTCCTCAGATGAGGATCACCAAACAAGCCACAAAATAGGTACGTGGGGGTAGTTTTCTCCCCTCCGGGATGTTCGCCGGCTCCTGTGTGGCCACTGTAATTGCAGGGATCGTGGGTTACTTCGGGGTTGGTGGAGGACGTGGGTCCGTCCTTGGAACAGTTTCTCTGGCTCATGAGGTCGCTGATCCCAAGGACTGCAGAATGGTAGACCAGGTTTCCACGGCATACTTTGGAGTTGCGGTAAGTGCAGGCAGAGTACGCTCGCAGGGCCTTGCAGAACTCCAAGTCAAAGCCATCGAGGGCTGAGTTCAGTTGAGAAGTCAGGGACACAAAATCGGTGGTGCACTTCTGAATCCGACAAGGCGTTTGCAGCTGGCAGTCACCTAAGCACAAAAAACAGAAGGTGGAAAGCAATCAAGCGAACCTCTGGCACAGCAAAATCCTGCTCTACACCCACATCTGCGGGAGAAAACATCCTGAAGACAGATTACGGTGCTCGCTTGCTGTATTAGAGAAAAAAAAAAAAGGGGGTTATGAGGCAGAAAGGCAGCAATAAAAAGAGGTCTGCAGGGCTGAGATGACCCAAGCATGACTTCATTTCCACCTAGACAATGGCAAGCAGCAGATTAAAAGCATTAAGCCCAGCAAAGCACGAGCCCGGCATTTCTCTCCCGATGCTATCAAGGCGATGATGCAACCCCGTGCCTCAGCTAATCACTTGGTCAACAGGCGAGCCTCCATTTCAGCCCTTTACACGGCTACCCAGCCTTCCCTTCCCTTCCCTTCCCTTCCCTTCCCTTCCCTTCCCTTCCCTTCCCTTCCCTTCCCTTCCCTTCCCCTTCCCCTCCCCTCCCCTCCCGCTGGTACCCGCACGCAGCAGCACCCCCAGCCCCAGCAGCAGCCCCAGCAGCGGCTGAGCCCCGGCGGCGCGGGCGGGCGCGGCGCTCCCCATCCCATGCCCGTCCATGCATGGCGGCGCGCCGGGACCCGCACAAAGGGAGGAGCCCCTCCCTCCCCTCCAACCTCCGCCCTCCGCCCGTCGCCATGGCGACCCGCGCCCGCCCCTCCCCGCGTCGCCCCACCCCATTGGCTGCCCGCGCTGTCCCTCAAGGAACAACGCTCCCCCCCCCACGCGCGGCACCGCCCCTGCGGGGAAGCCCCGCCCCACCCCGCCCCGCCCTCCCCGCGCGCGCGCGCGCGCGTGGCGCTGGCGTTGGTGCCCGCGCCCCGTCCCCGCTGCGAACGTGACGCGCGCGCCCGCGCTGCCACGCGCCGCCGTCAGGGGTCGCGTGTCCGCCGCGGCGCGGCCCCGCCCCCTGCCGCCCAACCGCCGTAACGGCTGCGGGCTGCAGACACAGCGCCCCCCGGTGGGGTGCGGAGCCCGGGGGGGGCTTTCGCCCTGACACCGTCCCCATGGGCTCGGCTCTGGGGAGGGCGCACCTCCAGTGCTGTGCTCAGCTTTGGGCCCCTCACTACCAGAAGGACATCGAGGCCCTGGAGCGTGTCCAGAGCAGGGCTGTGAAGCTGGGGAAGGGCCTGGAGCACAAGGCCTATGAGGGACTGAGGGAGCTGGGGGTGTTTAGTCTGGAGTAGAGGAGGCTCAGGGGAGGCCTCATTGCTCTCTGCAGCTGCCTGAAAGGAAGGGGTGGAGAGCTGGGGGTCGGCCTCTTCTCACAAATAACCAGTGATAGGACCAGAGGGAATGGCTTCAAGTTGTGCCAGGGGAGGTTCAGGCTGGAAATGAGGAGACATTTCTGCTCAGGCACTGGGACGGGTTGCCCAGGGAGGTGGTGGAGTCACCGCCCCTGGGGGTGTTCAAGGAGAGGTTGGACATTGTGCTTAGAGACAGAGTTTAGTGGGTGACATTGGTGGTATGGAGATGGTTGGACCAGATGATTGTGAAGGTCTTTTCCGACCTTCATGATTTGATGATTCTATAATTCTTTTCTCTCTGTGCTTGCTGAGGGTCTTAGGTTTACGTCTGGCAGCCAGCGCAGAGGCTGTCCCTGTAGCAGTAACAGTGACAGGCCAGTATGCAACATCTGGCTGGAGATGATCTGAACTCACAAAGGTGGAGGCGACATGTAGCATCGGGGCAGAAAGGGGAGCAGAGAGGGGGAAAAAATTCCAGATTTGGCCTTGTGGTCAGTAAAGTTTTGGCTCAGTTACTGGTAGAGCTACACATCCAACCTTCTGCTCTTTCTGCACTTCATCAAAATTTCACCCTGAGTTTGCTACCCACAATTTCAGAGCAGGTGTGCCTCTGATGTTTTGGGAGGCTGCAGTCATGTTGTGTGTAGGGACATACTGAGATGACCAGTCCTTCACCTCTTCAGCTGCATCAGTCACAAATTGCTCTGTTACTTGGTCCAGCGGTAGATGAATCTGAAGAAAGCCTGCTGAGAAGTCTGTAAATGCTACAGGCACTTTGGTTGAGGAGGGAGGCCTCAGTCCATGCACAAGTCTGTATCCACAGCCTGTGGTGCCTTGTCACCATGCACCATGCAGCGCCGTGGGAGCCCAGAAGCCCTGAAACTTACTGCGCTTTCTTGACAGTGGGAGCAGGCTCTTCTTGTTAAAGAGTGCTTCAGACAGTTCTGTTCACAGCCCACAGAATCATGGGATTTGAATTTACCAAAGTGCTTTGGAGCTTGAAAATCCACTGTCGCAATCAGGAAACTTGCAGCTTTGATTAAAAGCCCTAAAGGCAAGATTCATGTGCATTTCTTCCCTTCCTTCTATAAGCACAAAGGAGATAGGATGCATAAAATAGCGATGAGTGAGAGTTCAAAGCGATCCCAGAGAGCTGGCCTTAGATATTGTTCTCTGATGCAATTGCAGCCCTTTACCATTCTTCTTTGTTGAGTAAGTGCCAACACAACAAACATAATTTAGCCAGACACGGCTCTTTTCTTTCCAAATATGTTAGTCAATGTGTTGTAGAAGCCAGCTTGTCCGATGTTGAAGAAATGCAGTAATTAAATAAACACTTTGAATGGGGGCTGAAACAGACCTTTCCTCTGTTATCAAGGCAAGGGGCCTGGCAGGGAAAACATCTCTTCACCTCTGACATTTGTCAGATTCCCGAGCCGTTTGACACCAAGAAGCATTATTATCTCCAGGGCAGGTTTTTTCAGGTGCTAGAGAACAAGGGAAAAATAAATATCAAGAGTAGACAGCTGTTTGGTTTCATTACATTTCAGAGGTGACTGTATTGTATCATTTACCTAGCAGTCCAGCATCTCTGTAGTTTCACCCTGAGGCTCATTATTAGCAGGTTGAGAAGTACCTCTGACTGTGACTCTGGTGACAGGGGAAGTGATACTTCACCTCCATATCACAGATATTTAAAGTGTTTCCCAAGGAGGAACAGACTTCTGGAATATCTCTCTGAGACATGGCTCCTACACATTTTATCTGTAGAGAAACACTGCTGTGCCAACACTGTCCCAACACACAGAAAGTGATAACTGTCCTCTCTTTTAAGAGGCAAAACTGGAGGAGGGAAGTAAAATAAAGAGAGGTGTTCAAATTTTCTGATGAAACTTTATATTGTGATGTAAAAACACCATGTTAAAAAATATATATATATTTATATTTATAAATATATATATTTATATATTTATATATATATTTTATATATATATATATATATGTATTTTAAGGCCTCTCAAAATTTCAAGTGAAATATCCCATCTGCTCTGAACCTCATTTCTTTGCTGTGACAGAAACATTGCAGATGGGAGAACACAAAATAGTCTGAAGATTCTGTGGAAGAAACCATCAAACAAAACAAACAAACAAACAAACAAACAAAAAAAAGCAACAAACACACACACACACACACAAACAAAACAAACCACAACACACAAAAAACAAACAAACAAACAAACTTTTTTTCCCCTCCATTTTTTTGAAACTTAGAAAATTATTGTAATGATGCAAACTCCTTTTATATTATGCAGAAGAGCATTTAAGAGGAAGGATTTTTGCCAATAACATGTGCCATCAGTTTCACACAGCCTCCTTCCTCTCAAGCTGCTGTCTTTAAACAAGCGTCAATTGTTGGGACAGCAAGAGCAGAACCTCAGCGTACCATGACATACATGCTGTCAGCAAAGGGGATAAGAAAGGGAAGCAGAGCATACCTCAAAATATCAGTGTTTACAGAAAAGATTCCAGCAAAGTGTAATTTTAACGCATTCCTAAATGCCACTGAAATAAGGAAGAAATGAGAAAAAATGCAAAAGAAAATGTGGTATTCTTGTAGGCAAAGGTGGAAGGTGGGCATCCTTCATTGCCATATTGCTAATGTAGCCACTGTCCTGAATAATGTCACTGTTTAGTCCACGCTGTTCTCTACAGAATTCCCACTGCTCCATGACTGTAGTGGCAGCTGCTAAGGGTGCACTGGTTTTCAAGTTATGGACGTTATTATTTGACATAGATCTATGCAAAGCACATTTTTCCTTGAACAGCTTGGTCCTTGGTTACATTGATACACTTGTGCTAGAGTTATGCCCAGTCCCCTCGGGTAATAAATGAAAAGAGAAAGATTAAAGGAAGGCTTAAAACTAAGGAGTTTCCTGGCATTAGGTGGAGGTCTCTGAAATGGTCTAGCTCTGTGCCTGGCAGCCGATGCATTTGAAGACAGGCAATTTGTCAGAGTCTTCTGATGCGTAAAGCTGGAGGGTGAGAGCTAGTGGCAGCTGGGCCAGCTTGATAGCCAGAAGCAATGTAGCCACCTCCTGTGGAGGACAAGCCCAAGAAAATTGATCCAGATGAGGGTGGCTAATTATTGTCACTGAAGAAACAGTCCATACGGGGCTGGCATCTGCAGAGTCTTATCCTGAGCATCCCTCTGCTAGTGGGCATGACAGACATATATATGTATAATGCTGATCAAGGTCCTGTTGCCACCAGAGAATTCAGGGCTGACACCTGAACACAGACACACAGAATAAATGGAGGTGGGCAAGGTATTTCTGACCATCAGCTACCATCGGATAATACAAAGTTACTTCTTTGAGTGCATCTACTTCCATTGTTTATTTTTTGAGATGTGTGATTGGAGTCAAACAGCAGCACAATCCTGCCAAAAGAAGAACCAAATAATGGCCTGCTAGCAGCTAGTACAAAGGCCTTGGTGGCTCTTGGAGGGAAATCTGCTATGTCTGGCAGAGGACTGACACCTGCAGGTCAAAGCTAGACTGTTCAAGGCATAACACCAACATCCAGTGAGCTCAGAACAAGTTCTAAAATACCACCCCTCGTTTGTAAGGAATATGGTTGATTCACTCCTTCTGGAGATTGTAGTGAGAAGGGTTTTGGTTTCTTGGTGTTAAATGTTAGCGTCCTGCAACATCCAAGGCTTGCAGTGTTCATCAGATGGGCATGATAAACACGTTTGATTGGTGTTTAATTTAGATGTAAGCTTGCAGTTACTTCAGATAGGGATGTGACCTATGCATACCTTAGGCTGTGACCTAAAAGGTGGTGACGTGACACATAACTCTGCTGCCACTGGCGTTTGTGGCTATCTTTGTGGATATATGCCATTCTGGGTATTTGTCTTCCTTCCTTCCTTCCTTCCTTCCTTCCTTCCTTCCTTCCTTCCTTCCTTCCTTCCTTCCTTCCTTCCTTCCTTCCTTCCTTCCTTCCTTCCTTCCTTCCTTCCCTCCTTCCCTCCTTCCCTCCTTCCCTCCTTCCCTCCTTCCCTCCTTCCCTCCTTCCCTCCTTCCCTCCTTCCCTTCCTCCTTCTTCTTTCTTTCTTTTTCTTTCTTTCTCTCATTCTTTCTTTCATTCTTTCCAAAAGCAGAAAAGGTTTTATATATGGGGTTCAAGTGGAGACCCAGGAATATATCCAGTGATATTTTGCAAGGTTTGTTCTTGCAGTACGGGAAGAAACATGAAGAAAGCCTTTTTGCAATTAAGAGACTGTAGATGGCAAAATACTGAATGACTTCCAGTAGAAGGACCAGGTGCAGAGAAGGATAATCAGATAGAGATTGGCAGGGGAAAAAAAAAAAAAAAAAAAAAAAGGATTTTTAAGGGTTTAGAAATCCAATATGATAGATATCTGAGATATCAAGATAGAACTAGTGTCCAAACTTCTAAATTGTTTTCTATTGGCAGAATGTAAATACTTAATTTTTTCTAGATTTCTTTCCAACATCAAATACAATGATCTGGATGACAGAGAAACGTTATTTCTATAGGGACAACATAACAAGTATGAAGGAAGCTAGGTTAAAGTTATAAAATAATCTTTTTTTCTTGGGATACTGAGTCTGTCGTCAAAAAAGCAGATCCTGGAATATGAAAGTCTGAGAGCTTCAGTGCCAGAATCAATATTGTCAGCTTACAGAGGCACTATAGGACACATGTGAAAATGTGACTGTGTAGTGTTCTGTGGGTCACAGTTCCCAAGAGTCGTCTTTGAGATGTGATAGATGACTTCTCAGATTGTTACCTAGAGTATTCTCAGAGCTTGATGATGAATTATTATAAGAGATATTCTGAAAGAATAAATTCTGTGGCCAGAAACCCTCTGGGAATGGAAGGATGATTACTTTCCACTATTCAATGTAATAATTTTAATGTTCATAAAGCAAAGAGCAAGTTCTTGAGGGAATGGTAGGGGTGTGATGAACCAACACAGAACTTCTGCAGCCACATCTGGAAACTCCACAATTTGGGTGCTCTGTTTGTCCTAGGTGCAGAGACTCAGAATGGGAGGGCATTAGGAAAGTTCTCCTTGCCACAGTTGACTAATGTCTTTCCACGAGTAGAGAAATCAGCAGTCATGTCAATATTGTGTCTACAGGCCAGTTCTGCATGCTGTGTAAATATAGTCTAGTGAATGATGTATATGATGTGTGATGGAAGCGGTGAAGGCCACGTCTGAGTAAACTTAAACAAATCCTACAGTACTTGTTTGTAGCAGTCAAGCAATGTATGCTTGGAGTAGAATGATAAGTTTGGGCATCATTTCGAACAACTCCTGTGGCAACGTGAGAGCTGAAGATCTATGTGAGAGAAGTGTGATCTTATACAAAAACTTCTTATTTTTACTTCATAAACATCATATGAGAGCTTGTTGTCAGCATAGTACAGGGAGCCAAGAGAACATTAAGAAATTCCTCATTAAAAAAAATGTGACTGTAAATAGAAGTGTGACAAAAGGATTGAGGAGATAGTCTATTGTTGGCAAAACAGTGTAGGAAGCTATTTCAAACTTCAGGTCACTCTTTTCTCAGCTGTTAATCCTGGAAAGCACTTTTGGGGTCAAACCTACACCACATACCTATTTATTGCACATTACTAATGCATTTTGTTGTGTAGCTACACTTATACACTTCTGAAGTGCATCTGTTTTTCAAAGAACTTCCAGCAAAAATGTAATATAAGAAGGTGATTGAAAGTTGCACCTCAATTCTCTTTGGATTATGACAGTGCAGGATCTTAATTCCCTTAGTTTTTTTAAAGTATCTCTTAAGAAATGCTGTGTGGTAAAATAAATGGTAGGTAAACCTTCCTTAATGATAGGTAAACAGCAAAAATCGTACACTCCTTTTGAGCAATTGTGTTATGAATCCTTCCTGTCCTTAGGCCTACATGGAAGAATACAGTCTTTCAAGCTAAATATTAAGGGGGAGCCCATTGATCTGAGGTTATAAACCAGGGGTTATATTAGGAGGCTTTTTCTGCACCTTACTGTGCATAGGTGGAAACACCGCTGGATCTCCAAGAGTTGCATTTCAGGATATGGCAGAGGCTGTGTGATTTCTGTTTACCTGAGGGAAACTTGCTTTTCGTGCTGTTGAAGCTACCTTGCCCTAATGCTATGCTTGCAATTGGATGGAAAGCATACACTTGATCCTTCAGTGTGCTGATCCTGACAGAAATTCTGTCATTCCTGCCATTGAGATTAAATGGGGGAACAGCAAAATGACCCTTTGTTTAGCAGTAATTAATTATGTGGAAACTGTTCCCAAAGGCTGAGGTAGCATCAGCTGCAGCTCCCTGACTGTGGGTGGGAGAGCAAACCAGAGAGCAACAAGAAGATCAGAAGAGAGAAAGAGAACAACTAGTGTGGCCCTGACAGAAAGACAAAAAAAAAAAAAAAGCAAACTGTCAGGAGGCCTCTGAATTGGAATGAGAGCTTCCAGATTCTCCCATTGTTTGAGCCTACCATGGTTAGAGAAGCAGGTATTGTGTACTTTCCTCGTAAGTTCAGGAGACCACATCAAAGAAGCAACTGACCCCACCTCCTTATCAGAGAAACAACCTGTGAGGAACCATATTTCGTCTAACCTGGCAGGCAAAAATGAGTAACAATGGTTTAGATCATTGCCTAAGGGGCAGGAAAATATAAAATGGACTAGAAGGAGACAGAAATAGTTACATTCAAAACACCCTTCCGTGTTGCTGCTGCCACTTGTTTTTCTGTACTGGTTTGTTTAAATGAGGTATTTCAGCAAAGCTTGAAATATTTTTCCATTGTAGGTGACAAGATCAGTCTTGTATTGAAAGCTACTTGATGACAGATGACCTAAAAATACATGACATACTGTTTAACCCCCATTTAGAATTTGCCATTTTTAGTTTCTACTCTGCACTACACTGAAACCACTCTTTCTACTCCAGACACCTGGACAGATTGATAAACTTAAGAAAACAGTAGTTTGTGAATGTCAGATAAACAATGAATACTAATATTTTCTATGCAACAAAGTAAATGTGTTATTCATTCAGTGGAAGCAATACATAAAGTCTTTATAGGAAGCAGACCTGGAGTGGTCATCCAGTCCTCCCCTCTGTACAGCAGTGTGTTTGACTACTGTGTTCTTAAAACTATTTTAGTTGATAGGTGCCATGCATCACCTTGAATATGTGCAGAGACAACAATTTTGCAGCCTCTATTGGTAAGTTGCTCCATTGCATAACTCTTATTTTCATAGTCTTAACTAAATAGTGTAACCTAAATCTCATTACTTCTATGGTCATTGACAGAAGGTATCCCAATCCCAAACACACGCTAACATCTTTGTATGGCTATAAAAGAGATTAATGTATTTCCATTCCACCTTGGTTTTAGACTACTTGGATTCTGTTGTCTAGAATAACTTCTCTTTTTAACTGTCCAAAGCTCCGATTCTTTTGTTATTCTCTAAAATGTCTCCAGTTTGCTATTGACTTTAAAAGAAAGCTATAAAAATATAAATCAATCAGATATTGTCTGAACAGAGGAACTACCAAAGAGTTACACATGTAGTATTGCACTTTGTTGCTTTCTCTTCTGACCATGTACAATGTTGACTTGAAGTTACTTGCTCCCAATATTCAGTTCTTTCTTCCACGCAGCACAGCCAGCTTGCTTATTTTATCTGTTTCTTTCTACATGCTTTGAGTGACAGCAGATGATGGTTCTGGATTCAGCCCTAGATCTCGAACTCAAGGTTAAGTTCTCAGTGACCACTGAGACTTGGACTTTCCTCTTTATTTTGCAGGAATAATGAACTGCCAAAACCCAGGTGCTCATACTATGTGCTGTTACTATTAAAAATGTAGCCAGGACAAGCACTGGATTATATTTAAGCAGAAAGCAGTAATGGTAGCACAAATAAAGAATAACTTTTGATTGAATACATAATAGGCTCCACAAACAGGTTTGAGACAGGTCGGGCATTATGGCTGAGATTCTCCTTGCAGTTATGCCAGTCCTATACTGAAGCTGTTGAACCAGTTCTTCTGGAGCTACACCAGTTTGAGGAGGGAAGCAAAATCTGGATATGTTTATCGTTGCTGTTCAGTAGAACTATTGAAACAATTATGCTGTTACAAATTTTTCCTGCCTGCGCTGCTTTGTCTCTAAAAGATCCAGTTTCAGGCATAGCCCCATTGTACAGAAAAGGTTATTAAAGCATGAAGAAAGGAGAAAGAGAGAATAGATTGGACTGGAGAAATAAAGTAGAAAAAAATACAGACAGAGAGAGAAAGAGAGATAGAGCACAAAGAATATCACTCTCTAGGAAGAAATGATATAGATGATCCTTGATAGGTGAGATTAATTGACTAAGGTCTGGTATATGGTAGAAATTTCCATTTGGAAAATTGATCATGGAAGCCTCTTGTCTTGCCTTGAGCTCAGATGACCAGCATCTTGGGCAGGGAGTTCTGTATTGGACTGTGCTGCCGTTCAACTTCAGGTTGAATGGAATCATTTGTTTTTATTTCATCATAACTTCCTCTCTGTCTTTCTCTCTCTTTTTATTGCAAATTTATTGAAAAATCTAAGGACCTGTTACAAGGCAGTTTCAAGAAGAACTATAGGTTCTGCTATACTATATTTTCTACAGTTATTAGAGAACTGTGTATCTACTACTGCTGCTTGTGTTTCTCTTCAGCCTGTACCCTGGCAACTGCTACTATGGGTTCTGCTTCAAATCGGTTTTGCTTAGACACAAGAGCTTGCATGGACAGATCACTGCATCAGAAACAGTAGCTTAACCAGACTGCAGTTCCTAGTCTACACTCAGGCTCAGATGGAAATCTAAACATCTCAATTCCTCCTGCTGTCCCTTCTCCTGACAAATCATTGATCAGTAAATACTGACAAATCATTGATCAGTAAATACTGACTTGTCTGAAGATTTCATACTGTGAAAACTATGAGGTTAAACTTTCAATCTGAACTCCAAATTGGCACAGCCTACAAAATACTTTTTCACCTTTTACGATATTTGAAAGCACCTACTGCCCCTGAAGATCACATCATTAATAGGAAGAACAAGGTCCTGTTGAGGAGGTGTGACATAGTGACACATAGCAAACAAATGACATGTTTGCACTTCAAAATAAGTCTCTTTCACCCTTCCTCTTTGGCTCCAGTGACTGCATCTCACTTTGTTTGATCATGGTTGCTGGCAGGCCTGAATCTTCTTCTGTTGGACACAAATGTAGGGGCACTGGTATCCTGTCCCACATGCAGTTTCTAAACTTGATCTTTTTCCTAGCATTACTAAAGGATTTTTTTTTTTTTCCATTCTGCTGAGGCTGATCTGTAGAGTATATGCAAACTACATAAGAGCCATCATCTTGCAGGTGCTGGAGTATTGATTTTGTAAGGCAGAGGTGATATTGGGTGTATTTCAGGCTGGGAGCCCTCAGTTTCAGCTCAGTGCTGGTACACTCTTCTCTGTTTTCAGACTGCCATTTCCAAGAAAATGGGTCATGCTGGCAAAGGCATTTCAGAGATCCAGCTAGTAGGGAACATGTGCTTCACACATCACTGGTGTTATCACTGCAGGTCCACTAGCATGGATGGACCTTGCTTCCTCAAGGGACATGGATGGCCAGGCTTTTCACAAAGCCTTATAACCAGCCATAAATGACTGCACTGAAACCAGAAAATGGTGCTTGAGTTTATTTTCCACAGGAAAAGAGGAGTGTTGGGGCAAAACAATACTTCATAGAGTCATAGGATGGCTGGGTTTGAAGGGGTCTTAAAGATACACTGTTTCTAACCCCCTGCCATGGACAGGGACACCTGCACTAGACCAGGTTGCCCAAAGCCCCATCCAGCCTGGCCTTGAACACCTCCAGGGATGGGGCATCCACAGCTTCTCTGGGCAACCTGTGCCAGTGCCTCACCGCCCTTGGATTAAAGAATTTTCTCCTAATATCTAATCTAAATCTCCCCTCTCTTTGTTTAAAACTTTTTTTTTTTTTTTTTTTTTTCCTTGTGCTAATACTATCTGCACATTTTAAAAGTTGCTCTCCATCTCTTTTTATAAGCCACCTATAAGTACTGGAAGGCTGCAGCTGATACTTCCTGGATCTCATTCTAGCAGGAACTGGCAGGACAGTGCTGGTGTGTTTGAGCTGGTCAATGCTTTCTGCTCCCAGCACACACCACAGTCTAGTAGTGCTGTATTTCTGTAGGCTCACCCGCTAATTGACTCTACACTAATTCACACACCAAACTGACAGACATGATCTAATACACTTCTACTAGTGCACTGTGAATCTATAATACTTGCTCCTGCCTGACATTAAGATTCTGAGTGGTTAATTTAGGTGTTGGATGCTTTTCTGATCCATGAGATAGAAAGGGCATCATCAGAGGGCGGTGCAAGACCCAAAGTCCATGCTAGGAGTGTCAGAGAAGATGGAAAGAGATCAATTAATTTTTCATTTTGTAAGCATTCATATGGAAGCCCTACTTTGCCCTGCCAGCAAACCACTCCTGACTCAAGACACACTCTTAAACCCTCAGGAAAAATTATTTTTTTTCCTGCTAGTAATGAAATGACTCAGCTGAACAGGACAGAAACCACTGCCTTTTATGTTGAAATTACCATGCTAAGGTCTCTGGATTTCCTGTTGAATTTATGCTTACAAAAAATATTTGCTTTTTAACTTTGATCAGTTTACGGATATCTTAAGAAACCAGTGACACTTCTGAAGAAAATGAAGAACTGTAACAATTTGATAGCCTGGTACTGAATGTGATAAAGGTTTGCCATTTAACATCCTCAAGATCCTGCTCCTTCCTAGTAGGAAACTGGATCTATAAGAAGCCATACTTCGATACATATGTATAAAAAAAATCCCTTGTATGTTTAATGTTTTCATTCTGTACTTGTTATCTGAGTGTGTTAAGTGATTTATGTTGTAAGCTCAGTGCCAGAAACTAAGAAAATTGTGCTTGTTTGGTACGTTGTTTGGTTTGGGATTGTTTATTTGAGAAAGAAAGAGATTTCTCAGGGCATATGTAGAGGAGACGTATCTAACTACCACCAGATTACAGAAAGAGCAGCTCTCTATCACTGTCTTGGAAATGGCTAAATGAGCCCTCTGTGTATGAGGAAATAAAAGTGTCGGATGGTCTCACCTAGCATAGTTTTCTGATGAAGAAAGGCTTATACAACCATAGCTGGTGTGAGGAATATGTGTGTGTCTGCCCGTCTTCCAAACCAACTTGGGAACTCTCTTGGTATTTCCAGGCCAATTTGACAGAGAGGAAATAGTGCAAAAATCTGAACTTGCAAGTTTCATGGAAAGAGACCCAGATAGACAAGGAGCCATTGTCTGTGCAGCTGCAGAGAGATGGATGCAGGCCTGGACCCACTCTTATTAGACATCAGAGAATCCCTATAGGGCAGAAGAGCTGTTTGGGGAGGGGTAGAGGGCACAGTTTGAATACCCAGACATTGTGAAAGCTTCTGTCAGTGTTTTCTGTGTAGTCACTGTAGAATCCTTTTCACTGTCATAGTTTCTCTTTTATGTTGATGCTTTTTAAAGCATCATTGCATTTACAGTAAGTTTGAATGGTTTCTTCCAAGCATAACGTTGCTGGCTGCCTTTCACCTTACTAACAGGGTGCACAGCCCAATCTTGTTGAGTTTGTGGCAAGAGATCTTTTTAATCACTCTCACCATCTGTACTTTTATTAGCAATCACTCAGGGAAAGATGCTGTGGATATTGTCTGAGCGGGTACATTATGTTCACAGACCCTCCTCTGTGCAGCAGATGATGTGAAACAAACAGAACTCCAGGCCTGCCCACAACACCCCTCTAATGCCTGCACAACTGTTAAGACACTGTGACAAACAGCCCAGGCTTTACTTGTCTTTTCAGCAGTGCTTTGCAGTGCTCAGGGAATTTAGCTGTCTTTGGATGGAGAAACAAAACTGGAACTCTTACCTCTGGAATTGCTTTCAGGATTGGGTAACAACAACAAAAATGTTTAATAAAAGATGCTGGCCTTTCTATTTCTTTTCTTCCAGGCTTACTTTCATGTGTGCACTTTAAAGGGGACAACACAAGGAGGCATGATGTATCCCCCATATTAAGGGGCTCTTTTTTTTTTTTCCTCACCTCACTAGCATATCTACCAGCCTTATGAATCTGTAAATTCTGAGCACAAAATCCAGAAACCGATATGCAAACTTCTCTAGATTGTATAAAGAGAGAAAGTTGAAATCTATTTTACACATACAGGAAGTATGCAACCTGCTTTTCCCTTTAGCTCCACCAGTGCCATGGGACTTGCCTAGGATACTGCTTAGTTGCATCATTACAAAAATTCACACCCCTTCTGGTGCTTCTCTGTACTCTCTGCCTACAGTACAAGTCAGTGGAAGGGGGTAATATGTAAGGGATTCGGATCCAGTGGACACTGAAACCATGGTAAAGTCACATTATGGGCTCCTATTGCACATGTCGATGTGACTGGAGGCTGCACCGTGATCTTATTTTATCCACAACCTTCATGAATTGCAATATCTTTGGTGTCATTAAGGCTTGTCAGTCTGAGGATCTGGAAAGGATATTTTTCCCCACTGCAAATTAGTTTATTCCCCAACCATCTGGGAAAGGATAGATCATTTTGAAGATTAGACTACACTTGTCACAATTTTGGCATAAGTTTCAGTATTCGGACCTGGAAAGGTACCAATAAATTGAAGGTCCTTGTGTTCTTGTGAAGTACAAGGGCATTAAGGCTAGGCTGATGAATATGTAATGGGAACAAGACCTTGCCTTGTGCAGTTTTCCTTCTATCTCCTGTGCAGTTTTCAGCCTGAAGGGTCAGGTTGTAGCTTCCCATTGTGGTTACTGGTGCAATCCTGGATTAAAGATTAAGGGCCAAAACTTCCTTGTGCCTGATAGACTTTTGTTGGCACTGGAACCAAGAACCACCCTGCAAATTTTTTCCGAATCTTTGGAGGTCACCACTTGGTTGGTACATTTGGAGCCCCTGTCTGCAACTTTCTTATTGTCTCATTGTTCCTATATTTCTATCTTTCTATTGATGTGGCTTGTCAGGGAAAGTATGGGGATAGTACAGTTCTTGTACATAATAAGGCTGTAAGGATCACCTTGTCCCCCCAACATCTTTTGGTAGAAAAAATAAACCTCTTGAGGAATTTTTTTTGGTTCTCTTTTTAGCAAAGAATATTGAAAGAGTGATTTTTAATCAAATACTTCTACAAATTGTTTCAAGGTTCCATTTACTTGTTTATTATTATTTTCCTCTCAAATCCTCTTTCACCTTCAAGGATTCCCCTTTCCATCTACATTTAACCTCACATTTGTTTCTTAGTTTTACCACTGTACCCTTAACTCCCTTTTGTTCTTCTCATTTCCATTTTGCATCATTTATTTTCTGCTCTTTGGAGGCTTTATTTTTTTCTGGTTCCCTGTTTTGCAATCTCTATTGCTTTCTCAGTTAAAGTCCCACTCCCTTCCTGCCATTCTTGTCTTGTGGCTTTCTTTCAGACCTGCTCTTGGGTGCATTTATTTTCACATTCCCAGTTGTGCTATCCCGTATGAAACCCAGATGGACGCAATCACAGTGCAGCAGCTGAACTGGCTACAGACTTCAGAGGCTTGGTGGTGTGATCTCAGAGTAGCACTGGTTTATTGGAGGCATATCCATTTCAAATTACTACGGAAGTGGTGCTCTGGGGGGGACCTGGGGGTGATTGGGGGTGGGGAGTGCCAGGTGCAGCACGTGAAGTATGTGCAGCTGTCACACTGCACTGCATCCCATTTAGCTTGCTGTCAGGCATCCTAATATTACCCAGGAGTATTAAGTTAGTGTCTTGGTGCACTGAGGATTAAGGTTTTCCCATACATTGCCATCTAGAGTGCTAGAAACCCCCAATTCTCTGTTAGGCTTCAGAGTTGCTGACTGTTCTAAAATATCTTTATTTTAACGTTTCGTGTTTCCTAAGGAAAATGTTTGTGTGATTACCCCTGTATGCATAGTTTTATCTGCCCCTCCTCCCACTTAATTCCTAACCCTCCCGGACAGTTTCAATCTATTTAACAGAAGGGAACAGGTCACAAAGATACAAATTCCTATAACTGCAATGAACAAAGCAGATGTTTAGAAAGGAAGAAAGCAAGCAAGAAATCACTGGGTGATTAGTTTTACTATTATTAGGTACAGGAGAATATTTACAGATGGAATAGGAGAAGAAGAGATGGAGACATGTTACTAAGAGTGGGAAAATCTTCATTTATTAGACAAGATCTATTAAAGATATCAGCAGGAAACTCAAATCTGTTGGAAACTAGCCTGTGATAATTTTACTGCTTGTAAAGCTTCTGGTTCTAAGTGTGGAGTGCCCCTTGCATTTCTTCACTTATGAGCAAAGTTAATTCACAATCTTTAGTGTTCAATGACATAGAAAGGTGGTAGGAAAGGATTCAAGGATTCATCTTGTCATTACAGAGCTATGTTACATTCATGACTGTGGGACCCCAGTTGTAATACTAAAGGGCTGTGTACTACAGAAGGCCAAAGAAGATACAGCCAAGGCAGGCAAAGGGTGGAAAGAAAAGCTGTGGGATGGGAAGCAAACAAACTAAGCATGGAAAAGGTGTCTTTCATCATTGCTGTACATTCCCTGCACTTACAACTTAGTATAAACCCATGCAAGATTTGCATAATTCATGTGCAAGTCTTGTGGTTTTGTTATTGTGATTCCCTTGGAAATAATCACCATGGATACCTGCCACAGGAAAATGGGCATACAGGAATAGGATTGTGGTGTTGGAAATGCTGCTTAATGGCTTCAGGTTGGAAACTAACTTTTGTCTTTATGCTTGCTTAGGCATTAAAGAAAATGAAATCACCTTCTGCAGCTCTCAAAGCTCTGAATAACTGTGACAAGCTGATTAATTAGGTATCAAAACATCTGATTCCACTGGAAAATGAGCTAGCTCCTAAGAGAATTAGATCACCACAATCTAGTGATAGTCTCTGACATTTACTTCAGGAAATGTTCCATGGTTATCAATATTTTTGCAGATTGAGGATCTGGACCAAAGATAACCTTCTTTTTATTCATTTCATTTGTGAGAGCATTTTGTTTGGGTTAATACTCATTGTTTTTCGGATCTCATGTGAAGATTTAGTATTGTAGTAGTATTGTAGTACAGTATTTAGTATTGTAGTAGTATTGTAACAACCACAGTGACTCTGTGCATGATCAAATAACCTTGTTTTCCAATGTTTTCTTTCTATTTCGTATTGGTATCAAAGGCAGTGAATG
This sequence comes from Aythya ferina, assembly GCF_964211825.1. Classification (NCBI taxonomy): domain Eukaryota; kingdom Metazoa; phylum Chordata; class Aves; order Anseriformes; family Anatidae; genus Aythya; species Aythya ferina. Next base: position 55,828,827 of record NC_140299.1, on the reverse strand, counting down.
ACAAAATAAAAGAGAACAAAGCATGGTAGGTTTTGTTACCAGAGGTACAAATATATGCCATAACGGGTTGTTGTCCTCACTCACTGTTTTGTTTATATTGATAAATGATACTGATATTCAAAGCATTTCCTTTGTGATAATATACAGCTGTCATTAAATCAGTCCTTTACATTTCCGTTTTCCTGCAACTTCAGTTGCCAACCTCACATTGGTTTAATAGTTTAGCAAATTATATCTCTGGATTTTGATGTTATCTTCTTTCCATATCTACCAAGTAAATATTGTCCAGCAAAGGTGATTTAATTACCGATAGCATGTATATAGGTATAAAACCAATTTCTATCTCAAAATTCCAGTCACACACAACCACCTCAATTACTGCATTGCTGTAATGTAACAACATTTGAAAGGGTGGGAAACTCTTCTCATTTTAAATCACCTAATCTATCCACGTAGTTTTGATTACACTGCTATGGGCAAGTTCAGAAGAATCTCACCACTTCCTAGCTAAAGAAAATTAAAAGGTTGAAGCAGTATTTCAGTGCATTTAAATCAATGCACAACATGCCCTCAGAGCCTCTTTTTCATTTAGATTCAAGTACTAACCATCTGACAAACTCCAGTAATCATTAAACACAGCATAGAAAGATTTGGAATTGCTGGTATTCCATGGTTTTAAATCTCACCATAAGATTGAAAATCAGTCAAATAGCAATCTAAATAGCAATCTAAATCTAAATTTAGGACTCTCAATTTGATCTCTGAAACTCTTTCTATAGTCAAGTCAAACAGCAGATATTGCAGGATCATTTGTTCTTTCTGTCTTTAGATAGCTGTTTCAGAAGGTTCGTGCCACCCTCTGGAGAGGCCAATCTCTCTCCACTGGAGCTGAAAAACATATTTGGATTAAACACCTATCTTTTTGATGTATAAACTTAAGTGAGGTGAATGCACCCAAAAACATTGAACTAGACTGGGAATAGACTGATGAGTTGAAATACTAAGGACAGCAATACCTGCCACTTACTGGAATTAATAGAGTTCTCTATATAAAGGAGAAAATGGGGCATCTGAAAATGGGTTTCACAAAACTGAGGAGCACACAGCATTAGCAATCATACTCAAAATATGTTAAACACATGATTTTGATATGGAGTTTAAGTGTTCATTACTCTGCTTAGATTTTGTAGTCTTGAACCCTTCCATAATCCTCACTCACTGGAAACAAAGTGGATCTAGCCTCTTGTGTCATTGCAATGCTGAGCCAAACTAATATAACCTAGCTCCCAGCATGAGTGTCTGCAGGGTACATCACAGCTCCAACATGGCTACAATCACCTGGGCAGAGGTGGCTCACGTCTATCTAGTTTGTAGTGTCAGTGAAGTTAGAAGGTGTTATTGGTACCTGCATATACGGCCAGCTTCATGTAACCAGTTATGAATATTTCTTGCATTTTATGGTCCATGTTAAAATATATATTTTTTATTTTTCTGTTGCAATTTTTTCAGGTTTCAGAAACGCTTCAGTGATTTAAAGTTAGCCTGTCATGACTGTATCTATAGCACCAGATAAGACCTGCTTCCTTTATGAAAGGAATCTAGAATGTCTTTCAGGTTTTCTGATATTTTACAAGACTTATTTCTGGATGTTGAAACTTATCTGAGGTACACAACAAGAAAATACATTATGCATCCAAGGAAAAATAATTTGCATTTTAAAGATAGGTCATTAGAATTGTATAGTACATTTATATGTGAATCTTGATGGGCCTCTTCGATGGAACATGTTGAGATCCTATCTCTTCTTTTGTAGAATGAAACCAGTAATTAATGCTTCTCTAATTTTGAAACAGTCAAAATGAAGCCAGTAATTCATGCTTCTTTAATTTTGAAATGGTCTAATCCAATCAATTAACTGTAACTGTACCACTTACTGTAGTAGTGCGGTGAAGGTTATCTAGAAATTTGAAATGTTTCTCTTTGAATAAGTTGTTTATGCATTTGAACATCTGTTATATCTTTTTTGCAATGTGCTTGCAGAAATATATCCACCTTTATTCCCTCTTCTCATACACTTCTGAAATTCTCTTTATCAAGAATACCTCATTCTTTGAAAATCTATTTTGAATAGCTTAAAGCATCCATTTTGTGATGGATATTGTATGACCTGGAAAAAAAAAAAAAAAGTGAATCCTTTGTAACAATGATTATGTTTAGATTATCCCTGAAAGAGAAAAATTAGGAAGAATATCTGCAAGAAAAGATCAGTTATGTCATGTCAGGGAATTGCTTAGCCTCCACAGGTAAACTTCTCTTTGTATTTGCTTTTGATTAAGAAGACAAAAGAAGGAATACACAGATGACCTCAGCCAAAAGTTAAAATACTGCTTTCTGGCAATATTTCTTTTTCCAATCTATTACTCCTTTCTAAAAAGTATGTTTCATCAGGCCTGATCTTATCAAACATCATGAAAGTTTGTGGTACATTCCTGTCATTGTGCAAAACATTTTATTAGTGTTTCAGGTGCCCTCTTTATAAACTAAACTAATTTTCAAAGATATCAAAATCTTAGCACACATTATTTGTATTCTGATGATGGTCCTGATGAATTTCATTCTTCACTGGTAATTTCATCTCCAAGACCTGATTAACATCATGTTCATTACCAAATGCTTGGGAAGAGGGTATATGTGTATATGGGTGTGAAAGTGGTTGCCCTTTGACATGGGAGTTGCAGAAGGAATTAATATGGTGAGACAATTTCATGACATGAAAGTGTATTATTGTGCCTGCCTTGTATTCTGGCACAGTGTGCCAGACTTTAAGACTAAAGTGTTCTTTATTATCAATTACCAACCTTTTGCAAAGGCAGAATTGTCTTTGACTGAGTGCTTGTGTGTACAAAAGTGGTTTTGATGGAGGGGACATTGACAGCTGCTCCAGCAAGCCTTAATGAAGGGTAAAAATATCTTTGATATAGGCATGGTATGCTTTGCTGCCTTTCTGGGAGAAAAAACACCAGCAAACATACTTTATGTTCCTGGGATCAGACAGGATGTGTGTGTTTGGAAGGTTGCCCAGCCTTCTTTGCTCATCACAATGAACTTCCAGGTATTACAGACATATCTATATGTCTCACTGTCAGTCCATGTTATGACAATGTTTAATGAATTATATGAAATTGACTAAAATGTATATATTCCTGTAAAAATATATACCTGTTTAATGATTAAAGTCCTACAAATAAAGTAGTGAAAAAAAAGAAAGGGAAGGGAAGGGAAGGAAGGGAAGGGAAGGGAAGGGAAGGGAAGGGAAGGGAAGGGAAGGGAAGGGAAGGGAAGGGAAGGGAAGGGAAGGGAAGGGAAGGGAAGGGAAGGGAAGGGAAGGGAAGGGAAGGGAAGGGAAGGGAAGGGAAGGGAAGGGAAGGGAAGGGAAGGGAAGGGAAGGGAAGGGAAGGGAAGGGAAGGGAAGGGAAGGGAAGGGAAGGGAAGGGAAGGGAAGGGAAGGGAAGGGAAGGGAAGGGAAGGGAAGGGAAGGGAAGGGAAGGGAAGGGAAGGGAAGGGAAGGGAAGGGAAGGGAAGGGAAGGGAAGGGAAGGGAAGGGAAGGGAAGGGATGGTCACACTTTTTAGGGAGGGATTGGATGTGGGGGTGGGGGCTAATCTCTTCACAGATCTGAGCAGAAGGAGAATTTTCTCATGCTTAATAATATAGTTCTGGGAAGTTCTGTGGTCTCAAGTGTCAGTGATGCTATTTTCACCAGTGAACTCCATAAATAGCTTACCTGATAAGGCACTTCACTAGATGTTACACAACATCTTTCCTTTTTATTTGGGTATAATATTACCATTTTGATCTGGACTTTTCCCACTAAAATAAAAAAACACAGAGATATCTGAACAGCATGATTTAGGAAATTGTGTTTCCCTCCCTACTGCTGAGTAATAATTCATTCTAAATGGTTGGGCATTGATTTCTAGAACCAGATTATGTCATTCTTTCTCATGGTGGCTGATGCAAATCAAGGCTAAAAACAAGCAGTTACAGCTGTAGTAGTATACTTTCCTTGTGTCCTCTAATACTTCCCTGGTATCACTTTTTTCCAACAAAGCATTATGAGATAGATTCACAAAATCTGATACTTGGAACAGTTAACACTTGAGAGTTTAGAGAAAAGTGAGAGCATCCTTCCCCTGAAGGTGTTTGTCAGTTCTGTAATGCTTTGGGGCATGAGAAAGTACCTCATTTTATACAAAGTAAAGCTTGGTCCTGGATGGATTAAAGTCAATGGAAGGATTCCAACTCTATGGTATTTTGAATTAGGATTTTAGTGTCTATAAAACATTAAAAAAAAAAAAAAAGAAATTATATTTGACCTGTTAAAAATGCTTTGAATAGAACTTGTAGGGAGACCTGTATGTTTTGTTTATTGTATAGCATTTTAGTCTTAATAAGTTGATTCTCCCAAAGTGTAGAAGAGAAATTGAAGTTAAAAATAAGCCCTCTTAGTATGACTTTCCTGTTATGTCTTGAGTTACCACAGTGAATGCAAACTTCAACTTGTTTCAAAAACTGTTTGTTGTGATGTCTTTTTTTTTTTTTCCCCCTGAGGTAATATCATTGAGAGTAACTTGCCAGGTATTCACAACACAAACAGGAGGCCTCTGCATTGCACTGCACTTTTCCCAATATGTAAATAGGATGTAGTATTTCCTGTGAGAAATTGGTTCTTACTGTGTTTCACCCTCCTCATGGCTTCTGATTTTTCCAGCCATTTAGCAGTTTATCACTCGTCTTTGATAACTGTCCCTTAGAGCAGCATTGTGTTCAGAAAACAGGACTGTGAAAAAGCTCTGATAAATATAACAAAAGTTCAGATAAATCTGTAACTGGAGAGATCTTTTTGAAACAGCAGATGCTCCCTGGCCCTCTGACAGCAGCAGCTGTGCAGACTTCTTGGAAGAGCTCCTTAAGCCACAGCTTGAGAAATTAAACTGTACAAAGCCTTATTAGTCATCAAAAGATGTAGAAACCTCAGAGTGAAATTCCTGAAGTTCGATTAGTAAGAGAAAAAGAGAAATGCTCACCCCCACACATACACACAGATGACAAATCTGCCACTGCTTTTTTTCCTATTTCCTTGACTCCTTGAGGCTAGCACAATGATAGCTGTGAACCCTGCTTTTTACCCAGGTCTGGTGGACCAATTTTTTTCAGTCCAAACTGTGAAAGGATACAGACATACAGATATTTTGTTAGTATCTTGGAAGGAACTTAGGGAGAATTTCTAAGGCTATTTGAAGAAAAGATCAGTTCAGTAAAGCTGTCCCAAGGAGCACAGGTATGTCATAATACTACAATCATTTAAGCAAGTTAACATGTATTTAATGTCACTTGCAACTGGCTATGAGGTCTTTATGTTTGGGATTCTAGACATGGGACTTGTAATCAAAAGCCATTGCTGAAGCAGTCTGCAAAGCAGTGGGTGGAAAAGCTGACAGAAACCAAAACAATTTCACACATCTGTGCAAGGCATGCATTTCCACTGATTTTTTTACTTATCTTCAAAATTACTAGAGAATCTCCCTACTGAAAATTAGTTAGTTCCTCTGATGAAAAAATTTTAAGGACAAGGAAGAAAAATCAGATAAATGTGGAGTAACTTGGTCAAGGTGGAAAAGGATACAGGTGAAGATGTTAAACTCAGAGAGTATTTTTTTTTGCCTCTGTGGATATCTTTCCTCTGTGAAACAAGTGTAATAATGTGAAGACCGACTGATAGAAACAGACAAAGGATTAAGAAGGGTAATGAGAAGACCTAGGCAAAGCAAGGGAAATTAGAAGGAGAGGGAGGACTCGGAAAGAAATGCCAATGATCAGACTTCTAATGCAAAGGGCATATTACATTTAGAAAAGGAAAAAAAGTTTGGATGTGAATATGAAGTAACTGGATACACCCACGCAACATGTTCTATGCAGATGTGAACTTGTTCTTCCTGTTCTCCTAACTGAAAAATGGCCATGTGATAACATTTACATCATGCTAATAAACTCTGTTCAGAGGTAGCTCTGAGATAGGGTACATTAACCTGAGTTCAGCACTGTGATAAATGTGGTCATACGGCTTTTTTCCATCTCCAAGCAAGGAGAGAATTAGCTATTGTTTGCTGGGAGGATCATGTGTAAGCATATCCTAACTTGAATTTAGGAGTTAATGAGTTTTGTAAATGTCTGGCTGGGAAAACTTAGCCTAAAGATTAGCTTTAGTTTAGGAATGGGTTGGCAACATCAAGTATTTTGGATCTGAAAATGAATGTTGGAAGAAGAGACTAGTCCTGTGAAACTGAATTTTGCAACCTGCAAAATTCAGCTTCCAACTCTGAAGGCCACACAGGTCAGCCAGCTTCACTGTCTGAAGGAAACCATCAGGTTTTGATAGGAATATATTTGTCAGGATCAAAGAGAAAGGAAATCTGCAGGCCGTTTATAAAACAAGCTGGTAAGAATGCTTTTTAAATGCACACAAACTGCGGGAGCAGCTAGTATCAATGATATTTCTGCATGGCTAAATCCTTTTGATTCTTTTTGTAGTACCAGAAATAAAGTGTAAGACCGTATGAAATTCATTTAGAGGTTTATTTTTAATGGCTGTGCTTCACTACAGAGCCCCATTGAAGCAATTGTATTACATTTCTTTTCTTTCAACTTTACAATGTTAGAAACAAGACCATCAGTCAGGGACTGAGTACCACATCCTCACAGTAAGAAAGACTGGAAACAATAATTTGTTTCTTAGGTGGAATTAATTCTTCATGCAGTGAAACATTGACCCTAATTTGCATCTGTATATTTTTTCAGTGTTAAATGCACATGCGTTATTTGCACAGCATTATCTGCTTGCACACATAACTCCCCCAAAACTAGTCCTCTTTTTAAGCTGAAAAGCAGTAAGAACTGAAATTGTTTGTTTGGTTGGTTGGTTGTTTTTTTTTTCTTCTCCTGCATTTGCTGGAGGTGGTAGCCTCTATCCACACTTTATATTCAAATAATAACTAAATGGTTTAATTGCAGACCAGTTGTTTTCAGACAGAACCAAAGGATGGTTCCTTCCTCTCCATACTTATAATAAAAGGTAAGAGGTAAACATAGATTTGCCAAGGAATACCAGAACAGCTGTCAGTGTAAGCACAGCAGCTGTCAACTCAAAAAAATCACTCAAGATAATGATTAAAGAATACAAGAGAAACTCATCACATTCTTTATGCTGTGTCTGTTCTATGGAACAGAAAGAAAAAAAAACAAAAACAAAAACAACAACAACAACAACAACAACAACAACAACAAAAAAAAAAAAAAAAAAAAAAAAACTTTCCAAGCAAATTAAAATACTCACTTTAACGAAACCTGATATCACTTAAACCAAACTAATAATTTTGTGGATCTGTTTATGTCAAAATGACATAAGTTATTGATGACTTAAAAAAAAAAAAAAGTTTTATTTTATATAAATTATATTTGTATCTTTTATTCATAAATAATAATAAACTTATCTCTTTGTTAGAGGGATGACCAAGTCCTGATATTGAAAATCTGTTATGTACTGTCATTGTATCTATGAATAGATAACACTTGAAATGAAAATAATTAATAATCTATTAATCATTATGCAGTCATTTCTGCATAAAAAGTATGTCAAGAAGTCTTTCTGTGAGCTTTACAAAAATGATACTGAAACATCCAGAAAAGGAGCTGAAACCAGAAATGTCCAGTTACCTGTGACATTCCTGTTAATTGCCCTAAAGTTATATGAAGGTCAATGTCTGAGAAATATCTCTTAGCTTCAAAACAACAGAAAAGCCTTCATTCTTTTTCATTTCTTCTCACAGGATGTTGGTGGCTTTCCTTAGGGGTCAGTTTCAGGATCAGCCCTACTTAACACCTTTGTCAGTGGCATGGACAGTGGGATCAAGTGCACCCTCAGCAAGTTTTCAGATGATGCCAAGCTGTGTGGTACAGTTGGCATGTTGGAGAAAAGGTATGCCATCCAGAAGGACCATGATGGGCTTGAGAGGTGGGCCTGTGTGAACTTCATTTGTTTCAAACAGGCCAAGTGCAAGGTCCTGCAGTGGGGTAGGGGCAATCCTAAGCACAAATACAGGCTGGGTGGAGAATGAATTGAGAGCAGCCCTGAGAAGGACCTGGGGGTGCTGGTTGATGAGAAGCTCAAAATGAGCTGGCTCTGGTCTCATGAGACCCCACCTGGAGCATTGCATTCAGCTCTGGGACCCCCAGCACAATAAGGACATGGATGTATTAGAATAAGTCCAGAGGAGGGCCACAAAGATGATCAGAGCACCTCTCCTATGAGAACAGGCTAAGGTCATTGGGGTTGTTCACCCTGGAGAAGTCTCTGGGGACACCTCAGAGTAGCCTTCCAGTACCTAAAGGGGGGTCTACAAGAAAGCAGGAGAGTTTTTTTTTTGTCAGGCAGTGTAGTGATAGGACAAGGACTAACAGTTTTAAACTAAAAAAGGATAGCTTTAGGTTAGACATTGGGAAGAAAATTTTCAGTTTGAGGGTGGTGAGGCACTGGAACTGGTTGTCAAGAGAAGCTGTGGGTGCTCCAACCGTGGAAGTGTTCAAGGCCAGGCTGGATGGGGCTTTGGGCAACCTGGTCATGGGAGGTGTCCCTGCCCATGGCAGGGAGGTGGAATTAGATGATTTTTTAGGTCCCTTCCAATGCAAAGCATTCTATGATTCTGTGGTTCTATGTTGAAAATATATATACATATATACATATATTTTCAAAGACAACCCTAATGAAAAAAAGGTTTTAATCATGTACTGCAAGATATTCTGTTAGTTAAGCATTTTCACATCTTCACACACCTGTGGTCAAATACAGTCAGGATTCTTTGTTCAGTGTAACAAATAAACATGCAGATGATAGACACTGAGACACCTGTTACATAAATTGCTGTTATATTTAGAAATAAAGAATAATGTGGTAATTTTTATGTCCCTCTTTTAGAGCAGTTCTAACAAGTTAATGTTTTTCTTGTACTGGGAAATCCAGAGCTTGTTATACTCCAGGTGGGGTCCTGTAAGGGTGAAACAGAGGTAGAATTACCTCTCTTGACTTGCTAGTTACACTTCTTTTGATGGAACCCAGGATACACATGGTTTTCTGGACTGCAAGTGCACAATGTCAGCTCATATCCAATTTTTTATTCACCAATACCTCCAAGTCCTTGTCTGAAAGACTGTTCTCAATCAGTTAATCATACAGTCTGAACTGACAAAGGTGATTGCCTTGACTTATGTGGAGGACCTTGCACTTGGTCTTGCTGAACTGCATGATGTTCACATGCAGCCAATCCTCAAGACTCTCAATGCCATCCCTTCTGTCTTGCATATTAACTGCACAACTCAGCTTGGTGCCATCTACAAACTTGCTGAGAGTGTATTCAAACCCATTATCTATGTCAAAGATAAAGATATCAAATAGTATTGGTCCTAATATGGACCCGTGATACATCACATATTACAGGTTTCCATTTGGTCATTGATCCATTGATTAAAGCTCTTTGTATGCAACCATCCAGTCAATTCCTTATCCACCTAATAGTCCATCCATTAAATCTACATCCTTCCAATTTAATGGCAAGAATGTCATAGGAGACCATATCAAAGGCCTTACTAAAATCCAGGTAGATGACATCAGTTGCTCTTCCCTTGTCTACTGATGCAGTCAGTCCATCGTAGAAGGACACTAGACTAGTCAGGAATGATTTACCCTTGGTGAAGACTCATTGGCTGTCACTAATCATCTCCCTGTTACCATATGTTTCAACAGGTCTTCCAGGAGGATCTGTTCCATAATTCTGTCAAGCACTGGCTGGCTGGTAGTTGCCAGGTTTTTAAAAATGAGCATGATATTACCCTTTCTCCAGTAAGGATTACCCTTTCTCCAGTAAGGATTTACCTGACTGCCACGACTACTGTGTGTTATTTTATTGCAAGAAAAAAAAAAGGTAACAAAACTTTGGTGAAGATCAGATGTCTTACTACCAATAAAATTAATCAACATGCTGTGTTCTCTTCTGGACAGAAGTGAGCTGATAAAATCAACAATTAAACTGTCATTCGAATGGGTCAAGGTGCTTTTTTTTTTTTTTTTTTTTTTTTTTTTTTGTTTTTGCTTTTATTTTTATTTTTTTTGCTTTTTTTTCTCCCCCTCCCTCTACACATTCCTTTGGCTGCTTATTCTATATTTAAGATGGCTCAAAATCTCCCTTGGTGCATCATTCGTTGCCTTACCAATCTGCTGTAGGCAATTTTCAAGTGGAGAAATGTGTCTGCTCTGCAAGTGAAGAGGAAGAGTGAACAATTGCTAGACTCCCTCAAAACTGCTTTCCCCTGAGACACGACCTACAATGTGACAAAAAGATATTTCATACTTTGCCATCCAGCTCCTTTCCATAAATGCAACCACTGAGTTACTTATAACAACTTCTTTGAGCAACATGCTCAAGTGCCTCACTACCTTTACAGTGAAGTATTTCCTCTTAATGTCTAATCTAAGTCTATCCTCTTTTAGTATAAGACCATTCTCTCTTGTCCAATCGTTATCTACCTGAATAAAGAGTCCTTCTCCATCCTTTTTGTTAGACCCCTTTAAGTATTGAAAGGATGCAATGAGGTCTCCCTGGAACCTTCTCTTCTCCAGGCTGAACATCCTCAGCTGTTGCAGATTTTTTTTCATAGGAGAGGTGTTCCAGCCCTCTGATCATCTTTGTAGCTGTTCTCTGGACTTGCTCTAACAGTCCCACATCCTTGTTTTTCTCAGGACCTCAAACCTGTACACAGTACTCCAAGTGAGGCTTCAGAAGGACAGAGCAGAGGGGGACAATCACGTCCCTCAACCTGCTGGTATACCTCGTTTGATGCAGCCCAGGATGTAGCTGGCCTTCTGGGCCACAAGTGCTCAATGCGGCTCATGTTCAGCTTTTCATCCACTTTTCATCCTTCTCTGCAGGGCTGCTCTCAGTGAGTTCTCCCAGTCTGTACTCATGCCTGGAATTGCCCCGAATCAGATGCAGCACCTTGCTTTTGTTGAACCTCATTAGGTTCATATGGTTCCACTTCTCCAGCATGTCTAGGTCCTTTGAATGGCATCTCTTCCTTCTTTGCTATCAACCACACCACTCAGCTTGGTGTCATCTGCAGACTTGCTGAGGGTGCACTCAATCTCATTGTCTATGTTGTTAATTAAGCTATTGAAAATCATCAGTCCCAAGACAGACACCTGAGGGACACCACTAGTCAGTGGCCTCTCATGTTGACACAATAAAGCTTTAAAAATCATCCCTTCTAATTGGCCTAGCTGTATACATGTAAAGCTGATATAAAGTTTGAGGCCCTGCTGACTGACTCCATCAGTTCCATCAGAACTGGATATGTGAGTGAGATGGGAAATAGGACATTAATGCAAAGAAATTCATTATGGTTAGACAGGCAATTTCTACGTTCCCAAAATGTGGGGAACACAATGCAGTTTAATACTGTTTTCTCCTTCTGCCTGCTTTATTTATACTCTAAATTCAAGGAAATACGGATTAAGAATTAAAAGTCCTTTTTCTACCTGCAGGATTCTTCCTTAACCTTACCTAAATCAATCAATATTGTATGATTATGATATTTGGATCCCATGAGGGTGGGATGCTGAGCAGTCAGGGCAAGTATTCTTCACATAATTTCCAAGAGATCAAAGGTAGCATAATATTCTGAGGTTATAATACATATGAAATATGGATTACACTGATATGTTCTCAAGAAATATTTCTGTATTTACTTACTGTCCGTAAATATGTACACATGGATACGTTCACACCTATCCATTTGGTGTGTGGTGCTGCTTTTTGTTTGTGTGTTTGTTTGTTTGTTTTTTAGTATTGCCTGGTCTTCCAGAGCACAATGCTATGAAAATGTGATTCTTGATGTATGAAGGTTTAGTTTTTGACAGTATTCTATATTTCCCAGTGATACTTCTGAATATTCAGAAGTTCACGGTTGTTTCAGGTCACCCAGCAAAAAGAACAAAAATAGGAACTGAGTCTGGTTCTCCTGCATTTTAGACGAGTCACCCACTAGACCACATTAAGCCAAGGCAATAATTAACCCCCATATAATAAAATAATTATAGCCACATATTGAGCTGAGAGAGGTTTTGTTAAAGAAAAACAAAACAATAACAAATGCGACACAAGTTCCAGCTGTGAGTTGGAGCTGCAAGGATAAAAAGGTGAGAATAAATTGTTCCAAATTCTTGTCTCATCTCTCAGTCCCTCCTGTCTGACTGGAGGGTGCCGAGATACAGCAGAGAAAACTGAGGTATCCGCAGCACCATTGCTAGCCAGAGCACAGCAAACTTTCCCAAATTTGTCACTAGTAACAGCAAGTCATGACTTCCACTCTGCTAAAAATATCTAATAATGGTTTTGTCCTGCTTCCCATTTTCCTGTCAGCATGTGCTACATTCTGCTGCCCAGTGACATCTTACATGGCTTCAAGTCTGACGAGGTTCTTCCTTAACCCACAAGGGATTATTTGGCTTTGTAAACCTAAATGGGTTTACTGTAATAGTGCTGTTCATTCATAAGGGCACTTCTCAAAATACTTCACAATCAGGACCTGCCTCAAAAAAAACTTTGGGGTTTGGGGATTTTATTTTAATTTTAATTTCAAGAGTTCTCTATCATACAAATTATCTTCTATGTAATACAGCTGTCTCATACCTCTATGTGGTGAGCAGCAGTGACTAATAACTTTCTTTCCAGTAAAGAAATAGTTTGACAGTCACTATTAGTTTTATTCATATTTGCAATAGTGTAATTATATACAAAAATACTGTAGAATCATGTGTTTCTAAATGATAAATTCATGTAAAATGTAATTGTAAAATGTTAGTATCAATATTTACTATTTCAGAGTCAGAATTAAACAATATATGTGTGTGCATATATATATATATATATATATATGCATATATATATATATATATATATATATATGCAGTTATCTCTCCTCTGGCTCAGCATAAAAAAAAAGGAAACACCTTTAAATTTTGTTGGAAGCAGGAAGCAGTGAGCAATACCTGAACACCTATTTTTCTTGGCAGGTAAAACTTCAGTGTAGGGAGTTTTATTTTAATGACTTTTCAGGTTCTTTCATTTAAACAAACAAACAAACAAACAAAAAACTTATTTTGTTCTTAATAAACATGCATTTAAGCAGTCCTGATCTTTGTTGTTAGTGCTTATATGTAGTTTTGTTTTATTTAGGATTTAGAAAAATTATCTTTTTAAAATCCTCCACTACCTGAATGATTCACTTTTAAAAAGAAAACCTTCAGATCTCTGCTATAAATAACTAAATTCTCTTAAATGAAGAAAGTACATAGGAACTATAATTCTTGATGAGAAATTATTTTATGATTAGAATTAAGTTAGATATTTGGTGTCATAAACTTTATGCATTTTTATGTATGTTTTGCTTTCATGAGTCAGAAATTTCCTAACTTCACTCATTTGCTTTTATTTTCTGTCTAGAAATAAAAATTCCACATCACAAGAAAAATTTCCATCCAAGTATGGAAGGCAGGAGCTACTCTAAACTAAGCAACACTGCCCAGGGTGTGTCAGAAGGAAAGCCACTCGACACTGCAAAACATTCTCTTCTGAGGATGCTGAGTGTTTTCTGCTTTCATGTGTGGTTTAACATAGCATATTAGCAATATATATGTTTCTAAAGGAGTTAAGCATATATGTGTCTGTTTTGCTGTGGGACAGCTTGACACTATTTCCAGTCCATGTGAGGCTTCAGAAACGGCAGTAGGCACAAAGATGTCTGAGGAGAGGTGACATTTCTCTCTTCTCTCCTCATCAGTTAATGTGTCTGTGTTCATCTTCAGTGTAAAGAACTGGAAAAGTAGATGCTTTCTCCTTGGATTGTATACCTTTGTGGTTTTGATGCATTTATGTATGATACATGTTTATACAAAATTTTGTTATTAAATTGCCATTCCTTGTTTACATTGGAAATATAAAACATTATAATATCAAATCTTTGTTTCTTCTATATTTGAGTGTATGCCTATCAATATTTCCATTAAAGTGCAAAAATTCTTCAGGCGACCTGACTGATTTACAAATTGTCATTATTATTTTGCTCAAGTATGGTAATAACAGATCTCTTTGTGTTTTGCTTTATATAATGGTGTGCGGACCAGAACCAAAACAGAGCGGTTGGGTAAGGCTGTACAATGGCCATAGCTATCCTTCTATTTCCTTCTCAAAGACATCTTTTGTACAGAAAGGCAAATATTTTCTTCCCTGAGTTTATACAGATTAACAAGGATCTTAGCTGACACAGGAGTTGTGACTATGAGCAGTGTTTCTTTCAGCATCTTATACCAGTATCTTTCCAAGTAGTAGGATGGCTCTGTGTTTCGTCACCTTTTAATTAGACCAATCTTCTAAACGGATTTCCATCCAAATAATTTCCCCTCTTTTGTACCTTCAAGCAAGAGATCAGAGAACTCTGTTCTTAGTTCCTCAAGCTGTTCAGCTGGAAACAGACCAGGTGTCCACCACCTGGTTCTACTGACTAGGTAAAGGAGTAGACAACGGCATAAAGGACACATGTCAATCCTGGCTCACAGGGATGGGTGTGAAAACCTGTATGGCAGATGAGGTCTTTTTCTGCATCTTAACAGTAGGTTACCAACAGCACTGGGCAGGCTGCTGTTCTGCCAGATCTGACGTGTGGAACTGAGGCCTTTGATTATCACCAGTGAAATTTTTTTTTTTTTTTTTTTTCCTGGGGAAATGTACTCACACTGCTTTCAAGGAGATTTTCTTCATTCAGATCCTTTTCACTTTTGAGTTGTATGACTGCTGTAGTTCAGATTTGTGTGATGTTTTAAGAGTATATGGTGTCACAGAGGCATAGGGTCTTATTATTCTTAATCAAAATGATTCATAAAGAGGCAAAAAGTATTGCATTCTAAAGGTGCTATGTTCAGTTTTACAGAGCTGAATTTTCAAATATTGGGCTGATCTCACATGGCTGGGAGCTGGAGATATTACACTTCACTTTTACTATTGATACTGGTATAGTTTCTTCCAGAAAGTCATCTCAGAATAATGCAAGTGAGTTGCCTTACCAC
The DNA here is from genome assembly GCF_964211825.1 of Aythya ferina. Taxonomy (NCBI): domain Eukaryota; kingdom Metazoa; phylum Chordata; class Aves; order Anseriformes; family Anatidae; genus Aythya; species Aythya ferina. The sequence goes on along the minus strand of NC_140299.1, from coordinate 55,813,599 downwards.
AATAGGCAGTTCAATATTAGCCAGCTACTCAGCTGACAGTGCTGTGACCTTTCATAGTAGCTTTATCTGTTGAATGATGAAGACTAATATGAAATGTGTGTGACTGGAAACTGATAATGGCACCCTGCAACATCCTTTGCATTGCCACTGAGTCATTTTATATATATATATATAAAATACATATATCATTCATTATATAATTATTTTAATTATATAATTATTATTTTATTTTAAATTATATAATTATTATTTTAATAATAATTACTTATTATATTATATATTCATTATATATATATATATATATATATATATATATATATATATATATATTTGTTTTTCCTGTGAGGTAAATTGGTCGTTTGGCCTGTCACTTGTTTTATTTTTTTTAATGTGTTCAGTTCCTTTACCAAGATCTGAAAAGTTTCATAATAACTAACAAGAAATTATTGATGAATCACAGAAAGTTAGGGATTGGAAGGGACCTTGAAAGATCATCTAGTCCAAAGAACAGTAAAGATAGACAAGTATATAGAAATAGTGATGTCAAGGGGAATCACAAGGATAAAATAACTTGTTTAATCTTTAATTGTATTTTTCTGTTATAAATGGATTATCCAAAATTTATATTTTTTTTTTTTTTTTTATCTCTCCTCTACTCCAAAATTTCCCTGAATTCTCTAAATGACCTGGAGTAGTCTTGCATATTTTTGTTCATCTCCTTAAAATCATAATAGCTTTGACAGTGACAAAACTTCATGACTGCAGACTATATATTTAAATTGATAAATTAGCTCTTATATTTGTGATACTGTAGGTTAAGAATATGAAACACAGAAACAAGCTTTAAAAGTCTAATCAATATCTCTTGGACAATGGGATTCACCAACCATTTTTGTGTCAGCAGCTTTGATGGTGAAATCTGGGCCTTTAGGTGATTACATGGCTGTGCTGCTGACACTGTCTTAAGACCCAGAGCAGAAGAAAGTACATGCATGGGCATGCACACACTGCAGTCATGGCATTAGACTACATTCCAGAAAACTGAATTCAAAGGTCATATGACAGGTGGGCTTTATTGCCCATATAAAAAAATAAATGTCTTTAAGGCAAACATACTTTCTTCACAATTTTTTGCTGATTGCCCTGGCAAGCTGTGACATCCTTCTTATCAAAATCAGTACAAACTGAAAAGGAAAAAAATATATATCAAAAATAACAGGAATAGCAACATAACAAGATCCAGCTGCTCTTCTCCTTCTCTCTAGTAAAACTCAACAGCTTATCCTTGATGTGTTACGGTAACTTTGCCTGCATAAAGTAACAGAAGCTATAGGGAGATATTTGCCGCCTCCCTCCCCCCCAAAAGCATCTTCTAAAATTTCTTTCTATGCTATAACCAGTGTAGTTTAGTTTATGGATTAGGAGACTGTTGTAGATCTTACTGGAGAGGTATTTTTATTTGTTATTATTTATTTTGTCTCTACAATATTCTGATAAAATATGTGGTAATTTGGAGAAACCTTGTCAATTTTTTCTCTGTGAAGATGACTCAAACTTCATGACTTTTTGTTGTTTATTTTCAGCTTTGTAAATGTCTATCTGCAATGATATTATATAGCTAAAATAATAAACTAAAGCTAGATGCATTAAAGTTAAATGAAAAAAATCCAAGGAAGAAGCAATACCTGAGTTTCTTTTCAAGTCATTCATCTACATCTCCTGCAGCATTAATTTTTGAGCAAAGCATTAATAGAAGAGACCATCTCACAGAAGTAGCCTACTTGTAAAATCCATGATTCCCAACACTTTGCAAATCAGCACAGCAGAAACCTCTTTGCTTATCTTGTCCTGAGATTAGTGACTCCAGAACATTGCGTTGCAAGGCAAAAAGTCCTTCGTAGACCATTAATGACAAGTATTCCTCCCTCCTTTCTGACTCCTCTCTCTCATTTCCTCACCCCTTATAAAGAAAAGCGGAAATCTGGCATTTCAAGCAGTGAGAGATAAAAAGTTTCATGCATTTCTGGGTGTTCCATGATTCCTTTGGATGCTATGAATATCTTTCAAAAAACACTGAATGTAATTTTACCACAGGATGCTAAGGCTGTGATAATGAAACTAATAATGCTGTTCAGGTCTGAGCTGTGACATCAGATGATGGCACTAATTTTTATTGACTAGCTCTTCACAAGCACCTTGTGAAGCATCATTTAATCACCAAAGAACAGCAATTCAGAGTAAAGGTCACCTACTGATTCAGAGAACAGAAAGATTTATTCTCATAAAAGGTCACAAACCATAGCAGAGTACTGGGATGACCACATTGTGGTTTTTCACAAAACAAACCTGTGAACCTCATTTAAGTTTTATAATACATTATTTTTTTTCATACATATTGGACAAAAAAAAAAAAAAAAAAAAAAAAATCACCAGAACAATTAGTTAGGCACAGAATCTAATGAAAAATGTTGATTGGCTGTGGCTTTCACAGTTTGCCTCGATGTCTAAGTAAGTGAAAAAGAATCTATTGGAAAATAGACAGTGTAGTAAACCAGAAAAACTACACTCATTTCACTGCTTACGTACACCACTACTGACATAGGGACTAACTCAACAGTGTACTTAGCCAGTGTACTTAGCAACATGTCATGCACCTAGCTGAATTCAGACTTACTTAAGTCTTCATGCAAAACCACAGTGTTCACTCCCAAAATACCATTCTTCTACCTGATGTCTCTATTCATTCACCTATACTCCTTCTCCTTTGATTAATGTTTTCAAAGTGGAAATGTTAAACTCATTGTCTGGTAAATTAGATGAATATTACTGATGATTAATATAGAACATGGATTTTTTTTTTTTTAAAAGATTCAGACTAAATTGTGAAACCATCAGGCATGTTTCATTCCTTAATAATTCAGAAGAGTTCATTGCAATTGACCTTGAAAATAAAAAGTAAGCATGCTACTTCCATTTTGCAAGTTCCTAAACAGTCACCTCCGGAAACAATTCTAACACTTTCCAGTTACCACATTAAAATACACAGCAAAATATAACTCTCCTCTCCAGTTTCACTACTGTGTAATGAATCAAACCTGCTTACAATAGGCTCATTTTTCATGTCAATAAAGAGTCTAATCATAGAATCATAGAATGGTTTGGATTGGAAAGAACCTTCAAAATCAGCTAATTCCAACCTCCTTGGTTAAATAATGATCCCACCTTTGAACACAAATGGTTTCATATAGTTTTATTGTGGAGGGATCTTTTTTGAGGTGGTTATAGAGTGACTAACCCAGTTTTGCTCTGATTTTGTCATTCAGAAAATTTTACAGAGTAAATATATGGTGATGACTATGATAACTGAATCAGTCAATGTCAGTGACTGAACAAGTCACCTTCAGAACTTGAAGAATAAAATTACAGAATCACAGAATCACAGAATCACAGAATTTCTAGGTTGGAAGAGACCTCAAGATCATCGAGTCCAACCTCTGACCTAACGCTAGCAGTCCCCACTAAACCATATCCCTAAGCTCTACATCTAAACGTCTTTTGAAGACTTCCAGGGATGGTGACTCCACCACTTCCCTGGGCAGCCTGTTCCAATGCCTCACAACCCTTTCTGTAAAGAAGTTCTTCCTAACATCTAACCTAAAACTCCCCTGGCTCAACTTAAGCCCATTCCCCCTCGTCCTGTCACCAGGCACGTGGGAGAACAAACCAACCCCCACCTCGCTACAGCCTCCCTTGAGGTACCCATAGAGAGCGATAAGGTCGCCCCTGAGCCTCCTCTTCTCCAGGCTGAACAAGCCCAGCTCCCTCAGCCGCTCCTTGTAGGACTTGTTCTCCAGGCCCCTCACCAGCTTCGTCACCCTTCTCTGCACCCGCTCAAGCACCTCGATGTCCTTCTTGTAGTGAGGGGCCCAAAACTGAACACAGTACTCGAGGTGCGGCCTCACCAGAGCTGAGTACAGGGGGACGATCACCTCCCTAGCCCTGCTGGTCACACTGTTTCTGATACAAGCCAGGATGCCGTTGGCCTTCTTGGCCACCTGAGCACACTGCTGGCTCATATTCAGCCGACTATCCACCATCACTCCCAGGTCCTTCTCTGCCTGGCAGCTCTCCAACCATTCCTCTCCCAGCCTGTAGCTCTGCTTGGGGTTATTGCGCCCCAGGTGCAGGACCCGGCACTTGGCCTTGTTGAACTTCATGCAGTTGACCTCAGCCCATCGGTCCAGCCTATCCAGATCCTCCTGCAGAGCCTTCCTACCCTCAAGCAGATCGACACACGCACCTAACTTGGTGTCATCTGCAAACTTACTGAGGGTGCACTCAATGCCCTCGTCCAGATCATCAATGAAGATATTAAAGAGAATTCTATTAGAATGAGATATTTTTTTTTTTTGGTAGAAACTGCTATGGCACCAACATCGGTCAAGTTTTGCTGATTTAATACATTCAGATAGACTTATAGGACTAACTCCTACATGTTTTAAAGTCTGAATAAATTTAACAGTCAGAGAAAGGCATCTTTCAATCTGAATGAAATTCATTCTTTCATACACACGACTTTGGAAAATAAGTACACTGGAGTGAAAAAAAAATCACCAAAGGAAACTGGCTAATGATTTTATCATCTTGAATATTTTGTTGTTGCTGTTGTTTATTAAATTTTATTTATTTTTAAAGGAGCAGCTGAAGCAATATCAACTAATGATGGAGATTAACAGCATTGGAATAATTGGCAGCTTGTAGTTGTAGGGACCAAAGACATCTACCTGAATAATTTATGGACAAAAACGGACAGGAATTTCATAAGTCAGGTCTGGGGGGTGTTGTTTACCTGATGCAAATACATCTGACTGACTGGGGAACTCATCTGCAGCTGATGCCTTAAAAGCCCTGGAGAAGGGTTTATTTCATGCCAGCCACACATTCTTTATTGTACTTCATCACAGTTTAATTATTCATTCATCATCTGGGTGTCACTCATCACAGAAAGTGTCCTGAAAGAAAAACTACTCAGGGCACGCTTTTTAAAAATAATTCCTCCCTCTGTGTGTGTGTGCGCATGTGGTGTCACATTAGTAGAGGAAATTATGCCCCTTTCTTTTGGACAAAAGGCTTTTATTGTCTCCTTCTCCCATTTCTCACTCAAGGGAACATCCACAAGACTGAGGTTCCTTTTTTATTTTTCCTAAATCCAGTCCAAAACACAAGAAGTAGATAGCCTAGCAGATCATTTATTTCACATCAACAGCTGCACACTCACTAGAGAGTCAGAAAAGAGATGAAGGAAATAAGTATGCAAAATGCATCTTAATGAATATGTAGTAATAACCTATTATTGTCTGTTGATCATCTTGGGTCTTGGAAATAGAAGGTGCGGTTTCCTGTCATAGCTCCCTGGGCTTCAGTCTGCAGTGCCAAACCACCCGTGGCATTGATGGTTTTGTACCTCAGAAAGAAACCCACAAAAGCCAGAGTCCAAACTGCTTTCTCAAGTCTAATGGCATTTTCTTACTTGGGCTCAAAATGCATTGGGCAAAACTGTGGGAAAGCTTACATTACTACTGTACAGGATCTTATCACTCTCTGGGCTCTTATCCCTGATGGGGATAACACTAACAGTTCTTAAAGTTCACCAAATGCTGAATTTATGATGAAAGGATTCATTGGAAAATCACTTTTTGAGAAAATACAATTAAAATTTCTCAAGTGAAACTATTGAGACCTTTCCATTTCTCTTTCATTTCATCACAATCTCTGGTGTAATTGGCCAAGTGCTTACTGTAAGTGAGCTATAGATATGTGGTTCAAGTTGTATATCAATACGTCAGTTGCATGACAGTATTTTCTCTGTCACTGAAATCACACTACTCAGTGACATATATTTTCCTGCTTAACACAGGTTTTATCATTTATCTTAGAAAGTACTGCTAGCTCTGTTTTGCTGCCAAAGCTAAGGGGACTGTGTCCCAAGAGCTCACCCCACCCTGGTGCAACTGGAAAAATCCTTGTTGTGCTCTGGAAAACCCAGCGGCACAGAGGAGGTTTGGCCAATCTAGATAAATTGTACTAAGGGTCTGCAAAAGCATGGGAAAGACATCTGTACAAGGTTATGAGTTTATGGCTGCACTGAAACAGGGCTAATTACCCTAGTTACTAAGCAGGCTCTCAGGGACACACAGACACAAATCAAATTGACAGCAAGCTGCATCTGCAGCTGTGTACAAATGGGTTTAACTCCCAGAGAGCTTAAAAGAGCTCTGTTCTATTCCCCTGAAATCAACACAAACTTGACCATTATCTTTTAGAGTAGCTGATATAAGAAAGCAATAATAAAACTGTGGAAAGTGAGTTACAAGTCTGTTGATTTCCTGTAAAAATTGGGCGTTACGGAAATTCAGTCTGCAGATACCGATAGCCTTTAGCAGCTTTATAAACCATCAGGCTGCTTGGACAGATGTCTAAGTATTGGAATTATTATGAACATTTATATAAGAAAGTGCTAGTTTTATTTATCTTCTCTTTATATGGTTTGTTCACTTTGCTGTACGGAACTATGATTATACACACAACCTTGTATAGGTTAGATGAATGGCTGCTACTCGTTGAAGAAATTATTAATGTATATTTTTTAAATTTTCATTAAAATATCGACTCTTCGAGCATTTATTCCACCTTAAACTCATATATTTTTTAAATGTATTACATAGTTTCAGTGCAAAACAACACTTAGAAGTATACAGCGAATAATTTTAAAGAAAAGTAATGACTACATATAGTGATTAATGAACAGAATGTTTCAATTTTGGAGACCTGAATGAACAAATTTCTCACTGTCTCAGTCTTTGTCCTCTGTGTGGAAACTATTTGCCCAGTTCTCCAGTTTCATGGATTGTAAGGTCAGATGTATGTACAGACATACTTCTTGCTTAATGATAATAATGTGCAGACCTTTTCAGCATTAACTACAGATTGAAATTCAACAGTGGTAGGTGAGAAAGAGCATGACTTGTTTAGAAAAGCAACCATCCTGGATTAAAGACTTTCCAGTGAGAAGGCAGTCATAATTTTTAAGATATTCACATGATTAGTTACAGGTAAGGATGTTACTTTACTTTTCTACTTTGCATTTTTCTAGAAAATCTTGGATATTCTAAAATCTTTACTCCTTAGTTACTTGGTCCTTCTGATAGCAGGTATTAAGTGGGTATCTGAGAAGATCCTGATCAGGTACTTACTGTCCCTTCAAGTCTGAAGCTAATGGTACTCTACTATTGTCCTAGAGGAGGAGGGTGTAGCTGAGCTGAAACCATTGATGGCATGCTTTTACAGGTTTCTGGATGTGCACTGATGTGGTGAGTTTACTGACATTAACAGACTGTTAGATAACCTTATCATTACTCCTTATATTAAAGAAAAGTGTGTTTATTGCCAGAGTCTAATCCAATTGACCAACATACACGTTAAGTCATTGAAATCAAACTTGCACATGGAATAGATTTCATGACTATAAACTCATATAGACACAAAACAACATCCATTTTTCTAATCTGATTTTTCCCCCTCATTCTTTATTCAAAGGTTTAATAAGCCTTTTTGCCTGCAGCATTTCAGTGGAGCTTAAGTTCAGCAGTTCATCCAACATAGTACACCTACACCTGATATTTTTTAGCAATGGCTTTTCACTTTCTTTAGTCTCCATTCTTTTTCTGTAGCATACAGTTTATTTTTTTTTTCTTGGGTTATTGAGGTGCCTGAGAACATATTCAGATTTTACTCATTTTTAGAAGGCAAGTACACACTAGAAATGTTTCATTGTCTAATACGGAGTATATAAAGCGTTGAAAAGTCTTGACGTTTTAAAATTAATTTTTAATGCCATCAACATCCAAGATTAGTTTGTTGGTTAATTTTCTCATCACAGCTATGCAAAGTTGCCTTATGCCACCTCATCATCAGCATACAGACTTTCTGAACCACAGCCCCTCCTAAGATTTGTAATTAACATTGAAAGACCTATTCATCAACATTGTTTCCAAAAAAGTGTCAGCTGATCCAGTAACTAATAAGATATTTGAGGAAGATTAGTGAGACTTTTGGAACACAAGCATGGTTGTTTGTCAACTCAAGAAGTTGATTTCTTTTACCAATCTTAGGTATTTATCCTACTTTGTCTTATACCTCATATCACATGAGATAGTTTATTTTAAGGAATTGCCTCTCTGCCTTCTCTGTAAAGAGAGTTAGGTGACTACATTAGATAAATAGCTATCAACTAGGAAAATCTAAGTGATGTGATTCTCAGCCATTGAATTATTGTAACTGGATACATTCTGGAGTCTCAAAACTAAAAAGACAACCAGACAGAAAGTCTCAAACAGTATGTAAATCTACATCAGCTACACATAACAGGGTAACTTAAAGTCAACTTGCATCTTACTGATTTTGCAGACAGAAACGAACACATATATATAAAACATAAATCTTAGAATAATAGTGCAACTCTTGAAATGCTGATCAGAAGAGAAAAAAAATGGTTAAAGAAATATGTTACTTTTTGTAGATGGCACTATGCAGATTCTTCTAATCTAGACTTATTATATCTACTTTTTTTCAAGATCTGCTCTCCAGCTGAGTTCTCTGCTTTAATTGTGGGATAGTGTTGAATAGCTTGGAGTTCCTGCTGGAGTTAAAGACTGTTATTCTGGTAATATAGACCCCAAACGGTCTTGTAGTAATTACTCGTATAAGATACTGTTTTTCACTAGATTTTTTTTTCAGTTGCATCATTGCAACATTCATACCAACCCTGGTAAGACAGCTTGTATTTAGGAAATACATAGGATATGCAAATATGAAAATGCAGACTCTGTTCTTATCACTAAATCTGAAAAATGGTAAAAAGAAAAAAAGTAACGTAGGAAAAATTGAGAAATGGGTAAGAAAAGTAAATTCCTCCCTTTTTTAAGCAAAGGTGGAGTTTATCCTCACATACTTTCCTGTCTTCTAACTATTTTTCCTCTTATTCTTGATGTCATGCCCTGAGATTAATGAGCTCCAGATGTTGCCATTTACCCCTTTCTAATTTATTTCTCAAGTGCTATAGATGTGCTGGTAAAACTAATTTAAAATGTTTGGCATAAAGAAGCATCCAGAGGCCTTCCAGGTGTATGGAAAGGCAGAATATTTCTTCAGTCACATTTATTGTTGTTAATTTCATTTTATGTCAAATACCAAGGGACAAGAGGGCAAGCTATGTCAAAATGAAGATTAACTGGACTATAAGAACTATGTATTTCTGTTTCAACAAGAGGACATAAGATTTCTGAGCTGACTCAATGATGTGATATGCTGGAGAGAACAACAAATGAAAACAACCTAAGTATTCAGAAAGGTAATTGAACGTGTGTATTTAAAGTATTAGAACACAGAAAATAGTAAGGTTCCTGGGAATTAAGGGTTTTTTTTTGTTTGTTTGTTTGTTTGTTTTTAATTTATTATTAAAATTATTTCATATCTCAAACGCATGAATTTTTTCTGATCTTTTTTTTTTTTTTTTTTTTTTTTTTTTACAGTGTCAGTTAATTAATGAAAGATAAATTTCAGATGTGGATTTGTGCAGCTAGTGAAATCAATAATAATATTATGAGTGATGAAAATAGTGCAGAATTTTTTTCTAATACTATAGGGGTGTGAAGATACAGATCGGTTACCACCATGATACCAATTGCATTTGGAGAAAGTGGTAATTCAGCCAATGAACCAAATTTTTTGAATCCCAGTCATATCAGCATTCATTTTTGGAAAATAATATAATGTGGGTTACTCAATTATTGTAACTTTTTGACATTAAAGGAACTGTGAGACGGTCTTACAGTTTGCTAAAGTACAGAACTAAGAAAAGACAAAAAAAAAAATCATTTTATCAGAAGTTGACACTTTGGTTGTATTTGTCAACATGCAGCCAAATGAAAGATCAAAATGACATGTTTTTACCATTGAATGGTACGTAGAAACAGAAAATACTTGACTATACTTGACTATTATGAAATACATTCTTTTTAAATACTTTCATTGAGACACAGAAGTTTGCTCAGCAATTGGAGCAGAAGGGTGCAAAGAAGGAGGTGAAAAAGTGGGCCCTAGCTGAATTATAACAATTGCTGTTACTGGCTTAGATATGGCAAAGACACATTTTTTGCCAGCAGGTTTTGGAGCAGCTATCCCTGCTAGGGTGGAGGCTTTGTAGAGCTACTAGTTCCAGGCTGCAGGGAGAGCCTGGGGCCTCTAATGTCAGGAGAGAAGGCCTCCTGTCTTGCAGGAGATGTGCTGTTCCAGAAAAGCTGTGCCCTGAAGTTGAAGATTTTTGGAGAGGAAGTGAGCAGGCTGTGTCAGGGAAGACAAAAAGGAGATGGACAGGATCTTCTGAGGTGCAACAGCTTAAAGCTAATGGTGTCCTGCAACTGGGCAAAGCATTACTGACAGGTTGAGGGAAGTGAAACTGAAACAAAGGAGGTTCTCCCTGGACACCATGAAACACTTTTGTTTGTTTGTTTGCTTGTTTGTTTGTTTTGTGCAGATGACTGAGCACTGGCAAAGGTTGCCCAGAGAGGTTGTAGAGTCTGCCTGCCTGGAGTAAGTCAAAACCCATCTGGACATGGCCCCAGGTGACCCTGCTTAAGCAGTGTGTTTTACCAGATGACCTCCAGAGGTCCTTGTCTGCCTCAACCATTCCGCAATTCTGTAATATTTTACAATAAATCCTGCAATGTCACCATGTAAATAAAACAGAAATACTGAGTATTGAATCAGTGCAGTAGGGAATTCTTCTCTAGTGGCACAAAATTTATTGGGGCCACTGAGTAAGATACTGACTTCTTTCCTTGAAGCAGCTTTTTGGCCAGAGTAGATCCTTTCTGAAATATTCTATACCTTGTGGCCTTTCTATTTAGAAGAAAATATCCCCATTCCCCCGCAGGCAATATAATTAAGACAGGCAACCAGGTTTGTAATAGATAAAGAGGATATCAGGCATTCTCAACTGCCTTTGCGTTACAGAAGGAAATACGTGCTTTTCTGAATTGACTTGATGTGTTCTTAAGCTATTCAACAAACCAATTTTTTTTTTCAGGTGAAGTTTCATTGTCAAAAAGGATTTATTTTAGACAAACATATATGTGTTGTCCTACAGAATGAGTGCATATATGTGAATCAATACTCAATATACCTATATTTTAAATGTAAATTTCTTTACGTAGTATGTAGTCTTCGTAGCTCAAGAGAGTTAATCATATTTTAGCTACAAGCAAAGGTAATATCCCTGTTTGCATTACATTATCTTATTTATTTAAGTTGAAATCAGTTAGTCAAACTCATAAAGATTCCTCCAAGAGAAAGCATCCAAGCTAAGTTTACAGGAATAAATAAATAATAATAATAATAATAAAGAAAAGTAAGATGAAGATAATATAGAAATGGATTATAAATTCTTTGTTAATTATCTTATAATTCTTTAGGTTTCTGAAATGCTGAAATGTATTTCTTAATCTTTTTGTATTTGGGGTAGCTGGGTCATATATAGTATCCTAGAATACAGAGTCCTGTCATGGACTCAATAATGTAATGTAAGTTGGCAGAGCTATTTTGTTTACCAAATTCAAAGTTGGGTTTTAAAATTCTGCAAAGTGTACCACTGCAGTCAACTGATGTTGAATGAATTAATCTTGATAGTTCATTGTGGATTAAAACAAACAAACAAACAAACAAACCTGGAACCACCCTGGGTGATGGTAATTAGGTTTTGAGAAAGAATAATATGTTTAACGGGACCTCAGACAGTAAGAAAGTTTGCAGATGAAATTGCAGTTTGCTTTTGTATAATTGAGTTTCCAGGAGAGTTAAGCATAAGAACAGATATTAATTTAATTTCCATATCCATATGGCCTTCTTGAAGCAGCTTCATTTGCCTGTAGATGCTACTGAAATTCTAGTTTCCACAGGACAGTCTCACATATCCAAGGCATTTAATGTCATAAGTGATGTTACAGAATTATAAAGTAATTTTATTCATTCATTAAGGTACATGTCAACAATCCAGTTACTGTATAAAAAAAAATACATCATCATAATAATGGCTCTTACAGACAGAAATAGATAAAAGTGACTTAACACTATGTGGCAGAAATCTTAAAAAATAATAATAACAATAATAAAATGATCTTTATTGTGCAAAGTTCAAAATGTATTTATATTTTACACTACATCACACAAATGATTTTTTTTTTCTGTAGAAAATGTTATAAACTTAAAACTATAGAAGTTGTTTCTGTACTATCAATGCCCTTGGGAAATGACGTACACTTGAGCAACCACAGTTCAGGGAATTGCAATTCAATTCTGTTCACTAAAATATATTCTCACACTAGTCTGAACAAATATATTATTAACAAACACATGGTGAGCTGGTTTTAAAGATCAGTTTATCTTCTAGTCTCTTTTGAAGCTCCTGTAGAAGCAGAAATCCAGATTTAGATTTAAATTACTCAGTTTGGATTTAGTTTTAGATTTAGATCACTCAGTTACTTTAGTAATTACTCAATTACTTAGATTACTCAGTTATAGGCTTTGTTTATGTATACTTGGTGTTATGAGTGGTCTCTTTTCTTTTTTGAACATTTTCTTTTTTTGCACAACTTTAGATCTCCAGTTGTAATGAGCTTAAAGATTCAAATTACAAGTGGCTTCAAGCTTGTTAAGCACTCCTGATTTGCTTGGGTGGCAGTTTGAACAGGCCTGCTGATTTGCTTGTTTTTAGCTTGTCTAAAGGTTTCTTCTCCTTCCTTCCAAATGCTTATTGGCAATTTCTTACAAATAGTTGGTGGATGAAAGTATCAAAGGTAATGGAAGTCTAGTCATAGGCTATGATAGGACTGAAGTTTTAATGTGTTTTTCTGTTTATCCTGTCTTAAAGATGGAACTGGAAAAAAAAAAAAAGTTCTTACATAAAAAAATCACTTATTATATTTCACATATCATTAGGTGTGCACTGAATTTATTTCCTGCTTTTGCTTGTTCTCTATATATAACATGGCTTTGTAAAAACCCTTTTTACTTCCTTAGCACCCTGGAAAGGATTGACTAAATATGCTTCTTGTTGCCTTTCAGTTTCCCTTGTCGACGTTGTTGGCTTCTTGTACAGTTCATTCCTCCAGTTTCAGTTTGCATTGCTGCCCCACCCCAATGGTTGCAGGTGAGAAGTGACTATCTTAAAATATTATACTTCACTCCTTTTCACACTGACAACTATTCTTACAAGGGGTGATTTTTCTTTATGTGCTTAAGAAGGTGTTATAGTTTTGGAGATGCTCAGATATTTTTACGATAATTTTTTGTAGTAATTTCAGGAAGCCTCCAATACCTCTTCTCAGACCGAGCTTCCACTGTGCCATACATTGTATGTACTTGAAGCAAAGTGGGCTGCCAAATATTGTTTGAATCTCTAGTGTGTTGACAGTAGATAATGGTTTCCTTCACCAGCTCTGTCAGTTTGTGTTTTGTACCCTTTTAGTGATGTTTACTTCTTTTTATATGTGAGAAGCAAATTTGGCATAACGTCTGACACTGAAGCATTACAACTCATTGTTATTTGGGATACAGAAGACATGCATCTATTACAATAAGCTTTTAGCTTGTTACTTAACATTGTGGGTTACATAAGCTCTCTTCAGTGATGCCTGACATTCTTTGACTTTCATTAGTTATTTTATATGTTACTTACAAAAAGTTTTTGTTATTGTTTCTTTCCTTCAACCCCCTCTTTTAATGTCATAGACAACTACAACAAACTGTTGGGTTGTATGTTTTTTATGTATGTGCATGACTTAGAATATTTATTTTTGTGGTGAACTCTTTATTTCCTTGTTGACTTGTGCTTCTTTAGTAGTAATAAATCAGAAAAGCAGGCATCATGCCTTAGTGTTGACATGGTAAGGGAGAACAGACCATCCAGTGAAAGCAAGTGATAACTATTCTTTCCTAGTGAAACTAATCCGTATCAATCATAACTCAGGTTTCACACCCTGAAGCAGCTCAAAACTTAATTTTGAAGAAATATGACAGTTCTGGGATTAAGTTAATATTTGTTGGCTTTGACTTTATCCAACACTTAGTAGTTTCAGAAATCAATTTTAACACCTGTGTTAGGATGGAAATAGTTCAGAGGCTCAACAACATTCTCTTATTCTTACTCTTTGAAATGGAAATGTTGGAAGTTTTAATGCTGATAATTTTAATGTATGATCAGTATCTATAAATAATGCATTAAGGAGGCAATAGCTGTGTTTGATGGAGAAAAATATTACAAAGCACGAATCTGTTTCCTGATGATAGCTATGATTCACACAGGAATAAATTAAAAGAAATTGTGGATCAGAATTATGAGAGGGATCCATAAAAGTTACGGCTCAGATACAAAGATAAATAGTGAAGGAATGAGAGTATTAAGAAAGGTAGACATTTCAGGCTCTAGAAAAATCAATTCTCTCCATCAGAGAAAATAAATTAACACTCTTCTGCCTCTCACTTTCCCCAACTCAGTAAAAGCACTATTTGATGATGTATCTTCAAATTAGAGAGAAGTTTTACATTTAAAACAATTAGTTACAAACATATTAAATAATTTAAATTCTGAAGAGTTAAGATGTTACAAAATAGGAATTACTACAATAAAATTTTGCATATACAATTTTTTGGAGCCCCGTTTGTATATGAATTATTAAACTGGTTCTTCACCTCACAATGAACAGCAGTTTAGTATTTTGGTTCATCCTCATTACTGAATATATGGTTAAGAACTCATCCATTGCCTGCTCTCCGAGACTTGCAGTGAGAACTAAATCACTCATATCTTTCTGAGTAGTCCATGGGCTGATCAGTAGAAGTCGTTCACCAATGTTGTTCAAGATAATGTCTACGTGAAATAAAATCTCTCATCACAGTGTAAAGACAATGTTTTTCAGTAAAGGAAGACGTCTTAGTCCTAACTCCATGGTTAAACAGCTTGCCCAGTTCTTTCTACTGATGTTTTAAGATATGTATTATTTTCTTTTAAAACCAGGCTTGAAGTGGTGGAAAACACAAGATCTTTCATTAGGTTAGAGTTTCCAAGAAAGCAGAAAAGCTGGGGTTAGCTTTTTGGAAGCCTCAATTCACATTTCAAATCGATATTTTCAAGTCCATACATCTTATCTTCAACAAAAAATGTTTATTCATAGTATACAGGTTGTGTTGGGTCAGTTTTTTCCTCCATCCCAAATGCTAAAAATCATGTAATTCCATATAGAGTAGTTCAAACTTGGTGTAAAGATGTTCATTGAGTTCAGGTACTTAATGATTAGGTTGCTTGCGGAGGTGAAACACAAGTCACGAGAAAAAAGGTAATTAAACAGAAAGGTTTATAACAGCATGAGTTCAGATGAATTTTCTGAGGGCTAACAAAAAACTTGTAAATTAATAAAATGTCTTCTTCCCTTCTTTTAACTTGAAACACCTGCCCCAAAATGTCACCCATATCCTAGATCTGTTAAAATGACTAAAGGGAAACATCAGAATATCCAGCAGGGACAAAACATCACTGTTCTAGACCTCAATCTGACAAAATCCTGAATTTGGAATTCCAGTTTGAGTTTTGCTTTTCCCCTCAAAAAAAAAAAAAAAAAAAAAAAAAAAAAAAAAGGGGGGGGGGAATTATAGTTGGAATTTTTGCTTTTTTTTTTTTCTTTGCCTTTTTTTTTTTCCCCCCCCCAAAAAAAAAATTTCAGCATATCTCAACAGAGAGCTACTATATTAAACTTCACCTCATAGTTAAGGTTTGGTAAAAGGTAAGCAAGGGTAACCTACATCTTGTAGTGGGAGATGCTATTATTTCTTTCTGTCCATTGGCAGAGTTTGGTAGATATGAAGCAGTAGTTGGAATAATGATGAAGTCAAAGCTATTTACAAGGTACCTACAATGTGAGTATTGAACTTCACATGGGAAAAGATATTGGAAGAAATTTTATTGAATTTATTTACCACTTTATCACTAAAACCAAATATTTGAAAGAACTGTGATGACTTATAACACCTCTTCTTCCATAACCAGTTTTAACAGCTCAGAAAATATGCAATTCAAATTGTCACTCCTAATAATATTATGATTGTTTCTGTGTAAAGCTTCTATCAGCTAATATCACAAAATTGTTTGCTATTTAAACACAACTTTGACTTCCCCTCTTTAGGACTGCCAAAACAAATCTTTCTGCAAGAAGCAGAACAAGTTAAGGGAAGAAGATATTTTTAGTGTCTGTGGATCTTTGCACTGAAACTTGTGGCAAAGTACTCCAGACTCTGTATTAACAGAGGGCTGTATTACCTGGTAATATTACTAAAATTGTAACCAAATTATTGCTAAGAAACACTAACAAATCCATTAGTTGAATCCAAAATCTGTCAGTATTTTATTTAAATAGATAAATAAATAAATAAAAGAATTTAGGCAAAGAAAAGGGTTAACATTATAATAACCTTGTAAATTCAGGACACACAAACATTTGAGCTATTTTTAAATGTCCCTTGAGAGTATAAGCAGCAAGACAGAACACAGAGTCACTTGTTCTCTGGAACTCTAAAATCAAAGGGAAGCACTGAGTGATGTTCTGGGGTTTAACAAAGACCTTAATTCCATTCTGTTGTATCCAGAACCCTACAAATTGTATTACTTAGTAACCTTATGAAACTGTATTAGACATTTAAGAAAGATGTAATTCATATAAGATACAATACATAACGTACAAAACAAAACAAAAATAATAAGAACAAAACTGTGTCAGCAATTAGATGAAAAAGTACTTTCTTGTAATACCTGGATGCTTCTTCTTTTTCAGTACTGTCATTTAACTCTAAAGTGACTGAGTTGTCAGGGCCTGACACAGCTTTTCCTACTCCACTCAGCTTCTGTGCTTTTGGCCAACTCCAATACAAGAGAAGCCTCAGACTGCTTTTATGGAGATAAAAAGAGAGGAAGCCTGAAGGACTCCCTCAAAGCATTAATGCTTTGTAGATTTAAAGGCAAAAAGAACAGTGCAGGAAGGAACCTGCTGCTCCAGGGAGTTCTATGACATTGAACGCTGCATCCCACTTGTCATGAAAACTAGATTCTCTGAAGCTATACGAAGACTTTTTTATCGCAATGGGGCTATGGCTGAAATGTTGTATTAGCTAGGTAAAACAGTTTAGCCTGTGAGATCTTATCCCTTCTCTTTTGTATTTCAGGTGCAGGTTGCCCCTGCAGTTCTACCCATATAAAATATAGGGTATAATTCTTCAGCAACACAAAGTGGTGTTTTTGCCACAGTCAATATTACCTGCAGAGTTCTTTATGTACAAATCCCTGCAGTGCTCTTTTGATGTAGGAGAGCATTTGGCTTTTGGTAAGAACAACATTCCCTGGACCCATAAAAGACACAACAGAAATAGAAAAAGTTTTTTTAATTTCAAATAATTTTGAAACAAAAAGCCTTGAAGATTAGGCTAGAAACCAGTCTTACAAACCATTTGATATAATTGGAAGAACAGTAGAGTAAACCTTTTGGAGACTTTGGACCTCTGGGAGTGAAAGGTACTCTTTTTATTAGTATCAGGATTTCTTCTTAAAGCTGTGAACAAGTAATAACACCAATGGTGCATTTTGCTACTTGCCAGCTGGGGTGTAGACCACCACTTTAGCTCCTCGTATATTAGCTATAGTACAACTAGAAAGTTTTTTTTTCATTTACATTTATTCTCCACCATTGTGTAGTTCCTAAAATTGGTCCTGGTATGGTAATGTTCTGGTGCCATTACTGGTATTCTGAGTTACCTAGAAAGTCTTTATGTAACAATACAGGTTCGATTATTTCAGAGCTGACCCATATCATCTTATATAACTGAAAAATGGCAAGCAATTGATAGCTTACATCCAGTGTTTCCATGAGGAAATTCTGGTCACATGCATAAAATTTTGTGAAAATCATTTCCACTTGTTCACCCCAAAAAAAGCAAAACTGAAAGAAGATAAATAAATGTTAATTCTTCTGTATACAGTATTCCAGGATAGAAAGGGAAACAGAGATAGACTGAATCAGTCTTGGTACTTCTTTGGAAATGTGTGAACAGCAGTTCACAGTCCATAGCACCTTCTTAGTATTCTCATAGGATCATAGAATATCCCGAGTTGAAAGGGGCCCACGAGGATCATCAAGTCCAACTCCTGGCTCCATACAGGTCTACTCAAAAATCAGAATTCAAACCACATGACTGAGATCATAGACCAAACACTTCTTACACTCTAACAGACATGGTGCCCTGACTATATCTGTGGGGATCCTGTTCCAGTGCATGACCAAAGTGAAGAACTTTTCCCTGATATCCAACCTGAACCTCCCCTGTCACAGCTTGACTCCATTCCCTCAAGTCCTCTCACTGGTCACCAGAGAGAAAGATCAGCACCTGCCCCTCCACTCTCCCTCATGAGGAAGCTGCAGGGCACCATGACTCCTCCCGTCAACCTCCTCTTTTCCAGGATGAACAAACCAAGTGACCTCAGCCACTCCTTGTATGTCTTTCTCTCTAGGCCGTTCACCATCTTTTTAGCCCTTTTCTGGACAATCCAATAATTTCATGTTCTTTTTGTATTGTGGTGACTCAAACTGCACACACTACTTGAGGTGAGGCCTCACCAGTGCAGAGTAGAGCAGGACAATAACTTCTCCAGATCTCAGGCCTTTCATCTTGTCCTGATCATTCTGAAATCATAGAAGAGTCTACGTGAATACTCAGCTACTCTTTCTTGCATAGGTGGCATACTCAGGGTAATCACCTTGAATGTATGATTTAATTTATGTGTGATTCATGATTTGGGCAGTGCAGTTGGCAACTTGTTTACTGTCTCAGAAAATCAGATCTTTCTGAAGCAGGACACTCAGCAAACAGTCATCCCAAATCAATTGTTATTTTTGAAAATGTTCTGTTTCAGAACTAACACATTTATTCAATGCATGGGTTGCTGGAAACTCCTCTCTGACTGCTGTCTTGACAGTAACCTCATTCCCTCATAAACCTCAGTCCTTAATGTGGTTCATTGACCCACAACAGGAATTGTTCCTTTCTTCCAGTTCTTTCTGCACCTCACTGATAGTTCACCACAGGCCAGACTTTGTCTTTCTATTAAATCTTTGTGTATGACTGATTTATGTTTTTGCTCAGGTCATTGTTGTCAGATTTGATAAGACAGTGCTCTCCTTAGCTGTGTGACACCTTTCCAGCCTGAGCTGAAAAGATATACACCAGAATGTGTAAAGACACGCTTTTATCTCATGAACATCACTACCCCAACATCCCTGATGTTTTGTAGGGGAGACACTAAAATACAATCTCTAAATGAGCCTACCAACTGGCTCCTGGCATCATTTACTCTATTTCAGCCTTTCATTTGCTTTATCCACATATCACATTGTGGTAGTAGCAGAAAAGCAGGTAGGGTTTTCATTTCTATACCTCTGTGGAAATTTTCATAAAAAGGGCTTTCAGCTTAGAGAGTCTTCAGGTATTTTCACTGTGTGCCTGTTAAGTGATAACAGCAGCTGGAATTATAGTAACTGATGTATCAGGTGACAATTCTTTGAAAGATTCTGGCAGCAATTATTTTGTTGTCACCTCTCCAGAACACGGTTAATAAGGAGGTCAACAAATCCTGAAGGATATCTGCCAGAAGGGCATGTTTTGAAAATATAAGAAATTATTTGTAGGGTGCTTGGCTGCTTAACACAAACTACCTCAAGCCCTCTGCAACTTGAAAAATGTGTCACCCAAACTGGAAGATGGTAGCTATTTCCATTAAGAAAAATAAATAAATAAAGGAAAAAAAAAATGACTAGTGAAATACATATTAACGAGGAAAAAAAGAAAAATCCACAAAACAATAACTTAGAAATATTTTGGCTATTGTTGAATGCCTTCAGTTGAGCTTATAGAAATTTTATTTGAATGATTCTTGACACTGAGACAGGTGGCCACATTACTTAATGTTGTCTGACTTGGAGGTCTGTATTCCAGTGGAGTAAAAGAATACACTAATGTTAGGATTAGCTGAATACCAATATGTGTCCAAGTAGGATGACAGTAAACAATAGTAAATAGTAACTATTCCATTCATGCATTAGTTCTGGAACTCTCTTTAATTAATTAATGTTAAGACAATTCAAAAATTATTCTTTGAGTATACCAAGTTAACACTATTTTTAATCACACCTTTCAGACAACTTGAACTGAAGGTATATCCCACAAGTTCTATCTATATACTTGAAACTGGTATGGAAACCTAAGATAGACAAAGAGTGACTGTGGGTTTTTTAGGCAGTCAGAATCAAGAAATGACTACAAATGTAGTTAAACAGTTAAATACCAGTATACATTCCTATAAAGTCAGTAATCAAACAGGGCTACTGCTTTTTCTAATGTACTTCTGTATCTACTCTTGAATGCTTTAAACCTTACCTATACGTGTGCTGAGAGAAACCTGCCATTTCAGACTGACAGTTAGCAGTAATATAAACTGCTCAAAACCACCCCAGAATAGCTAAGAAATGCATATGTATTTGCAAAAGAAGCAGTTTAAGTTGTATGTTCATCTGTAGCTCTATTCATCCTTTAATTTAGAATCTATTTTTATACTCTATGCTTTTTGACTTTTTTTTTTTTGGGGGGGGGGGGGGAGGAGGAGGGGAAGAATACTATTCTCAACATATTTTTCTGTTTTCCAAAGTTTTTGTAAGGTAATCTTCCGTTTTGTGAAAGTAATTTATTACCATACATGATCACATTTTTCATTGCCACTACATGTTTTTTAAAAGTTAATATGGAATATATGCACCTTAGCAAAACATATTGCTAGGGAATTTGGCATCACAGTTGAATTTTGAAAATAATTTCTTGCTAGTCTTTGCTTTTCCTAAATTGGGTTTTGATTAATACCATGAAGTGTTTCCAAAATATTTGCTCGAATTTAGTTCACTTGGCTTTGTAATTCGTGAGGGAATTTGCTTTAGCTCTCATTGGAAATTCCAAGGCTTGAGAGTGAAAATTTTGAAAAACATATCTGAACCTTGCAGTGTTGATTAATTACCTCTGAAAACAGGATAAACCAGACTTTGTTTCTATGCTGAAATTATGCCACCATTGAATCCTGGCATGGACAAGACAAGGACAAGGTAATATTATCTGCAACTAGAATATAAACATCTTCACTGTGTGTAGGACAGAAAGTTATACTGAAGCAAAAAATATGAAAAAAAAAAAAACATTCTAAATGGAACCTTGTCATTACTGTAATGATGCTGACATTAATCTGATGCCAAATTACTCTGTATAGTAATTTATTCATGTGTCATTCAAAAAACTTGGAAAGGAACTTTTCCTACTTCTATTTTCCCCCAATTAGGAAAGGGATTCTAGCATTTCGACAAGCAGAATGAGACCAGGTATACCACTATAATATCACTAATAAGAGAGAGAAGTAAGGAAGAGATAAGTTTAACACTAAAAACTATTTAATAATGAATTAATTTATTTATATTTAATCAGTTTATTCATAATGATTATGATATACTTTTATGTTATTCATTATAAGTACAATTTATAAATTCATAAATATTTGTAGTCTGTAACTAATTATTAAATTATTGCATTATTAAAACAATTTGTGCTTTTGAATAACTTATGTCTTATCACCATAGTTTATAGGAGTATAAATCCATATGTTTTAAAATAAAATTTTAAAATATAGCTGTGCAATATAAGCCTCCTTAATTACTATGTATGTTTTCCATGGCTACTTTTGTAAGTCACAAAAATCAATATTGAAGAATTTAAATAGATTCCTTTCCAGAATTAACATAAATGGGTAACTTTTTTTTTTTTTTTTTTTTTTTTTAATTTCGTAATGCATAGTGTTCGTTCTCTATTTCTGCTGCCTTCTAGAATAAAGACTCAAAGGTCTTCTAGATGAGTAGAAAATTCAGAAAGGGGAAAAATGATAACTCTGTGACAATAAAAAAAAAAATAAATTTGAAACTTCCTATCCCAGTGACACTCATTTAATTTTTTTGGTCTACTCATTACAAAACAGCTAATAAGCTGGCATAACAGGCATTCAGATGACATATACATCCTTTCTGGTAACTACTTACTTATCTGGACTTGTCCTCTTCTAAATATGATAAAAGAACATACAATAACAGTCAAACACCACTCATAACTGAGTTAATAATTATATCAAACCTGTGGCAAATCATCACCCATTTTACTCAACATCTTCTCAAAAAAAGTAGTTTTATTTGATTAACGGAGATAAAACTGGAAAAGCTGGAAGTCAGTTCACACCTACAAATAATTGCCTTGAAAATATAATGGAAAGAACCATAATTAAATAATTTCCCTAGCATTTAATTATGGTTTTTGTTTTTGTTTTTATTTTGTTTTGTTTTGTCTTTCTGTTCCTGTTAATGACTCATTTTATTAAGTAACATGTAAATTAGAGACAGTATCTCATTAATTTGAAAACAGCATCTGAGCACACAACTCCGTTCTTTTGCTGCCTATCCCACTTCATCTCTGTGAAACCTGTATTTCTATGATATTTACGCTAATTTTGAATTATTGCTCAAATTACAAAGTGAGCATTTGACAGCCTGAGAGAACGAAATGTAAAAGTACAATGCATAATTGTGTTGACAAATACGATATCTCTTCACTGTTGAAATATCTTTTTTTGAAACTGTGATATGTGTAGACAAGAATTTCTTGATACTGCTTTCAAACCTCATGAAAGATCGAAAACTTTTGGAGGGCACAAAGAGAATACAGTCTAACCAAAGGAAGCAAAGATGATCTGGGTGTTTTTTGTGTGATAGGATAAATTATAGTAAATAATAATAATGGTAAATGGAGTGAGTGACCACTGCTCTTGATCAAGAGTACTGTTTCACAGTACTCTTACAAATATATCTTTCATATAGGTGGTTAATGAGCCCATGTATCCAACCTTTGATCTTAAAGTCAGATTTTTTCATCTGCATAGTCTAGTAGATATCAATGGTTTTCTCATGAGACGGACATTAGTTCATGTCAGCAACAGGTTGTGAGATTGGATCATGTGCACCCACAGTGAATTATTCTATATTGAAATGTGACAAGACATGGGAAACTAAGATGAGGAAGCCAAGGGTTTTAAGTTAAGTTAACTACCTACCTACCTACCTACCTACCTACCTAACTAAGATTCCATCTGTTAGAATAAATTACTAAAACTTCTGTATCCAAGCTTACTTTCCAGAGATCACTGCTTATGAACTATTATAGCTGACAGTCAGACATATAGTCTTTAATGACTATAGCAATAGTGCTTTCTCTCAAAATCCCAGCGAAAAGTCACAGCTGGTTATGCTAAGCAAAATTTATTTATTTTTTAAGGGTCAGAGACATCCAATTCTATATCCAAATTTTGAAGACTGAGCTTATCATAAGGTTGACACCAAATGGTTAATATTTGAGAGTAATCTATATCTTTAAAGCTACAAAGTAGGTACACACAGTATGGGCTTACAGCAAATCATTATAGATAAGCCATTCACATACAGTTTATACAATACTTAAACTGTGTTGTATTGTTTGTCTCATGCTTATTAAGATAAGCAATTACTGTGGAAACATGCTTAACTACTCTAACTTTATGGAATATTTACTGCCCAACATATATGCAGTAAATTTAATGTCTTGGAAATGACTATGTTATCAACAAATTAAACACCTTCACAAGACTGTGGATTTACAATAAGGGCCATATCAGAAATCCCAGATTATTAAAGCAACCTCTAGTTTCATCTGATTAAGCTTGAAAAAGAAATCCTTTATATTACTCTTAAAGTGACTTTTCCAAACCCTTTATCCAAAAGGAACATTTCACCTCTTCCAAACAATTTGTGAGTGCAAATGCTACTCCAACATTTGACTTTACTATTTTCTGAGGTGTTGGCAGAACTGCTGCTTTTGTAAGGTTGTATTGTTGTATTTTTGTTGTTCTTTACTTCCAAATCTGAAGGAGGTTACTGTAGAACTAAACGTATTTTGTAACGTAAAACTAACAGAAACAATTGAGAACTTCAGGTTTTATAGCTTCTCTCTCTCTCTCTCTCTCTCTCTCTCTTTTTTTTTTTTTTTTTTTTTTTTTGTCTGATTGTGAATTTTTGTACAAAATGGCCAAGCTGACATTTGTAGGCTATGGCAATATGACAGCTGAGCTGCACGTAGCTACTTACTTGATGAATTGGATGTCACATGTACCCATTATTATCAACATCGACTGTGGTCAGACACACAGATGGATAAGGCAGAAAATTACTCATTAAGCTGCAGGAAGAGGAAAAAGAATACACAGAGACCAACTGTATTGCTTTTATTGAGCCTATCACTCATGGGACCATAGGAAAGATTATTACATGTGTTCAAAGACTTTAATAAAAATTGCTGGTAATCTAGTAAGGGGAAAAAAAAAAAAAAAAGTCTATCTAATAAAAAATACATTGCCTTCATATGGTCGTCTTGGGACGTGCATGGGGTCAACAATTCAGAAGCCAGAATCTGGATATAAAGAAAATATTATATGTATAACAAAGAAAAATTCTTCTCACATATGAGTGCTCTTTATATGTAAAAGTAAGGTAGCAGTCCTCCTTTGCAGCTTCCAATTTACATCCTGTGTCATGTTAGTGAATCAAAACTGACAATTTCCTTAGATGGTGTAGATAGGTTCAGCCTCATATGCAAAAATGTTGGTTTTGATTAAAATGAGTTGTGGATTTGTCCTGTCCATTTGCAAACTCAGATTCACCTTTGAAGCCTGTCCTTGTTCAGGTGCAGAAGGGCTGTTCTTCTGCCTTTAACCTGCACTCTTTCCTACCTAGGGAGGGACATTCATTGCTCTTTTTTCTCCAAGTAAAATATTTTTTGTGAGTGTTTGATGAATACAGAGTATTTGTCTGTATCATTAGTATTTCCTAAAAAATTTCCTTTTCCCATTTCCTCAGATAAGAATATTTTTTCACCTTCTTTCATCATACTGAAAGACTCAATGAACTTCAGATAAAAAATGTTTATTTAATATATTGGCTCAGAAGAGTAAGTCAAGAGAACACACAAAGTATCAGGGTTTTTATGACCTCCACGTCGTTTAGAGAGACACCTGGCAAAAGGGGACTCTCAGTCAGTGACTCTGTATAGCGTCTCAGTGTTAATGGCCCTTCTTCATGGATGGTTAGCTTCTAAAATTGATAATAAACCTACGGTCTCTAAATACACAAATCATCAGTATCCTAAAATGCTTCACCACTATAAAGCCACTAACATTTTGGCTGGGGAAGTGAATGAACTTAGTTACATATTTTGATGAATATTCTAGACTACAGGATTGTCCAAATAAGAGTAACTCGAAACCTCGGTGTTCCCAACAAAGACAGGGGATTTGAGCGTGTATTTTCAACCATAAGATGAAACTCCAGAAATTTTTATATCAGCACAAAAAAAAGGTGATATTTTTCCATTTGGGAAGGTATGCCTCTGTTTTTGAGAGAACAGTCTTAAAGCTCATTTGTTAAAAACAGAATAAATAAGTATTGAAAGAGATTTTACTACCGTGTTGTTGAATATTTTGAGGAATTTGGAACGAAGTTTAATTTTTTACTATCAGCTTTTGGGCTTAATGCAGAAAAAAAAACAACTGCATGAGGTACTAATAGTCAGTATGCAAAAGTCTTCACAGTTTCATGACGTCTGAAGTTAATCTCTGAATTTCTGTTTCCACTGGATCATAAGTGCCTCTACATAAACAATTTCTGCCCTCTAAGGCAAATGTAAAACTCGATGGAAATTGATGGGCCAGAGACCTTACCTGCAGGCAGTAGTGATGAGCAGAAGAGAATAGTAGTTATTGCATGACTACCAGGCTTCCTGTAGTCATACATATGTATCCAGAAACATCTTTTCAAGTAGGTGCTTCTACAGCATGCTTGTTTGAAATGCCCTTTAGGTGGTCACTTCATTCAATGTGGATACACTATTGGAAATTATAGATGTATGTGTCACTAAGAATTACAGTTGGAGGTATCACAGACACTTTGCCAGGAGTGGGCAGGGTTCCACAGATTGATTTACAGAGTGCTTGAAAGGTCAGAGACAGAAGACCAATATAGAAAAGAAAAAGAGTTCAGCAGTGAGTGATTAATAAGGTAGATAGATTGATGAGAACATAGATATTCACTTTTAATGTCACCAGTATTAATGACTAGTGGATTTTTTCTAAGCTTTTATTATTTGATGGAATTGGAAGTACAAGCTAAGAATATATATATATATATGTTTAAAATACATGTTAAAATATCAAAGTTGATAAGTATGAGCATTCATGTTGATAAAGGATGAGCATTCATGTTTATGAAGTCAAAATTTACTTTCCATAAGAGTCCTCCAGTATTTCATAGGATTTCCACTTCTTTAGGTAGCAATTTTAACAAAGCAGTAATTGGTTGAATTTGCATTTTAAAAAGATGTAGCAATCAAAAGAGATTCATTAAACAATAGGGAAGAAATAAGGAGATTGTTGCACTATTGTCCCATTCTTAATCTAAAACAAAACATCACTGTGACTTGAAGGCATGTATTTGGTATTTCTGTATTTAATATTAGCACCATATAGCATTCATCTAAGTTCTCTCAAACCATGCAAATCCTAAATTTATCTGTATTTTCCTATGCATTTACTTCATAGAAATGAAAGTTAATTATCTCTACTTGAAACTGTATTTTAACTGTTTTCAGAAGCACTTGTTATAGCAAGGAGGTTTTTATTTTCTTCAGAATTGTTAGAGACAAGACAGTTGAACAAATACTTCAATTTGAAAGCATTCTGCTTATTGTTAAAACACAGTTATCTACTTGATTTTATTGTGTCTTTATGTCAAGTCTTTGGTGCTGGAGGTGGACTGTAGGGGTGGCCTCTGTGAAAAGGGAGCAGTGCTGTGCTTATCCAGGCAGAGCCTGTTCGACGTAGATCCAAACAGAATGAGAAAAAGGGAAAGGAGGAAGAGAGAAATAGTTCTGCAGATACCGAGATCAGTGTGGAAGGAGGGACAGGAGGTGTTCCCAGATGCTGGAGCAGAAATTTCCCTGCAGACCATGCTGAAGCCATGGAGTTGGTGAAGGATCACACTGGAGCAGATATCCACACATCAGGAGGGTCACAATCTGAAACAGGTGAATGTGCCTTGAAGAAAGCTGTGCCCAAATGAATGCCCATCCTGGAGCAATCTGTTCTTTACGGACTGCAGCCCATGAAGAGAACCCACACTGGAGCAGTTCTTGAAACACTGTAGCATGTGGGAGGGACCCCAAGCTGGAATGGGAGAAACGTGGGAGGGTGAAGGAGCAGCAGAGATAAAATCTCTTGGACTAGCTGCAACCCCCATTTCTGCACTGCTTGGGTTAGAAAGGGAGTGAAGCTGAGCCTGGGAAGAAGGAAGAGGTGTGGGGAAGGTGTTTTTATTTGCGTATTTGTTTATCACCCTCCTACTCTGTTTTTAGTCAACAATAAATTAAGTTAATTTTCCCCAAGTCAAGTCTGTTTTGCCCATAACTGTAGCTTAGTGAGTGATCTCCCTGTCTTTATCATGACCCACAAACATTTCCATCATATTTTCTCACCTATACTTGTGGGGCTGAGGGAATGAGAGAGTGACTGGCTCTGATAGACAGACAAAGTCAGCCTGCCACAGAACACAAGACCAGATAATTTAGTAGCTGACTAGTCTGCCTTTTTGAGAGAACCTGAGAAACAAAGTTTTTTTCTTTTCTGACAATTTCTCTTGTCCAGTGGGAACAAACTGGCCTTTGAACCTGTGTCTCACTGCTTCATACACTTCTGCCACAGCTATTTGGGGTGTCACCAAATTAAATGCTTCCCCTGCAATCCCCCTCACCTACTGCCCACAGTGCAGCTGTGGGTACTGGAGCAAAGTGCCTCACTCAGGACCACACAAAGAGCTGACTACCATGCTGCATCTGGGACAACCAGCAATTCTCTGAGTACAATCTGTGTCACACATTTCATAGTACAAGAATGGATGTGTTTGAACTGAGCTAGAGTAGAAAATAGGTATCGTTACTTTAATTTGATCTGAGCTCAGATATATTAGGGTTTCAAATGTTCAGTCTGAACTAAAATGTAGGTTAGCAACAGTTTTTAGCAGAGGCTTATTTCACCTTTGCAATTAGTTGCATATGAAAAACTATGGGGACATTACAGACACACAGCTAGGAATGTTCTGTATTTTTAAAACTCTATTTTCACTTAAAGTACTATTGCTTCTGTAGTACTGTGGGAAAACTGGTACTTGAGCTATAGTGATTAATATTTAGAATGGAACTAAATCTTTTCCTGCCATTGACCATTATTTTACCCAATCTTTATAAAATCCTCCAGAGAAAGACAAGTCCTGCTAGCAATTCTGGGTTTTACTGTGACTGATAGTCCTAGGAGTCTGTGAAACACATTGGCATATGGGATCATCTCCAGAATATTAGCTCCCCTCTTTGCACTGCTGAGTCCAAGTATACCAAATCCATATTTCAATGCAACATTTTTTCCTTTTATAATACTCCACAAAATGAAAACCAAATGTCTGAGAATGGCAAAGAGCCTACTGGAAGCTTGGAGTTTTCTCTCCTTTTATAACAACATCCCAGAAAGTCCTTAATATTTCAAAGAAGTAAGGCCAAGAGAGGAAATACCAAGTTCTGTTTTAAACTAATCTGGTAGATGAAAATGACAAAATACTCTGTCTCAGAGTGACCAATGGTTGAAACTACAACGGAAAATTTACTTCTAAAACATAGGTAGGAGCAAGAATATTTATGGTGACATTATACAAATAAGCAAACGTTCATTCTGGGCTGAACTAGTCTGGGCTGGTTTCTAATTCTAATTAAGCCCACTCTTCAGAATGGTTGTTAAGTTGTGTGATATCCAATAGACTCTATTTCAGGTCTTCAGAAGTCTTGTGCTGGTTCAAAAACAAACTTAAGATAATGCCAAGTATAGCCTGCAAGCTTGTTAATCTACTTCCTGTGGTACTTTCTGTGGATTAGGACACCATTGGTTTTATGATTATTTCCAATATTACACTGATTTTGTGCCAAAATTCCTATTAAGACAGAACAATAAACAAGCCCAATGCAGACTGACAAGAAAAAAAATTAATCAGATGAATAAAATGGCTGTACAAAGACCTCAAAAATGACATGACAATCTAAAAGAAACATGGAAACTGAAATCTGCCGCTGTAAAGGAATACCAAAGAACATTGCGAACATGTAAAAGCTAAATTAAAAAAGTTAACATGAGTTGAAATGAACTTCTTAAGGAACATATAAATTAAAAGATACTGTAGCTACAGTAAAAGTCAGAGATCAGCTGATTGGAATACCCAGGCATTGGGTTGTAACATTCCGGAGTTTTGCTTTTCTGTTTTAGAACTAGGTTGAAATGCAGCAGACCTTGTGCAAGTACTTTCAGCAAACCTTTATGGTCTTCAAGTATGCATGACTGGCTATTTCTTTTGCTTTACCCTTACTGTCTCACATGAGACAACATACACACATTACTGCTTGATAGGATAAGAAGGTGACTAAAGAAGTGTTTGAAATAACATTAAGAATTGACTATTACATCCCACATCTTATGTTATGCTACTATAGTCTAAGACATTTCTTGCAGCAATCTACTCTTAGCGTCTGTAGGCAAAAGTGCTTTAAATTGCTGAAGAATAAAAGAAAGAATAACAGCCTAGTATTTCCATTTGCTTGAGTGATATTTAGATAATATCAAGAGAAATGTGAGTTGTATCCCTAACATGCCAAACAATTATGATGGATAGCAAAATCTTAAAGGGATTCTTTTACTTTGAGAAAAGGGACAAACAGTTATTTCTAAAGAAAACTGTACTGTAAACCTTCTCTCTATGACAAACTCATAGTATTATCTTAAAACAACTGAGAAGAACCTGAAGACAAAAACTGTTCTTGTTTTTGCTTTGTTCAAAATGACAGAAAATACATTTACTGACAGGACTGGTGTTGTGTGCTCAAATACTCTCAGTCCTACAGTCAGATGCTGGAGATCCTCTTCTTGTGACATGCTGTCAATTACGATGATTTATAGCATGTTCTATTCCCAAGAAATTTTAAGAAGAAATGGAGGAATTTCCAGAAGCTCTTGGGATTCTTATAGCCCCAAAAATAGATATGTGCAAGGAAACTGAATAGAGAAAATTATTTATTATGGGAGACAACCACAACCCAGTATAGTTATTATTCGAATAATATGTATCTTGCAAATCTTTGAAGTTAAGACTACAAATAAATATTATGATTGAAATCAATTAATGGTTATATGAACTTATCACAGTGTAAGTTTACAGTTGATATAAAATCCAAAACAGCTTTAGACTTTTAGAGGGGAAAAAAAATAATCAATACTTACCCAAGCACATAAATGAATGCATACATACATTTGCATTCACACACATTTTCACTTTTTGAAATGAACTGCTGTTGGAATTATACCCTTATACTAAAGATCCTTTTACTTTGAAGAACTGGGAGATAGAGCGAGAAAAATGAAGTAAAGGAAGCACCATGTGAACAAACAATTAGCCTGTATTTTTTGGTTCATTAAAACCTGGTCACATTAATGTCTTTCTACTCTGCACAGGGATTTCTAGCTGACTGGCAGACATACTTTGAGTTCCCATCTCATAACAATAGCAATAAAGACGTGCTGACTGCACAACAGGGTCAGGCCTGTGGCATGGATGTGTGACTCTGTGAAGTGTTCTCCTATGAAAGCCTGAAGCAAGAAAGTTATCTAAGGAAAAGAAGGTCCTAGGTTTCTTGAGGCTTTCTCAATAAAAATATCTCTTGTGTCACTGACGGAGAGCTCTGCATTCCCAGCACAGTAGGTAAGCACATATGCTTTCCAACCCCTCAAAAGAAACTTCCTACTAGTCAGATGCTCATCCTGCAAAGAGCCTAGAAACCTATATTGAGGCTGACAGAATGTAGTGCTGCTCAGGGCAACAGAAAGATACTAACAATTAAGAAGGTGAATTGAAAGTGCAAAAGTTTGTAATTAGCTACAGTTCACACAAAATCTGAGTGTCATTTGGTAATTTGATTTAGTAGGAAAAAGCCCAGGCTGCTGCTAAGCGCTTGATTGCTATGCAGCATACCATATCTGATGCAACCCATTTTCAGAGAAGTCAACACATCGTCAGAGAAGTCAGAATAAGTTCCTATAATTTCAGTTATCTGTAACTTAAATCACTTCTATCTTGACATAAGCATAGATAGAGAAGGGTTTCATTGTAGAACCACACTGCACTTTCTTCCAAATCCATGTAAACAAATATATGAGGAGAAATCTGTGAGTTCTCTGTATTCACTCCATACAGTTGTTTAAAAAGTATTTGCATGGAAAACAAAACAAAACAAAACAAGAAACAAAATAACAGGTAAACTGTATGTTAGTCTGTTGACAATCCTCAGGGGAATAACAAGGGGAATCTTTTAATGGGAAATGCCCAACAGTGGACTATTCACAGGTTAATCAGATTTTTTTCCACAAGTTCCAAAATAATTTTCTTCATCTGACAATAAAGAAAGGAAGCAGTAGCAAAATATGGGTCTGTATGTGGGATGTTTTTACAGGGATTGGTAACATACTGCTACTATCTCAGATCAGCTCAGGTACCTTTGCATCACACTCCTTTTTGAGATAAGCCAGGAGAGAAGACTTTTGCAGGCGATGAGTAAAGGTCTCCAGGCAAGGAAAAAAAAAAAATCAAGGAAATAATTAACTTTTGGTGAGTGATAAATCAGACCAGTTCTATTCTTAGTGTCTGTTTACTCTATAATTGTGACTAAACAAACTACATGTATGTTTTCAAGAAACAGACTTTTAATCATTTCAACTGTCACAGCCTCTTTAGGTTGGGGGGGATGTAGAGGGAGCTTGAATCATCACACAGATCATGGTGGTTGCTCAACATCTGATGGGCAACTACGTACTTCCATGTTGTTTTGTGTAAAATACAGATTGGGTTGACTGTTTACACGTCTGAAACACAGAAATTTCTGGAGTGAGAGTGGGTGATTTCACATCAAGTTATGAAAAAAAGGATGAGTTATCCTTAGATAAACCTGAAGTTGCTCCAGAACTGGACACAAAGGTACGTACACTAAGAACACTAAAATGGTGAACTTTTGGCATAACTTTTAAAATAAGAGACATGAAGTTTCTTAACAGCATTATTAATGCCTGAATAAGAAGCAAATGATTAACAATAACTGTTTTAAACTGCATTCATGGTAGCTGAAAGAGAAACAGGATTGAGCTGCATTGAGTATTATCCTTATTCTTCTTCAAAATACGGAAATAAGAAATGATGGATAATGGTGTCTCCAATGTAACAAACTCAAATCCAGTCTTGATTCCCAATATGTACTCTGAAATTATTTATAATATATTTTAAAAAAAATAAGAAAAAGAAAAAGTTATCATTCACAGGGATATATGCAGCCTATGAACACAGTGAGGGCTGGATTCCATCAAAGAACTGGGGAGCTGAGGATGACAACCTGGCTGAAAGGGCAGGGTCCTCACCTGTCTGTCGCACTACCCTCATCAAGAGAAGTCGTGATGTCAGGCAAGTCTGTGGTGATAAGGCAGATGCAAGGTCAAGCCACAAACATGAGTCATGATCAAGCCAGGGTAGGATACCCAGAATAAGACCACCAGTCTCCAAAGCTCTTCTTCTATGTCCAAGTCACCCACTGGACAATTTTTACATGGTCAGAGAAACTGTTAAGTTGTGTAAAACTAACTGCATCTAATGATTTTGAATCACACACCACATATAGCCTGCAGATAAGAGAAAGCTGCTAACTTCTGAATGCTATACTTTAGCACTGCTGAGTTTTATTGTGGTTTTTGATTTTTTTTGTTGTTGTTTTTTTTTTTTTTTGGTAGGTCTTTTTTAGAAGATCATTGGCTGTAATATTTGTTGTATTAGCTGAAATATCTATTATCTGTCCATGAAATCCCTGTCCTTTGATAGTTTCAATGAGATGGGCTGATCCTGCAGAGTTCTAAGCTCCCTTAGGTGTGAAAGCTATCAACAGGGAACTGGAGGTAGGTGTTCAGTGTTGCACTGACAGGTGTTCATGCAGGAGGAAGTCAATTCTAGGCATATTTGTAGGATAATATGAGAAGGAGGAGAGCTTGGAAAGAGCTGCTGCTGTATAGCCATATCTTTGATAGTTTTGGTGATACACATAACAAGAGATTTGCCCTTGAGAAAATTAAAAAAAAAAAAAAAAAAAAAGCTTGCAATTTAATCACACCTGGAGGCATTTACCAAAGGATTGCATGCTGCTAATTAGGGCATCATGACTGCACCTGGGGAAGTTTTCAGTCATTATACAGCTGTGTAGCATAAGGGAAAATTTCAATTTGTGAGGTGCAAGAAGGGGTCTTTCCTAAGCTGTGCTGTCCAGCATGTTATATAGCTGTGTCGTAGAGCTCATTCTAATATCTTAGGTGCCCAAATCAGACTTAGCTGCCTGCAGCCATGAAAAAGGTTACCTTATCCTCACTAAGGACTATTGGAGCTTTATGTTGTGGCTGTAAAGTATTTCTGAAAGTATAATCAAAATATTTAGCTAGAAGAACATAATTTCATTATAAATTGAATCATTCATTGATGGAAGGCCCATTTTATACCAACATCAAAATGAGTTTGCTTTAGTCATTTTATGATGGCATCCACTCACTACTTCGTGAATCACAGTACTGACCGTCCTTAACAGTTCCCAAATGTTGCACATCAACAAACTACCTCATCAATTTTTCTCTTTGGATCTTTGTCCTGGCAAAAGAAACTAGCATTAAGGATGGATTCAGAGTGAGGAAATTTGGAAAGTCCTGGCCTGGCAACAAAACTCAGTCCCTTTCTCACATGAGCAAGCTCCCAGTCAATGTCTTGCATAGCTCTATCAACTTGGTAAATCTGAGACAATAAACAATGAAGTCTTGGCAGGAAAATGCCAGAGTGGCAATAAGAGTCTAAAAAAAATTGTAGAGTGATTGTTATATTACAGTTACTTTCAAAACAATCTAAAATTATCAGAAGTTTTGTCTGTCAGTGTCACTCCCATGTCAGCTCTTCTTGTCAAAAAACACTTTCAGGGGAAAATCTATTTTCTCAAGCTATTCATGTCAATGTCAGGCTGGTAATTCATATATTTGTTTTTCTATTTAAAACCACCACTACAGAAATATTCAAGGAGTAGAAGTGTAGAATAATAAAGTTCCAACATCTCATAGTTTACAATCTTATAGTAGCAACTTGTAGATAATGGAATTTTTATCTGGGAAATTGTCTTTTTAGCATTTTTTACTAGAAATAAGACTGCAGACTCAGGCAACAACAACAACAACAAACCAAACAACAACAACAACAAAACAACAGACTAAAACAAACAAAAGGGATAATGGCTTCATATTCTGGTGGTGAAGGACAAAGGAATTGTTGAGATAATTCTACAGCAGGGAGTTGTGTCAAGATAACACAGGATAATATCATCTTACAGGAGATACAAAATTCTTCAGCTGCTAATATGACCACATTTCTTCTAGGCATCAGCTCCTCAGACCTGGCGTGCAAGAGAACTTCTTTTATAAAAATAAAATAAAATAAAATAAAATAAAATAAAATAAAATAAAATAAAATAAAATAAAATAAAATAAAATAAAATAAAATAGTCCAAATACTACAGTAAGCTTGACATTTGAAAAAGTAGAAGGGGTTCTCAGAAGAGCTTTGAGACTGATAGGGAGATAGAAAACATGGCTAAATCTGAAAGGCCCAAAGAGGTGAAAAGACTGAAATTATCAAAGGGAAGTTTAAATTGAAACACTTTGATAATGAAAGAAATTTGAAGTATTCTATGTTTATTTTATATGGTTTGTAGTGGACTCCTATCCCTGGGAAATTATAGTTAAAGCTGAATTTCCTTCCTTTGTTTTCTAAGGCAAACAAGACCTAAATCACAGAATTATCTGTCACAGACAGTGTGTCATAGAAAAGTTAGTTACAGTAGAATTTTCTAACTTTTTACATGATGAAAATTGATGAGTAAGTGGAAAATAAAATAAATAAATAAATAAATAAATAAATAAAAACACCCTGTAAAGTCTCTTGAGATCCTGCTGTAAGTATGTGCAGCTGACCTTTTGAGGAGGTGTGCTTGAAAGAAGAGAGGTGGGAGAGCAGGAGCTGCAAACACTGTAGCCTCCACAGATTGATAAAAGAGGATTTGCCTGCTGTCTAAAATACCTTGAATGTCTCAGATAATTCTCTATTCCAAACTGAGAATTTTAAACTGCAACAGATGTGGAATAGTGATTAATAAAATAGTTATTTACGCTTCTGGAAAGCAACTGAAATTCAAATAACCAAAGTGACAGAATTTAATTAAATTCTGAGAATTTTTCAAAGTATCATCTAATAAATATTCACAAAAAGATTAGTCAATACATTTTAGGTAAATGCATTCTCTGTAGCTTGTCTCACTATAAATTCCGAAAGTTACCATTAAGATGCACATAGTGGTATGTGTGGCTTTGCTGTATCTGCTACAAAGAGAAAAAGAGAAAAAAAGAGAAAGAGTCTTTCCAAAGAGAAAGGTAGTCCTGGCTTATGTGTGGAGTAAAGAACAGCCCGTAAAACCTTTACTGTATTTTACAGAAAGAACAGGGATGTGTTTGCAAGAAGGGTGAAATTGGAAGCCTCTGCTCTTCAGTTTACATTTCATGAAATACCTATGTGCTATTATAAAGCATGGGAGAGCTGAGTGCTGTCATTTACACAGCTGTATGTAAAATGCTGCTTAACAAATATTCTTAAGCCATCAAGTTCTTTGGGATGCTAACACTAACTCTGATATCAGCACCAAATAGCAGTGTGATTTTATTCCCCTAGCAAAAAAAAACTTCCTGATATACTGTTTTAGTTGGATGTGGTATTCCTTCCCACCTAAAGCAAATGGTTTTGCTTGTGCATTTTGCTCTGCTTCTCTGTACAGAAGCAGCTGCACTTCCTTGGTAGATGGAGTACTTTCAAATTGTAATGCCTGAAGCACATTTATCTCCATATAGAGGAATGATGTTAACATACAAATAGCAGTGGAGAGCAATATCACACTGTATACATTGTGACCAAGGGTAAGACTAGTTGATGGGATTAATCCAAAGAAAAATAACACACCGGAAATGGCAAATCACACTCAGCATAGTTTTTCTTGTTTCTCCCCTTTCCCCCAGTTGTTTTTACTGGACTTGAAAATGATCTTTTTTTTTTTTTTATATACATTTACCTCTGATAGAGGCTTGTACTCTATGGCTTTTTCAGTCATTGGTCTTATACCATAAATAGTATCATTATAGGAAAGACCAGCATGGAAGCTTTACAGAATGCAGGAAGTAAAGGAAAAGGAATAAATCCTCAATTGAATCACTGATATACTGCAATTTTTGTGGTTGTAACAGTACTTATTGTACACTATGAGAAGATATATTAATCTTTATAGTATTTTGAATACAATAAAAGGTGTTTTTTTTTTCATGTAACACCTCTTTCAGTGAGGTTTCCCTTCCCTTCCCTTCCCTTCCCTTCCCTTCCCTTCCCTTCCCTTCCCTTCCCTTCCCTTCCCTTCCCTTCCCTTCCCTTCCCTGCCCTGCCCTGCCCTGCCCTGCCCTGCCCTGCCCTGCCCTGCCCTGCCCTGCCCTGCCCTGCCCTGCCCTGCCCTTCTTTCTGTCCCTGTTTATCAAAATTTTTTTCTCTTTCTCCAACAAAATTCTTCAGCTTGGACTGTTCTTCTTTGTTCTTCCTTATATCATTTTTTTCTCTTCTAAACTTCTTTCTTTTCCTAACCCATTCTTTTGACACTCACTTTATTATGTCTGATATTTGTCTTTTAGCTTTTCTTTCAACAGTCCTTTCTCCCAGTCTGCCCAAAACATTGTTTTAATTGTAGCTTTCTTCCCTGTCTTCCCAAAACAGTAAGCACGATAGTGACAAGTGCTAAGAACAAAAGCAAAGAACAAAACTGCAATGTGACTGCAAAGTGGCAGTAAGTGAGATATGCAAAACATGCCATTATTATATCTTTTTTTTTTTTTTTTTTTTTTTTTTTAAGAGAAAGAGAGAGAGAGAAAGAGAGAGGTAATAGGTAGTGTAATAGTGTTGAGGTAATAGCTTCCCTGGGACTTGGCAGTTAAAGCACACTGGGGCCTTGTAGAATACAATTTACCTCAATCTGTCCATGCTGATCATTTTCAGCCTACTTCCAACATTTCATGTGACCGTGCATTTAGAAAACTACATGCTTATATCACATCTATATCTGCAACAGAACCCAACAGATTGAGAAGTCCTCCTTCAGTCCTCATAGTGCCAGAACTTCCCGATTTTGCATAAACTTTTAAGAGATTTTAAGAACTGTTAGAGCCCTGGGCTTATTTGCCTTTTAATCATAAAAGGGTGCTGCAACCTTTTTGACCCCGTATGTCACTGCCAGAGAGTCCTATGGTCAGTGCCACCATAACATGGTATAAATCAGGTAGCAAACTTTTTACTATGAGAGACATTACCAAGAGTGGTTGTTCTTTATGCCACCAAAATTGTATAGTTTGCTAGAGTACAACCTTATACATTGAACTTTAATTACACAGTCTTTCCAACCTTTTTTTTTCTTTTTTCTTTTTCTCTTTTTCTTTTCTTTTTTCTTTTTTTTTCTTTTTCTTTTTCTTTTTCTTTTTCTTTTTCTTTTTCTTTTTCTTTTTCTTTTTCTTTTTCTTTTTCTTTTTCTTTTTCTTTTTCTTTTTTTTTCTTTCTCTTTTTTCTTTTTTCTTTTTCTTTTTTCTCTTTTTCTTTTTCTTTTTCTTTTTCTTTTTCTTTTTCTTTTTCTTTTTCTTTTTCTTTTTCTTTTTCTTTTTCTTTTTCTTTTTCTTTTTCTTTTTCTTTTTCTCTTTCTTTTTCTTTTTCTTTTTTTCTCTTTTTCTCTTTCTCTTTCTCTTTCTCTTTCTCTTTCTCTTTCTCTTTCTCTTTCTCTTTCTCTTTCTCTTTCTCTTTCTCTTTCTCTTTCTTTTTCTTTTTCTTTTTTTTTCTTCTATTTTTTCTTGCAAATTATCAATGTAAAATATTATAGCAATGCTTCAGAGATAAAGCTCAATGGTTAGAGACAATCTCCTTACTCCATTAAATGGGCTGGAACCAATTTTAACTGAGACGTCCAAAATACATGTAAGATTAAAAAGTGAATGTTAACAGTTATTTATTAACAAATGCTAGTGAAAAGATCCAGAGCACAAACATGTTGCCAGCTGTCTATGTAACTTTAATGGAACATTCTTAGCAGTTTTGTATATCTCACAGAAACATAGGTGCTTTGAAATGTTTGTCATAATGATGTCTTTTTGTAAACTATATTAAAGAACATTCTAAAAGACCAGTAAAAGTTGTAGTGATCCACAAGCTCCAAGATCATGATACTCCTGCACTTGATCTTTTGTTTAAAGTGTTTCAGACTTTAGATCCCATTCTATATGCCTTGTACATGCAAAACTAATTGCTTTCTGTGATGGTTTTGGTGCCTAAGAAAACAAAGCTTAGTTCTGTGAAGATATGGAGATACATCCATTTTCCAGTGTGCAACACAGTATTTTTTGAATAGAAAAGCTGAAGATTGTTAATATAACAATTTATTTTTCATCTATGCCTAGTGCAAATTATATTTGCAAAATTAAATCTTTATTTCATTCTTCTTACATCTCAGGAATGTAATGTCAAAATCAGCCTATGGGATTTTAGATATCCAATTACTACTCAAAATTATGTCAACCAGGAATCCCTATTTGCTTGGTAGAGTTTTGGACAATGATTAATTTCACTGGCAGAGGTTCCCAAAACTTTAATTACAATAGTCATTGGTTATTTACAGGATATAGAAGATGTTATTGATGTTGTGCAGCCACTTTTGTATACCTGGAATATTGAGAGAGATTAGTCAAAACATATTTTTGATGATAAATCTGTGCCATATCTGTTATTTCTATAATGTGTATTTTTATCATAGTAGTTAGGTCCTAAATTTAGTAAACAAAAGTAAAGTACTACAAAAGTAATTAGTTTCATACAATAGAATGTGTTAGTTTTACGGAAAAGAGGTTAAGTAATC
The DNA here is from genome assembly GCF_964211825.1 of Aythya ferina. NCBI lineage: Eukaryota > Metazoa > Chordata > Aves > Anseriformes > Anatidae > Aythya > Aythya ferina. The sequence continues at coordinate 55,774,107 of NC_140299.1, read as the reverse complement.
AGTACATTAGTCTTCCAAGCAGAAGTTCCCCTGAAGCCCATGGAGAGAGAAGCCCATGGTGGTGCAGGATTTCCCCCTGCAGACCCCATAGCCTATGCATGGTATACAACATTCACCGAGTTCATCAATATGTTTGCAGCATTATTAGTCTAATTCCATCAGCATGACGACTGATAGCAGGAGCAGTGTAAAACCCATTAGGGAATGAAAGAAAAACATTTTGGAAAGATGACATATTCTCAAGGAAGATTTTAAGAAGAAAATCACTGTGCCAATGCTATAAGAGCTGTAAAAGCTTGGCCCCATGTTGTTTTTTTCATTATGTTGAAAGGGTATTCTCAGAGGGAAATACAATTTTGATTTTTAACCACAGAATTGCTTTCTTCATTAGCAAAATGCAAAAAATGAAAGTGGAAAGGAGCCAAACGTGTTCTGGGTGTGAAAAAGTTTACAGTTTTAAATACCTAGCATGATGTTATTTTCTGCAAGAACAAAATATGGTGTTACATTGACATTTTACTGAATTTACTGTAATAAGCTATAGACAAAACAACCTAGATTTTTCCTGTGTGCAAAAAAAAAAAAAAAAAAAAAGGAAATTTCAGACAAACAAGACAAAAGGAAAATATACACTAGGTAAGACGAGATAATAAATATTGGCACTGTTTGCACTGTTTGTCAAAATCTATGGATTACTTTGACAGAAGTTTTCAAGGACGATCAAGAAAAATATTGATTTTAATCCTTAGTATATTCACAGAAACAAACAAGCAACTAACCAACAACAACAAAACCAACACAACAAAAAAATGTAGGTAACTCAAAACTATAGTATTTTATTCATATTTCTTAAAATGTAGTTAGGTGAAAGAACATTTTTCACTACAGTTCATGCATTACTGCAAGTTTTCAACTACTTTTTACTATCATTCTGTAACAGCATAGAACCAACATAACCTAAAAGTTACCAGATCCAAAGTACAAAGTAGTTTATCCACATTAACACATGAAATTCCTTTTCAAGTGTTTGAACTGCAGTCTATCTTTCTCAGACATTCAATATATTAATATTTCTTTGTTCCAATTAACACAAAATTTTACAAATATTCTGGCATTATCATTTTCCTATTTAGCCATAAGAAAAAAAAAATGTATCTGAAAGACAACAAACTGGGAAAAGGGCTATCCACTCAGAATGATGTAGAGGACAAATATTGACCAATACTTTTAATATTGCTTGGTATCCTGAATATTTAGTCCTACGTTTGGTACACTGTTTCATTACTCCACACACATCCACAGTCAACAGCATTATTGTATTGGGTTTATGTGGCAAGGCTTTGGTACCAGGGGGACTTCAGGGATGACCTCTGCAAGCAGAGTCCAGCAGCTGGCCCATGTCAGCACAGAGCCAGCTCCAGCTGGCTCCAAAAGGGACCCAATGCTAGCCAGAGCAAAGCCAGGGGGCAATGCTGGTTGGGCCTTTGTGAGAATAGATTTAAAGAAGGGGAAATAAATAAAAAATAAAATAAAATAAAATAAAATAAAATAAAATAAAATAAAATAAAATAAAATAAAATAAAATAAAATAAAATAAAATAAAATAAAATAAAATAAAATAAAATAATGTGCAACAGCAGCTGAGAGAGAGGGTTGTGGAAGTGTGAGAATAGCCCTGCAGGCCCCCAGGTGAGTACAGCAGGAGGGCAGGAGGCGCTCCAGGCAGGCAGCAGCAGTTCCCCTGCAGCCTGTGCAGGGAGAGGCCCCTGGTGGAGCAGGCTGTCCCCCTGCAGTCCATGGGTCCCACATGGAGCAGATCTCCACACTGCAGCCCCCCCGTGGGTGGAGGAGCCCCCAGTGAAGCAGGTGGATGTGGCCTGGAGGAGGCTGCGGCCCATGGAGAGCCCCCGCAGGAGCAGGCCCCGGGCCGGAGCTGCAGCCCGTGGAGAGGAGCCCACACAGGAGCAGGGGGTCTGGGGGGAGCTGCTGCCCACCCATGGGGGATGCGTGCTGGAGCAGTTTGCTCCTGGGGAATGGATGAATGGACCCCATGGGATGGAGCTGTGTGGGAGCAGTTCCTGAAGCTGCCTGTGGGAATCACAGAATTGCTGGGGTTGGAAGGGACCTCAGAAGATCATCGGGTCCAACCCCCCTGCCATGGGAAGCACATGCAGGATCAATTCAGGAAGGATGGCATCCTATGGGTGGGAACCCACATGGAGCAGGGGCAGAGAGTGACCGTGAAGGAGTGGCAGAGACAAAGCATTAGGGACTGACCACAGCCCCCTTTCCTTACTCCATTGCACCACTTGAGGGAAGAAAAGAGAAAAGGATGGATGGGAGGAGGTAGGTATTTTTAGTTTGCTTTTAGTTTCTCACTGCCTTAGCCTGTTAGTTATAGGCAATAAATTATATTAATCTCCCTATGTTAATTTTGTGTTTTGCCTGTGATGAAGATTCTTGAGCAATCTCCCTGTCCTTATCTTAAGCCTTGAGCTCTTTCCATCATATTTTCTCCCCTTTTTTCTTTGAGGATGTTGCATTGGAGTTCAGCTGCTCAGCGTGGTAGAACCACCATGATTACTCTTTTCTAGTATTAAAATAAAGACATTTTCTTTTGCGGTTCCACCATGAGCTTTGTTAGCCCCTAACCACTGATCCCACAATTTGAAACTCCAGTGAATGTGTTTCTTGCCAATTTTTGTGAAGTCTGTAGCTTTATGAGGAGAATGGTGGCTCTGGTGTTCTTATGCTATTACTACCTTCCAACAGATCACAAAACAAAAAACAAAACAAAACAAAACAAAAAATATTGTTCACATTATTTTGTAAATTTTTAGTCTATTTGAACAGAATGCTTTTGTTCCTTTGAATATATAGCTACATATTTCAACATTATTTGTGATAAATAAATTAGATCCAAATTCTTTTTGTCTTCAGATGTTTAAGCCTTGTACATATAAAGTCCAATCTGCTAGATTTATGGATGTTAACATAATGGACACATTACGAGGAATGCAAGCAATGCCAGGAACCACTGTTGCTAGGACACATTTTCCTTTCTTTTTTGAATATGTAATAAAAGTAAGTTAAAACAGGTAAGGACATTGCTCAAGAATTCTTGTCAGTATATTAAATTAATCCTTTAGGTTGCTGTCCCATTTCACATTGTCCTTTTCTGTGAGAGTTATTGAAGAGTTAGTCACCTCTAGGAGAAGTCAAGAAAGATAGATTCCTCTGTCTTTTGTAGTCTTTTCTCATCAGTCTATAGTCCTCGGCATAGAACAGAGGCTGTGATTTCTTGTCTGAAGTAACATGTTTGTGACGAGATTACTATACGTTTGACAATCTGATACATCTCTTTTTAATTTTCTATGATTTTTTTTCTGTAGTGCTTCCACTACGCTGACCAGTTTAGTGTGTTGAAGGAAGCTACATGGGTAAAGTTAATTTTTAAAACATGAGTAAAATGCTATGAAATAAAGTGCTTTGCATAGTGATTTTCTATACTACATGTGACTTCCCTTGTTAGTATGCCCTTCCATTTCCATTACTACTACATTAACTGGTTCCCCATTCTCTCCCACTCTGAAAATTCAAATTAAAACAAGCAAACAAACAAACAAACAGTAAACCTATGAACTGTAAACATCATTCCTTTCTGATCACAGAGTATGTTTAAACAAGCATCTAACTCCCTCCAAATATGTGAGCATTTGACAGTCTTACTGTCATTCCCAAAAGCAATTCTGACCATGCTTGTGTCAGGAAGCATAGCAAACTCTGTAAAATCCTGGTCCATGTGAATGATCACTTCCCTCTCGAAGCAATATAATAATTGGATTACTGTAATGGTTTAATTTTTCATGTGTAAGACTCTCCTGATATTCAAACCATGAGATTGCCTCTAGCTTTAGCTAATTCCAAGGATGTCTGCTCCTACAGTCAGAACAATGGCAAACCTAGGAAGCAAGAGAACTATTAAACCATGAAAGACCCATATAAGCATGGGAAGCAGGATGGGGGATAAAGAGTCAAATCAAAATTTCAAGAGAAAAACTGAATCGTATCACTTTTAAGAATGCTAAGAAAAAGTGTGTTTTTCAAATAAAATTATTAGGCAATTCATTTACATATAGCAATTTAAATGAAGACCAAAAGCAGAACTTTGATTTAGAGGTGACAACTTCAACAAATGACCATTGGTGGAAAGAGTCTGTTTTTTCATCTGGCTCTGTTGCTGGAGTTCAAAGAAATAGTTATATGTCTCTGTCTTAGGCATCTGGCAGATGTTGAGCTGCTTCAGTGTTCACCAGTTCATTAAATACTTCCATATGCCTGCCATACTCTAGAGCATCTGCTGGTTATCTTATTCAGGGTGTTTCCCCTCATTGTGCAGGGATCAGGGATTTATTTATTTATTGCCATGTCCTTTGTTTCCTTGTTACTTTGCAAGAATTTTTGTCTGTTTTAAGGCAAGAAAATTGACTATGTGCAATGGAGCATAACCCTGCAACAGAGCAAACAAAACTTCCAAATAGTTATGAAAATCAGGGAAGCTGAAAAGAGCCTTCCATGTTTAAAGCTGAAGTTGAAAGGTTGAGTTGAACCACACCTGTAATGTAATCATGGACAAAAAGTGGCCATTGTTCCGACAGCTTTTCCAAGAGGATTTTTTCTGAACAGTCATTGCTCTTGTGGTACTGGCTAAAATACTTTATTCATTTCTGTCCTACTTAAGACTTCTGCTTCAGCTAGTACTGAGACTGTACTACTGAAATTTTACTTACTGCAGCTGACACATCTTAATTTTGCATTAGCTGCAATTTTACACAAAAGCCATCTCATACACTAACTAGAAGCGCACCTCACAAAGGAAGGCCATCTGGTTTTGCAGTAATAGTGTCTGCCGACATTTTAAGCAACAGTTATCAACCCTTTTGATTCATAATTTGTTCTAACAGAAAAGAGGCAAATTGAATGCTGAGGTATTGAAGACACAATAAAAATGTGAAGAAACAAGATCTACCCTTGGATGCATACTGTACCCCATTAGGTAGATGGGAAGAACAGTCCAGACTGAGATGAATGAAGGAAAAGACAGCTGTGCTTTCTAAAGTTTTTTCACCTCTCAGCAATATGTTCTGTGAGGTACGAGCTAATTTTTAGGGTAGATTTATTTCCTGTGAAAATGTTGAATGCCCAATACACTAACATGTTTTATTAGGGTATTTTCTCTTCTTTAGCTTTCTTGCTGTAGCCATCAGAAAAAGGGGTTTGCAGGTACAGTTTAAGGAAAATAATGAAAACCTATGCCAATGGCTTGGGGTGGGGTGGGATTAAATGATCTTTAGGGTCCCTTCCAACCCAAACCATTCTATGATTCTAATGAATAAAAGATTTTACCTTATAACTAGTCAAAACCTCTTGTGTTTCAGTTTATGCCCTTCCATTTTTATCCTCCCTCTATGAATTGCAGTGAGTATGTTCATTCTTTCTTCTCAGTAACCTACTGCTAGTTATTGTCCTGAGTGAGGATAAGGAGCTATTATTAGATCCCCAGAGGCTTTCTCTTCTGGGGGAAGTGAACAAGTCTGAAGGACAGGATCTTCACCCTCAAACTGGGATTTATTTTTATTTTTATTTTTATTTTTATTTTTATTTTTATTTTTATTTTTATTTTTATTTTTATTTTTATTTTTATTTTATTTTTATTTTTATTTTTTATTTTTATTTTTATTTTTATTTTATTTTTATTTTTATTTTTTATTTTATTTTTTATTTTTATTTTTATTTTATATTTATTTTTAATACGAAGCTACATTCAAAAGGATGGAAATTTCTGGCTTCTCATGCTTTAGCAAAATGTTATCTCTTGTTGTGAAGGAAAGAGGGAGACTGGTACTTGAGTATTTTCTGGTATTTGTTCAATATTTTCCCCATGCAGTTTATACATGTACATTTATTGGAAGAACCTCTGATGCAAAATTACAGTACATATCAGTGGGAGGTTAAAGGGAAACTAACCATGATAGTATGAAACACTTCACTATTAAAATTCATGTTTTTCAAATAAAGTGAGGTTCTGCTTCCTTCTAAGGTTTAAATACTTCCTTTCTTTATAGTATGCATTATATTTCTGGGATTAGCCAAGAAATCTAATTTGGAAGGTTGACTACTGTCTTAGGATTTAAAAAGTATTAAATTCTTTTCTTCAAGCATTTTGATATTTTTTAGTTGCTTTTTCTACATCTACATTAATAACTTATAATATTTTACTCAAATGTGGGTGCAGGATACATCCTATGCTACGCTATTTCTGCGTATAACCCTAACTTCTCTGCTATATGTAAGCAACCTATTGCAGCCTCTAGTTTTTCCATTAAAAGGTCAGAGCAAAAATAAAACCCAAGTGCCTTTGCACAAATGAGTTTATAAATAACTAATAAATGCCAAGGTAATAGCACATAAATGTGAAACCCTGGCTCCATGAGCTATTGCCATTCAGCAGCTATTTTGACCTTTTCTCTCATCTTGGCACCAGATGGAGCAGAGGTGTACTACATAATTGGCACAAGATAAAATAGTATCAGAGTTCCAAATCATCTCGGATTTAAAAATAAATAAATAAATAAATAGCACACCAACATAAGTGATAAAGAAATATATTTTCCTAGAGAGGTCTATTTTTTTTTTAAATATCGCAATTAAGGCAGCTTTAAGGTAGTGAATAACATGGTGATATAACTTATATTCCCCCCTCCTTCTCTAGTTTTTCTTACTTTTTCTCCCACCTGGAGTGAAAAGAGCAGTATGGAGCTTCTCCCCAGACACCCTCCACCTCACGCTACCATATGGGTTTAATGTATAACGCATGAGAAACAGCATGAGTTGCAGCTGGTGTAAAAGAAGAGTCACAGAGGTTGGTCTTAGGAAGCACTCTTCAATAATAATTTAAAAACCAAATGGTATTTCACTGTTGTTCTAGTCATTTCAATTGCTGTTTAATAACCCAGCCTCAAACACTTCCATGAAATAACATATATTTGATTTTGTAACCTTCATGGTAAAATGGACATGGACAAGCACATTTATCCTTTGCTGTTGGCTAGACTAAATGTTCGTTTTCCTCACATTCCTCAAATTCACCTTGCTTTCTTATTTTCAGAATAGATTTTGTCTTACATGTTTTGTGACAAAATTGTACCTGTGCAGACTTCAGTATACCGTAGCTCAACCAAAGGTAAACCTGCAGGTTTTCAGACAATAAAAAATGTCAGAGGGTTCAGTTTTGATCCTGGCTATGTTTTGAAAACTGAGTATATTCTCCCACAACCTAAGACTCTCAAGTCTTGCTAAGTTTATAAATTTAGTAGGCTGGGTTCCATATGTGATATAGAACTGTTTAAGGCAAATTTACCTATCTGCACATACCAGAACAAGGTTTGAAGAAGTCTAAACTAAATGATTCATAACAGAAATGGCAATTTGTATCTTAGTTTTGTAGCTGTTTAGAACAGAAGAAATCCTTTCTTACAGGGATGTAAGGTGCCAAGAAAAAACAGAGCCCCAACATGGTTTGAGCAACCTAGGAGACTCCTGGAAAACAAATGATAAAGGATAACATCAGTAAGATATTCCTACTGTTAAATTAGAAATAAATAAAAATTCCAATAACCTATCAGTATTGTCTTAGATCAATTTCATATATACAGGCAATAAATAAATCAATCAATTTAGACCTGACAATGAGCATTTTCTGACATGGTTAGATCTTCTTGTTCTGTGCAACACCTAAGTGGATCTCATGAACTCTGTCCATCAGCTCTCACTCAAATTTTTGGCAATTTTGGTAGAAATTCTCTCAGCAGTTCTATGATAGTTTTCTCAGGAACTCTAAGTTTATATGCTGATGATGCTCTACTTCTTAAACCTCTGCTGTCCCTTATTTTTGCTGCTTGAAGGCTTAACTTGATGAGGAAATGCATACAATTGAGAATTAAATATTATGAATTACTACTGCAGTGAATCAAAAGCAGGGAATCATCAGGGAGGAGAATACAGAGAAAAAGAAAATGCTTCATAAAACAAAAGGAAGAATTCATGTCAGTGTTGTCCCTTTTCCCAGAGTCCTGAAGGCTCTAGAATATGCATTGTCATGCATACTTTTTTTCTTGGTTATCTCATTAGATTATTCTTTTAAATATATTTTTAGGTTTACTGTGTCCTTGTACAACTACATTAAGATCCTGGCTTATTTACAATGGCAGTATTAGCCAACACATATAACTGAAAGAAAATAAGCAAGGAACTACTACTTTCATATAATGACAGGATAAATGTTATAACAGTGAGCTGGCTGCTTCTTAGAAGTGTAAATCTCAACCCAAAGATCAACACTTAATTTCAGTATATGACAAATGACTTCACTTGTGTGAAGTCTTTCCTACTCATGGGCACTGTTCTAGACATAATTAATAGAAGCAACTCCTTCAGAAACATCTCTAACATGCTTAAAAAAGCTGTAAAAATGTAAATGTGGAATGTGAATGAGTGTTACACGGTTGGTTCTTAAGAAATGCACTTTGCCAAAAATCAGACTAAGACCATGCAAAGGTTTTTCAGGTATGTATACAAAATGAAAACAAACAATGAAGAAATGAGATACTAAATAAAGCATGTGCGGTAAAATCAAAATGTAAAGTAAGCAAGACTTCTTTCTTTCAGATATTAAAACAAGGTGCTGAATCTTAGCTCAGAACAAAGATTGGTGAAGGTCTGTATGGAATCTGAACCTAATAGTAACAATACTAAATAGCCAAAGCTAGCCTGACACTAGTTGCTTCTATACAGACCCAAAGGCAGGGCTGTGATCAGGCAGATTTGTCTGGAAGCTAGGAGACAGAGCAATGAACTGATGATTGGGTACATTTCATCCTGACATGGGTGATCGGTATGACTACCTATATCCAGAGCTGTGGATGCAGTCCTTTAGCTGAGTCAAATCTTATTAGATAGAACATTAGGACATTTTTTGTCCTCTTTGTGTGACTTCCAGTCTGAGGGGAGGAAGGCCAAAATGTGGAAAAGAATATACAGATGTAAGATAGGTAAAAAGTTTTAACATAATCACATAGGCACACTAAGGCAGAAAGGCAAAAATTAGTAGAGAAGGATTAGGTAAAATTAAGACTATTTCCATTGCAGAATTCCTAAGAATTTCAAATCTAGCAGTGGACATTTTCAACATAAATATAAAATCAGAAGTAGACTATGTAACCAAAGATAACCCAGGTTTATTAGTTTGACTGCAGTAATAAGAAGGACTGTAGAAAAAATTTAAACATTTTAAACAATTTTCCATTCAAACATGAAAAAAAAATAATTAAAAATGAGAGAAAACATCATTGTTTAATAAAAAAGTGTATTGCGTCAAAAAAAATCTTTATGTTTTTATGATGAGGTAGATAACTTTCTAGATAAATATTTTTACAGGTTTCATCCAGGTGTACTTCAGTGTAGTACTTGCAGAGCAGCATGTGAGAAATGAATCACAGAATCACAGAATCACAGAATTTCTAGGTTGGAAGAGACCTCAAGATCATCAAGTCCAACCTCTGACCTAATACTAACAGTCCTCCACTAAACCATATCCTTAAGCTCTACATCTAAACGTCTTTTAAAGACCTCCAGGAATGGTGACTCAACCACTCCCCTGGGCAGCCCATTCCAATGCCTCACAACCCTCTCAGTAAAGAAGTTCCTCCTAACATCCAACCTAAAACTCCCCTGGTGCAACTTTAGCCCATTCCCCTCATCCTGTCACCAGGTACGTGGGAGAACAGACCAACCCCCACCTCACTACAGCCTCCTTTAAGCTACCTGTAGAGAGCAATAAGAGCCTCCTCTTGTCCAGGCTGAACAAGCCCAGCTCTCTCAGCCGCTCCTCGTAGGACTTGTTCTCCAGACCCCTCACCAGCTTTGTCACCCTTCTCTGGACTCTCTCGAGCACCTCAATGTCCTTCTGGTAGCGAGGGACCCAAAACTGAACACAGTACTCGAGGTGTGGCCTCACCAGAGCTGAGTACAGGGGGACAATCACTTCTCTAGCCCTGCTGGCCACACTGCTTCTTATACGTTGGCCTTCTTAAAACAAAAGCATACCAATTTAGTTAAAAAAAAAAATAAAAAAAATGTAACAGAATAAGAAGCAGAGCATAGAAAAGATAAATGTTTGAAGGTTACTTGAAGAGTTTCTTGAAGATCATATTCCAGATAATATCTTGAAGATAAGATAGATAATATATGTGGACTTTGAGAAAGGAGCAAAACAGAAAGAAAAGTAGGAGAAGAAGTAACTACAGTGTTTATTGTCTTGTTAGCAGAAAGCAATTTCATGCAATTCTTCATCATGGCTGAAGATTCATCAAGTTCCTTTAATGATTTAGGAACAATAGACAAGAGCAAGAAGGATGGTGACAGGGTAGACTTCTTCTCAGAACAATAAAGAGCTGCCATGGAAACACTCTTTGGGAAGAAGAGACAGAAAAAGCAGTTCTAAGCTGCCTGGGGAGAGAGTTGATAGACTAAAGATGAAACAAGCAAGGTCTGTACAGAAAGACAATACCTATTACTAAGCCAGTTCTCAGGGCTGAAAAAATCAAACTTTTGTAAAGAGAGAGTATCTGAAGTTGTAACAGAAAAAAAAATAATTAAAATAAAATAAAATAAAATAAAATAAAATAAAATAAAATAAAATAAAATAAAATAAAATAAAATAAAATAAAATAAAATAAATGAAAAGCAACAGAAACAGCTAATTTCTCTTGGGTGGGAGTAGGGAAGGAAAGAGGTGACACTTAAAGGTTAAAGTAGGTAAGAAGAGTTTGTCTCCTGAAATCATACTAATGATGTAGTAAAAAATAAAGGAAAAAAAATATATATATTTGATTCCCAATTATGTATCCAAGCCAGTCCAGTGACTACACAGTTCTCAAAGTATGTAATAATTTCAAAGAGAGATGCTTCATTGTCAGTGAAATCAATGAATTCCATCCCAAAGCAACTTCATTCACTTCTCACTGTACTCTTGGAAATATATCAGTAGTGTGCTAACACACATTCTCCATCTATTTGCACTTTCTATAGCAACAGCTGCTTCTCTAGATTAACCATCAAAGCTGCTGAAATGCAAGCTGCGTGTCTGCAGCATGAAATTACAGCTAGCAGGCTGGAAAATCTAAAGTTTCCAACACATTCATACTGAACGGGCTTTCATCCCTCTCTTAAGGGTCTTGAATCAAACTCTTTTCAGAGATGTTCCATCTCTGAAAGTGCTCAGTGTCAGGTTGGACAGGGTCCTGGGCAACCCGGTCCTAGTGGGTGGCATACCTGCCCATGACAGTGGGGTTGGAACAAATTATATTGTCTTGTATAAACATTTCCTATTAATAATCATGTTTCCAAAGCCTACATGGAACTGAGAAACAATATAATAGTGTATCTAGGTTGTGAGAGGTTGTGAGATGGAACAGATTTCACAAGCAGCACACAAAGAATAAAGTTTATGCCTTCTGTTTTGTTTAACGGAAGTCCAAAAGTGTCTAATGTAGTTCCTGTAACAAGGCACAGGCCCAATCATACAAACACTTATAAGTAAAAATGCTCACTCTACTCACTCACATGAGCAGCAAATTGAATCAAATTATTATTTGGTCATGAAGCTGGCTCGCTTATCAGCTGGTCTATTTTGAAATACACTCTTTGCAGGCTTCTGTGTAAAAATACATTCTCTCTCACTCTCTCTCTATTTTTCCTAGTATTTACCATGTAGATATATTTCTGTTTCCCACAATAAACTTAATGGACTCTAAAGTTTCTGTTTCCCGCAATATGCTTAATGGACTGTAATGCAACCTTTTATTTTTTTTTTTCCCTTTAACAAAAGGATGGGCACTTGGATTACTTTGATTTATGTACCTCTGGAACATCTGTTTGCTATATGCATGTAGTATATGGTAAAGGCATGCATATATGTATACAGAAGAACTTAAAGTGTATTCTGTGCATGCCAAACTCAGATATTGCAGTCAGTTATCACCACGACTTTGAAATCCCTAATTTTCATGTTTGTGGAATTTTTAGAGAGATACCTATTCGTATCTGTTCTGCAATAAAGTCAAGATTCTTGGTTTAGTTACTGTTCAAAATCAGTGTTTTTTTTCTTCTCTTCTTACACTTTTGTGTGTGTGTGTATGTGAAAATATAAGATTATTTTAAGGTTTAAGTGTTATAACACTTATGTTAAATCTAAGTCTACTACAAAATCTACTTCAGTGTAAGAAATAAAATGTGGATAGAATCATGACTATGTTTCTCATATTGAAATACACGTGGGAAAACAAAAAACAAACAAACAAACAAAAATTTAAAAACTGAGCTGCTTGTCATATTCCTTTTCTGTGCAGTTAATCCAGAAATACAGCCAGAAAAGAAGAAGAAAAAAAAAAAGAATCTGTCAAGAAGACCTCCCTGAATACTTTACTACCACCCCCATGAGAAAAACATTTTTCACTCTATTGCAGTCACTAGAACATTCATTGATTTGATTTTATCTTTCATTATGTTGTCTCATAAGGAAAACAAAAGGGATTAACCAAAAAGAAAAATACAGAGGGAATGACAATTGGTTTGTGCTGTGGCTAGTCAAGACAACTCAGCAGCCCATCCCTTATTTTGTATGCTGGGCAACAAATGAGCAAGTTCTCCACTTGCATCTTTTCATTTGCAACCTCCTTTGACACAGCATATTGCTGATAACATCTGGCCTGCTACAAAACATGTTCTAGATTATATAAAACAAATGAGCTAAGAAATTGGTTTGCCTGTAATTCCTTTATATTTTGAAAGAGAGAAAAAGAGAGAAAGAGAGGAAGAAAGAGAGAAAGAGAGAAGGAAAGAGAGGAAGAGAGGAAGAGAGGAAGAGAGGAAGGAAGGAAGGAAGGAAAGGAGGAAGGAAGGAAGGAAGGAAGGAAGGAAGGAAGGAAGGAAGGAAGGAAGGAAGGAAGGAAGGAAGGAAGGAAGGAAGGAAGGAAGGAAGGAAGGAAGGAAGGAAGGAAGGAAAAGAAAAAGAAAGGAGGCTAATAGAAATGCACTTGAGGTCAACATTGTTTTCAATTAACCAAGTAAAATATTTAAATTTTAAATATTATATTAATATTAAAATATTACTTGATTAGTGAGTTCCAATAACTGCAATTATTGTAGATATTTACATACACTTGCAAAGGCAGCTGTTGTATAAGCTCTCTCACAGAATCCTGTAATTGCTTTCTTACCCTAAAACAATTCATCAGTCCTAAACCTCAATATTTCTAAAACCATGATAGTCAACTGTAGCAATGTATCAGATGATATGCAATGAAAAAATTAGATAGAGACTAAAATAAGTCTCATTTTTTAAGATATAAAGTCACCCCCCTTGTTAGTCTTAAATATAATTTATCTGAAGATGGAATAGTCTTTCCTTTGTGCACACTGAATTTTGTGGCTCATATTTACAGATAATGTAATCTCTGTCTGCAAGCAAAATGAACACAACCAATCTTATCTGGTAAGCAGTGCCTGGTAAGCACTTCAATGAGAAACTTGTTAGGAATCTGAGGTACTACGGAATTTGAAGGACTTTATTAGGCCTGATATTAGTGCTGAGTTGTGAGGAAGTAAAAACTATTTTTGCTGAATAGATATGAATAATATATAGGCATGTGCTCCTTTGGAAGGATAGCAGGTGTTTTTATTATTTATTTAATTTAATTTAATTTTTATTCTATTTTATTTTATTTTATTTTATTTTATTTTATTTTATTTTATTTTATTTTATTTTATTTTATTTTAGTGCAACATAATTCCTCATTGATTTGTCATTTTGTCATCCAGATAACCTGTAATCACAGAAATTTTGGCCAAAACAATTGAGCATAAGTGCAAACACAAGATCAGTGCTTCCTACACTGATGAAGCACTTGACAGTGAGGCACCCTAAATCTTTTCACCAATTACTCAGGTTTCCTAGTTCTATTATTAGCTTTTAATCCAGCTTCCACTTAAAAAATCACCATAGCCTCATTAAAGTTCTTAACACTTAAGTTATGAGATTCTAGTGCTGTCTTCCATCTGGATTGCACACTTTTATTCACGGGTAGATCTACTTTTATTTTGTAAAGCATATTTCTCTGAATAGGCTCTAACTTTGTTGACAAAATACTATGGATTACAGCCCACTGTAAAGAATGGAGTTATACATACAGTCATAAATATACATAGACTAAAATAAAACATTACTAAAACTCCAAGTTTTCAAAAGACATTTCTGCATGTGTTATTTAACAAAGGAAGACCTGTTAGAAAAAGCTGCAAAGCAACATGGCTGAAAACATCACCACAGATGATGATGATGATGATGATGATGATTAATTCATAAAATGTGCTATTTTATCTGTAATAAAATGACTTGGATATCAAATGACTTGGTATCCAGATAGGGTAACTATCTTATCTGTCTGCTTATTCGTCAGTTTATTATCCAACAAAAACTGAACGGAGTATCACCATTTTCCTCCACAAAGTAATAAGATTCTATAGAGCTATAATGAGAAGCTGTTTTCACTGAAAGGCCACAAAAACTTCAGAACATCCCACCTGGTATGTGATATGCTTGTCATGCATACAGAAACCTCCAGCTAATTTTTTTTTTTTTTTTTTAAGTTTAGTTGTGCCATCAGGGAGGCAGAAACTATTAGGGAACACCAATAAAATCTTCACCAAAGGCAACAATCATTCATTTTGCCATAGCAGCCGGGGATCAATAACTACAGGTGTTTGGAAAGATAAGAGAAGACAAGATCAAAATATATGATCACTGAAAATCTGTGTCCATTGAAATCCAAAGGAATTTTGTCTTTGGCAGCGCTAGAATCAGAATACAAGTTATATAAGCATGAGAAAACATTTTTGGTGAACTGAGTATAAACTAAATGTCTTGTTAGAAAAACGAACTAACAATGATAGGTTGATGGATTTAGACGTCTAGGCTGTATTTTTAAAATTCTGGTGTGTTTGTTGATCATGCATACAGATTAACTATGGAAACTCAGAGATCTGACTCTGTTTTTACCTAGAACCTTCAGGTTTCTATGTTGAAATTGGCCTCTATGTAAAGAAATAATATAGCAATAGTAGAAAAAAACAAAACAAAACAAAACAAAACAAAAAACAAACAAACAAACAACAAAAAAAAAAAACAGAACAAGAAAAAGTTAGAGGCAAAATGAAGGGTTTTAAAAAGTGTAAGAAGAGTAATTAACAGGTAACAGGCTGGGAAAGAGGTTAAAATATAACATCTGTGAGACTAAGAATTGCTGCAATAAAAATATTTCCAGAAAATGATAAACATATAGTCCCTTTGATTTAGGTGCAACTAGCAGATATCAGTGTCAGTCAAGGGAGGCAGTTGGCCAGAGGCAGGACTTAACAAGAGATACTACTTGTCTTTGTTTCCAGCCTTTTCTTGGAATAGAGTCCTAAATACAAAGAGCTGGGACAAGAAGTGAATAAGCTACATTTTCTCAGATGTATTCAATGTTGCTTGCTGCCACCAGATCCTCATTTAATTAGATACGCATTGATGAATGACAGGCAGGAGTAATTTATTTTTTTTTCTAGTTAAATCTAAAACAAAAGAACAGTAGTTCTGCAGTTTGCTTGTATAGTGTTGTTTCTAACCCGACTTCTAAATATATTATCATCTAAGACTCTAATCCTGCAGAGATCAAATCAACATTTGAGGAGTTTCCTCTCCTGGCTTCCTGGCTGCTTCTCAGAGGGAAATGATGAAATTCAAAAAGCACTCTGTAAGCTAACTAGATTGAAGATATCTATGTAGCAATGATCTTTCCCAGCTTTCATGCAGAGGTCTTTTGCTAGATGACAGAGTCATTGACTCATTGTGCATTATAGATCTGCCCCATCATGTTTGTTTAGTTTTGTTTTGTTTTGTTTTGTTTTTTTTTCCATCCTGACTGTTCTCAGGCAACCATTCCTCTATGACCTGAGCCAATTCAACCAAGTCAACAGTGACAAACTCTCCAGAAGAACCAAAAGAGCAACTTAGTTATCTCTCACCATTCCTTGGACTAATTTTACTTCAGGGTCTGCTCCCAGTGGCCACCTTTGGGTCAAGCTTTTCCCCTTAAAGTGCAAAGGAATTGACATTCTTGTAGGGTCTGGAAACTTCAGGAGATGGTTGTGTTTTTTTGTTTTGTTTTGTTTTTAATTTGCAAATCCATGTACTTTTACACAGCTCCGAGCCATATGGTTTCCGCTCTCATGAAAGAGTTTAGATGAATACGCATCTTCAGATGCTTATTTTCTTTAGATGAATACACATCTTCGTGTGCTCTCTGACAACCAAGGTACCAGATTAGGTTTTGGAACCAAAGTACCTACCAGGCTCTTTTCAACAGCCATAACAATAATAATAATAATAATAATAATAATAATAATAATAATAATAATAATAATAATAATAAAGTAGAAAGTTTTATCCTTGTCTAGATTATGATTTTTAGAATCATAGAACCATGGAATACCCTGAGTTGGAAGCGACCTACAAAGATCATTAAGTCCAACTCCTGGCTCCACGCAGGACCCCTCACAAAACAAACCATCAAACCATATGTCTGAAAGCATATTCCAAATTCTTCTTGAACTCCTGCAGGCTTGATGATGTGACTGCTTGCCTGGGGAGCCTGTTCCAGTGTCCAACCACCCTCTCAATGAAGAACAATGGACTAACATCTAACTTGAAATACGCCTGAAACATCTTCATGTTGTTAAAAGGGAAAACATGAAACATCATTAGATAATGCAGTGAAATTTTGTCTCAAAACTTTCTAGATAGCTTTTCAATTTTAGCTCATTATGTATATTTTCATTTTCTCTTGATTTGCTCTGACATACAGCATGCTCTTATAAGATTTATAAGTATGTCCTCCTTATTCTCCAGCTTCCTAGCTCTTAGGAGAAAATCCTCAGCTGATGTATGTTGTTCAGCATAAAATGCTTTCCATTGAGCTAAGACACTAAGCATGATTTGCTCTCTAGACTTCATTTTCATTTCCTCTTAAAGGGTGGTCATACAGAAATGCATCTAAGTGACAACAGCATGTGTGGACATACTCAGGATGAGCTTTAAATTTCAAAGCACTGATATCAATAGCAATGGGGATGTTGCACAAATCTCCTAGGCATCCTGGTCTATTAGGCAGTACTCTTTTCATTTTTTCAATCCAGTGTACTGTATTCATATAGCAGAGGCTGAAGCCAGTGCAGGTGCATGACAATTACATTTGTTCTTTTTAAATGGGAACATAATCTTATCTACATTTCATTATTTCCTCTAATTCTTTGTCCCTTTATAAGTCAAATTTAATTTTTTTCTTGTTTTCCAGCCTCCAGAAAAAAATACTCCATCTCTGCCTTTTGATCATATATGTCCCAAGCTTTTTCTTGTAAACAGTCTTAAGATGAATTCTCAGCTCATGGCTCTTGTTAACCATCCATAGAGCATGTGTTAAATGAAGGGAGACTCAGTCTCTGAAGATCTTTGCAACAAGCAGCAACACAGTTCTTGCTGCATTGTCCAATCACCCCATAGTCTTTCACAGTGGCATTTCTGTGCAGGTTAAGACATCATTTTTTCAAAACCATTTGCAGATTGCAAGAGCTCCCTTGATTTAACATACAAAGTGATTTCATTTCTCTTTTATTCATACCTTTTCAAAACAAAACAAACAAACAAAAAACAACAACAACAAAACAACTTGATACAGCTGTGCAATTTTCTACTCTGTGTTTCTACATTTGATTGAATATATAAATATCCATCTACATGTGTGTGCGCTAGGCTAAATCATAATGTCTTTATTTGTCTTGACTGGTGTGCAGATGTACTGGTTTGCTTTGCTACAGATGAAAGAGGCTTCAGATACTTGAAATTTCTATGGATAAAATCAGTGATTGCCACAGGGGTGGTACAATAAGAAATGGAAGTAACACACATTAGAAAAAGCACCCTCATTGCAGTCAGCACCTATATTTTTCCAGAATAATTCTTGTCTTTTTTAAAGCTTTTAAAATTAGATTATTAGTCATACACAAATGCGAATGGCCAGAAGTTAGTTTTATTTTTCTCATTAACACCCTGAACAATGCATTGCACTATACAAATACCTAAGCATATACATCGGACCCACAAGAAGAAACAGAAATACTTATAATGATAAATCAAGCAGATGAATTAATGCAGCAACAACAGGAATATGCCATTCTGTTACTTAGATATTTTACCTTCACAATAGCTTGTTTGTTTTCAAGGTAGAAGCCAACAGATACTTTTACATTTCATTATGTTTATTCTACCAATAATCACTTGCCATCTATACAGGACAAAATCTATTTATTTGGTCTCATTATGTACATGTGATTTCTCTTGAATTTCCAATAACCATCTTTAACAGACTTTTAATAAACTAAAATATCAAAAGTAAATATACAGGTTTATTAATTCTATTTCATGAAGCTAAGTTCACTTGTAGATAAGAATTCCATGCTGAAATCACAGATACATACTTACATTAACATGTTTTTTTTTCACAACCTGTTCTTGAGAAAAAGCAAAATCACCAAAGCAGATTTACATTCAAGAATATATTATACTATAGCATTTAAACCACCACTCACCATCCACTCTTTTCCCCTGAGTGTTAATGTGTTTTAAAAAATATTTCAGCATCATTCAATGTATTTTAACAATGAGGAAACTGAGAAACAGAGAGCTGGTGAATGGACAAGATGAAAGATATAGAGAAGAAAACAGTAACAGGAATAGAACAACTGAACTCTGACTGTCAAATAGAGTTTCAGCCACTGGACTGGACTCCATCATCATCAAATAGTCCAATACAATCATTTCATATAGATATTTACAAAAGAGATAATGACAAAAACATGGAAAATCAGTATAATGCTATCAGTTATATGATTACATGCAGACAAACTGCACAAATAAACTGACTCTTACTAAGATGATTTCCTGCTCAAGTGATTGATCCTAGTACAAAAACACAAGAGCATGTTGATCTAAAAAAAAGTAAGATTATAAAAATTCACAACCTTCATTTAAGAGTTGCCAAACTTTTTTCTTAGTTCAGGTAAAAAATAACATGTAGATGATAATCTGTCTTCTACTTTGGGATCGCCTTCTGTGTCAATAATAATTATTTGTCAAATAAGAAGCATTTATAACTTTGCAGTATTTTTGACAGTTTTTACTTTTGAAAACAAGGGGTGACAAATTAGCTAAGCTATTAGTGCTATTCATGTCTGAGTCCTAAAACTATATGTCCTTTTTATTTTTTATAAGCATCAGAATTTTCACCTGAAAATGCTCATCTCTGGAGAGGGGCAGTTCTATATTAATTACAGTGAGAAGGCATTGAAAGTCTGGAGTAGGTGTGCAGTTTTATTTCCAATAGTTTTACAGTTAGAGCAATTTGGAGAATCTGGGAACATATGCTATTGATATTGTGCAGTCATATTCAATGCTTCATCTGTATGATGGAACAAACAGAATAATTTCAATTATTTAATAGTGTTGCTATTAATTATTATTATTATTTTATATTACTATTATTTTTAGTCCTAATAAGACTAAAAGGTTGAAAGTTGAACACTAAAAAGTTTACAATTCTCTGTGTGAAAGGTTTGCAGGTGTTCTCTTTTGCTGGTATGTGCAAGGATAATGTTCTAAGGTACTCAATCCAACTTTCGTATAGTTTCCTTGCACTAAGTGAGACACATTATAGTTTTCTCACATTCTCATATCTAGTTTTCTCGCTTTCTCACATCTTCCAAATGCAAGATGCTGCACTTGGGTTGGAGAAATCCCAGACAGGAGTACAGACTGGGAAAAGAACTTGTAGAGAGCAGCCCTGAGAAGAAGGACTTGGGGGTTCAGGTACACAAAAGGCTCAGCATGAACCAGCAGTGCATGTCTGCAGTCCAGAAGGCCAACTGCATCCTGGGCTGCATCAACCCACAGGCCAGCAGGTGGAGGGAGGTGACTGTCCCCCTCTGCTCTGCCCTCATGAGACCCCACCAGGAGTGTTGCATCCAGGTTTAGGTTCCCCAGCACAAGTAAGATGTGGACCTGTTAGAGCGACTCCAGAGGAGCGCTACACAGATGTAGCACCTCTCTTATGAAGAAAGGCTGAGAGAGCTAGGAACACAGCCTGGAGAAGAGAAGGCTCCAGGGACACCTTGTTACACCCTTTCTGTACTTAAAAGGTAATATTTATAAAATACTTACAAATGTAATACATATAAAAAAGATGGAGAAGGACTCTTTATTCGGGTAGATAATGATAGGACAAGAGGGGATAGTCTTAAACTAGAAAATGATAGATTTAGACTAGACATTAGGACGAAATTCTTCATTCAGAGGGTGGTGAGGCACTGGAACAAGTTTCCAAAAGAAGTTGTGGATGCCCCACCCCTGTAGGTGTTCAAGGCCAGGCTGGATGGGGCCTTGGCCAACCTGATCTAGTGGGCAGCATTCCTTTCTTCCATGAAGAATAAAATGGATGTGCATGTGTGTCTAACAGTAACTAAGGTTTGTCTTCTCTTTGAGGACAAATATCCAGTTTGAAATTATGCTGGTGGATGTGTCCTCAATGATTCCCTTTGCATGCAGAGAAATAGGACTTTGTAAATTCTTGCCATCTGTGAAGTTTGTCCTGCACAAACGACCAAGTCAAGCATGCATCCTGTGTTCAAGGATATATTTTTGGGGTTGTCTTCTAAATAAAGAAGTGACAGCTGTCTAGTAAACTGGTGCAGATGCTACTAACATTTGAAGGCCTTCTAAATACATCAGAACTTGGATTTTCTTGTTATCTTTCTGTTCAAAGGTAGCAGCAGAACTTACAGGTAGACAAAATCTTCATCTACTTAGAAGTAGACAAAATTGGAACTGTCTTTTTCTGAGGAACAACAACGTTTGGCATTTTCAAGTTTTTCTTAAATTGAGAGACATATAAATAATTTTCTGTTTAATCATAATTTAAAATTCTTCAGAGTCTTCATTTGTTACAGCTTGCATTTTTCTCAGCTTGTTAGCCGGTGATACTGAAAACTAGCTGTTTTGGAAGCAGAAGAGAAAAGCATGGTGAAAAGGTAACTTGACCAACCCAAGAAGATCTAGAAACACTCCTGTCCCCGAAAACAAACAAATTCTTCTGCAGTGCAAGGAATTAGACTGGTCTAAGAAGCTACCCACACCACTCTGCAGAAACTGAACTGCTTGTTTTTCTCTGTCACAGTTACATTAATTTTCAAATCAAATCTTCTTAAAATGCAGAACAGTGTTTTCCTATGCTACCTACAATACCCCTTTTCTCATAACTGAGTTCCATAACCAGAGAGAACATATCAGTGTGATATGTTGCCCATAACAAGTCAAAAAGAGCTGCATTAATGTTAAAATAATAAAATAAAATAAAATAAAATAAAATAAAATAAAATAAAATAAAATAAAATAAAATAAAATAAAATAAAATAAAAATAAAATAAAATAAAATAAAATAAAATAAAATAAAATAAAATAAAATAAAATAAAATAAAATAAAATAAAATAAAATAAAATAAAATAAAATAAATAAAGAAAAACTCAAAGCAAGAGCCAGAGGATTAATACCTAGATGGTTCTTGCCATACTAGCACAGAAGAAGAAGTATTTCTTTCACATAAGAGAGGTCAAAACAGTGTCTTCTGCATTCTTCTGAAGTCTCCATACAAAGAAAGAAATGTTTGTTTAATGGTGAGTATAAATGGGTAGGCACTTCAAAACATTTCCAGATCAAATTACATAGATTGTTGTGCATCTGGTTTCAATGGCCTACTTTATTAGCTATCCTAGTCAGGGCAGGAATAATATAAGAACACATTATTAAAATCTTTCTCTACATAATTTAATTAGCAGTCAACACATACACATCAAATTCCAAATTCCTTTTTATTTTTCCTGAGACCATACAGAACAGTGTATTGTTCAAGCAGTGGATAATTCATGTGTATAACACTTTTGCCTTCTGATCAGTACTCAGCTGTGGTGGGCAGTAATAGCTACAGAAATATAAACATGTTTTGGAAATTTATTCTAATGGATGAGGTGGGAAATCAGTTCTCAGTAAGAGTTCCTGAACTGAGGCAAGAAATGGCCATTCTCAACCCATTATATTGTTTCTCAAATTACATTGTTGTACAGAAAGCCCTGCAATAACAAACACGAACTGCTTCAGAATGTTCTTTTTGCATTACCACATGAACCACAAAATCAAATTTACCTGCTCTATTCGGTCTTCAGATAGGAGGTGGAGTGGAAATTATTTTAAGCAGTAATGGTTAGGTGGATATATTTCACTATAATTGCAAAGCATACTGGCACTGAAATCTTTGAAGCTGAGACAAATACTATCATAAAGAACAACAATGTCAAAGATAAAAGAAAAAAAATATCGTTGTTTATTTTTCTGCTACATACCAGAGAGGATGAGCATGTATCTTCTCTGTTGTGTGAAAAAACTTCGTGAGTATTTTGCTGTAAGATTCTTACTTGGAAAAAAAATAAGAGTTTATCACTTCATTTACTCAGTGAAGCAAGACATCTTATCTCCTCTGTACACAGTATTGCTGAAGAACTCCTAACCACAGCTTTACAACTCTTAGTGAGGTATACAGATTAGCACATTCAAAAAGAGCAATAATAATCATTTCCAAGACTAACTGTATTTATTTTAATGAAACATTGAAAATTAGATGCCAGTTAGGTGGCCAGATACTGGAAGTGGTGGTGGAGTGTATTTTAACTCATCTATTAAGAACATGTAGTAAGAAAGGGGAAAAATATGGAAAGAACATAAAGGTAAACAAATGTAACATGAAATAAGAGAATGAAATGGAACAACAACAAGAACAACAAGAAAAAAAAGTTGAGATAAACCATGCTTAATAGTGTTCTCTGTTACACTTTTAAACAGGGGAAAGTGGAAAAAGCAACATTACATAAATCACTACAATAAGGTACTTAAGACTTTACTGTGAGTACTGACAAGGAAAACTAAAGGGTGAGGGAAGACATATTTTGTTAGTAGCAAGTCCAAACGTAATGATTGGAGGAATAATCATTGTAAAATATATAATTTTTGAATCACAGAATCACAGAATTGTCTAGGTTGGAAGAGACCTCAAGATCATCGAGTCCAACTCTGACCTAACACTAACAAGTCCTCCACTAAACCATATCACTAAACTCATCTAAATCAATAAAATCATTAAAAGCATCTAAATGTCTTTTAGAGACCTCCAGGGATGGTGACTCCACCACTTCCCTGGGAAGCCCATTCCATTGCCTAACAAGCCTCTCAGTAAAGAAGATCTTCCTAATATCCAACCTAAACCTCCCCTGGTGCAACTTCAGCCCATTCTCCCTCATCCTGTCACTAGGCACATGAGAGAACAGACCAACCCCCACCTCGCTACAGCCTCCTTTAAGGTACCTGTAGAGTGCGATAAGGTCGCCCCTGAGCTTTCTCTTGTCCAGGCTGAACAAGCCCAGCTCCCTCAGCCACTCCTCGTAGGACTTGTTCTCCAGGCCCCTCACCAGCTACGTCGCCCTTCTCTGGACTCTCTCAAGCACCTCGATGTCCTTCTTGTACTGAGGGACCCAAAACTGAACACAGTACTCGAGGTGTGGCCTCACCAGAGCCAAGTACAGGGGGACAATCACTGGGACAATCACTTCCCTAGCCCTGCTGGCCACACTGCTTCTGATACAAGCCAGGATGCTGTTGGCCTTCTTGGCCACCCGAGCACACTGCTGGCTCATATTCAGACGACTATCCACCAATACTCCCAGGTCCTTCTCTGCCTGGCAGCTCTCCAACCATTCCTCTCCCAGCCTGTAGCTCTGCTTGGGGTTATTGCACCCCAGGTGCAGGGCCTGGCACTTGGCCTTGTTGAACTTCATATAGTTGACCTCAGCCCATCAGTCCAGCCTTTCCAGATCCTCCTGCAGAGCCTTCCTACCCTCAAGCAGATCGACACACATGCATAGCTTGGTGTCATCTGTGAACTTCCTGAGGGTGCACTCGATCCCCTCATCCAGATCATTGATAAAGATATTAAAGAGGACTGGCCCCAGTACCGAGCCCTGGGGAACACCACTAGTGACTGGCCTCCAGCTGGATTTGACTCCATTCACCACAACTCTTTGGGCCCGGCTACCCAGCCAGTTTCTAACCCAACAAAGCGTATGCCAGTCCAAGCCAAGAGCAGCCAGTTTCTTGAGGAGAATGCTGTGGGAAACGGTGTCAAAAACCTTGCTGAAGTCAAGGTAGACCACATCCACAGCCTTTCCCTCATCCATCAAGTGTGTCACTTTGTCATAGAAGGAGATCAGGTTCATCCAGCAGGACCTGCCTTTCATAAACCCATGCTGACTGGACCTGATTGCTTGGTTGCCCTGCAAGTGCCAGACGATGACACTGAAGATAATCTGCTCCATGAGTTTCCCTGGCACTGAGGTCGAATTGACAGATCTGAAAAGACCTGAAAGATCTGAAAAATTTAAGAATAGGAATAGGAAAGAGATACAGAAAAATTCAATATCAAATGAAAGACTTGATGGGAAAAAATAGTGTTTGCGAGATTAGGAAGAAAAAAATCTTCATAACTTTGCCGACTTTTGTGCCTCCTAGAGAATCTTAATTTAAATCTGAGGTTGAGAAATAGCAAATAGATCTGAAAAACGGACACAATCCAAAATACTTCTGCTAATGCAAGGAAAATAATAAAGTTAGAATTGCATCGATTTTAACCCCTTCTGTTTTATTTCATTTTTCAAGAGATTAATAGCTAACAAGATTTAAATCTTGTTACTATCAACCATACACTTAATGTCTGTTTCCTGAAGATTTTAAACTTTTTGTTTCCAATCAGCAACTGCTTTGGAAATTACTAAACTATATAAAATGTTATGATAATCAAACTAAAATGAGGTTCATCCCCCCAAAAATCATGTTCTTTCTTGTATGTTTAAAAGGTGCCCACACCATGCCTGCAACTTCCCAATATTGACAAACTCGTACAATGGAAGTAAAATGTAAAATACTGATATGAGTTGTTTCATTCCAAGAAAGTTGACACAAGCTCCTACTTACCACAAATCAAAAAGTTGCCATGGAAGCTAATATTGTGTTATCAGATACGCATTTAGTGTTAGTATGTGATTATCTTAACAAAATTTACAAGTAGATCCTATGGTCACTTACATCTAGTATTTCCAATAAGCTTATTTATCTATAGGTAGTTTATAATAGGTTCTTTTTTCCTCTTCTTACACTTTTGTAGTGCATAAATTTAATCCTAAATTGAAATGCAATGTGCACCACATTTTGTTTTCCAGTTTTAATCCTGGCTTACATTTGCTGTGATGTTTGCTTATAGAAAAGTGCATTCTGGGATCCAAATATGATTTTCCTGGCATAAGAACATTTCAGACTTTCCAGAAACCAAACTACCTTACCAGATCTTCAGAACTGAACCTCAAGAGCTGAAGAGATTAGAGATACCAAAAGATCTGTTGGCTCTCTAAAGAATTTGTGCAGCATCTATTAAACCTTAAACCAGGTTGGTTTAATGTCCATTAAATGGACCAATGATTATGCCAGCAGACAGACAGAGCTGAAGGCATTGAAGAAAGAAATTTTATTAACTTAGTCCAGAGGTGTTAAACAATAGATTTTAGAGGTAATTTTTTTTCATGAGTTTCTTTTGTCTGACCTTCTTCTCCTCTTTTTCTCTCATTTTTTTTTTCTTATAAACTTCAGAAATTTAGATGATATTAATGTTTTATTAATGTTTTATTTTTATTCTCATAATGTATTGGTTTTGAGATATCTTAAGGTCATCTTAAGAATAGATTGGATGAAATGTCTCAGACAATTTGCAGGCAAATTTAATTGTATGTCTCTTTTTTTTTTTTCTTTTTTCTTTTTTCATTTTGTTTTGTTTTAACCATCAAAGAGCTCCACTCTCAGTGCTGTTGGGAAAAAACCTGTATGACCTTATTTTCAAATAGTAAACAACCTTTAAAGAAGATTGAGAGTGAGCCAAAACACACAAAAATAATGTGCATGCTATGTTTCATCAGCAGAAACACTTGAAAATTAAATTAAGATAAATTGATCCAACTGGCAAAAGCAAACACACAAAACCTTGAGTGAGCTCAGGGAGTTAACAGCATCATCTTTCTGAGATAAACTGTATGAAACATTCTTAATTAAATCTATACATCTGTAAAAGGAATATGTGTGTGTTTAGTATACATTGCTTTTTTTAAATTTCAAAAATTAGTCATTGATCTGAAAATGTACAGGAGTGCATCTTTTTTTTTTTTTTTTTTTTTAATTGCACAAAATAACACAGAAACACAGATCACAACTCAATACAACAGCTTGAACCCTTTGAACAGTATTCTAACTGTAGAAGTGAGAACTCCTGAAAACATAGCAGCCTATTTAATAAATGAGAAACTTTTATATCCAGACAAGTTTGCAAATGTAACTGCTGTCATTTGTGTTTAGGATTTATACAACAACAACGAAAAATGCTGTCTCATGCTACTAGAACCTTTCTATTCCCACATTCAATATTTTCATTCCTCATTTTATTTCAGAGATGTCTGGGCCAATGCATATCCACAACACCATAGTTTGGGGAGTTGGTAGTACATCCTGCCTCCTTTCCTAATGCTTTGTTTCTTATAAACAAGCCATTTGCATAACTTTGCAGGCCATTTTTGAAATTTTCTATATGGTCAGACCAGTTGTCATGAATAGTGTGCCAAGAAAATAGCCATGGCATATTCCACTGTCTAAAGACAGAGCTGATGAGCCAAAAAAGCAAAGCAAAAGCAAGTTGTATATTGACATTTCTTTTACTACAAATATGGACATTTCTTTTACTACAACCTGGGACTGTCCCTCAGGTTCATCTCTTTAGGTATCCATGCATGCTTACCAGCACTGCCAAGCTTGTGTGACTGTAGTCAGAATAACAGCTGCTACTTTCCTTTTTGGAGGAAATCCCTTCTTTTTTGTCTAAACGGTTCATCTGCCTCCAGTGTTGAATGTTCTCATCTTCCTTTTAATGTCAAAGGAAGCACTCAGCACCTTAACAGGCCTGATCCTTCTCCTCACAACAGTTTTGGTTTCTTTTTTTTAATTATTTTTTCCTTTTTTTTTTTTTTTTTTTAGATTTGTAAACATATATTTACTGCCACTAACATTCTTTCTTATACAAAAACTTTGGTCATCAGTAAATTGGTATGGCATTCAAAAGAACTATGAATGCCAACTCCTTATAATTAGTAATGTTATTTCCACAGGACCCTGAGTTAGGTACGAGTTTTAAATGCAAGTGAAGACCAAAGCCTTGGCTATCATAAAAAAGTATAATTCAAACAAGCTAGAAACAAACAGACCCAAATGCCTGATTTTTGCTAAAAATATGTTACCATTCCAGTTATAATAGTGTGGTATATTCTGGAGGAAGAACCTCCAAATCACAGCCTGTACTAATGTATGGAATAAGGAAAAGCATATTTTTCTTTTACAACACACCTATACTTGGACTTTATATGGTTTTAAAGTAAGATGAAAATGTTATCCTCCTGCCTGATGTAGCAATTCTGATAACAACTTTTACTACAGATTTGGCCATGAGAAAACAAGCAACAGGATTATGAAAAACATGTTCTGAAAATCTCACTCAGGCTAGTCAGATTCTCAGTGAACCATCAGGGTTTTATGATGGCAATCTAAAGACACAAAAACAAAAACAAAAATAAAAATAAAAGCCTTAATGAAAGGTTGTTTTATGGCCACAACCATGGCTTCTCCTTAGCCTCCCCTTTGTCCCTGCTTGGGTAGCTGTTGTCTTCTGTACCCTGTTTGGGCACTGTTTCTCTTCCTCCTCCTTCTCTGACATTTCTGTCCATTTGTCATGATGCTTACAGCAACACTTTAATACGTTTCTCAGAGGTACCCGAGACTCTGACTAACTCAGTCTGGTGCCTCATGCATCCATTTTGTCCATCATAACAAGCTGGAACCATCTCCATTCTGCAAGAAGCAGACCCAGCCACATCCCTCAGGGTCCCCTGAAGACCCCACTGCCCAAACCTTACCCATTTTACCTGGCACACATTACACAAAATAATAAAATACATTTAGAAAATGTTATATAAGTTACATGTTGGTTCCTGCTGCTACCTAAAGCTAGAAATTAAACATTATTACACAGTAATGCCTAGTACACAGTAGATGGTTTCTTCACTATTTTGTTGAGTCTCTTCAATAAGACAAGACTGAATGATTTTCTGTCTCAATTCACTATCCTTTTTCTTTCA
Source organism: Aythya ferina (assembly GCF_964211825.1). Lineage (NCBI taxonomy): Eukaryota > Metazoa > Chordata > Aves > Anseriformes > Anatidae > Aythya > Aythya ferina. Next base: position 55,745,519 of record NC_140299.1, on the reverse strand, counting down.
GTTCATCAAAAATATTTTCATTTCAAAATTGGTAAAGGATACAAAGAACACATCCTTTACCTTACTCTATTTTTATTTAGAAAAAACAGACCACAGAACTTTTCAAATTTTGAAATGATGATCTATTTATTTCATAGGTGTTGAAGAAAGGAGGAGTTTCCTCTTCCATGGATATGGGAGGAGAAGTTAGTTCTATAGAACATTCATACCAGCAAAAGACTGACATTTCCCATCTCCTGTAAAAGGTCCTGCCATTGTGCCACTCCTGCTTTTTTCAAAGTGTGGTGGTGGTGGTGGAGGAAGTTGTACAACTACATCTTTTTTTTTTTTCTAGCAATAGACACATGATTTTTTTAAATTTCCTTGAAAAAAAAATAAAAAAATCCAAGTACCTCCCTGTGAATATTTTTAATCCAATCTGAAGTAAAAACATTACTTTTAATTAAATATTTTGATTCAGAATTGCAAATGTTAAAATAAATAAATAAATAAATCTGTGTGTAAATTTCTCCAGTCCTTTGGTAAAATAAGTAAAATCAAAACTAGCACATTCTGCAAAATCCTACACACTCAATGTCGTATTTCAGGACTTGTGAATAGTGGCTGCATGTTACTCTGCTCTTTTTCGTCTTTCTGCATTGTGGGAAACTTTTCTGCTTTACTGACACTGCCTTTAGACACTTCTTGCTAGAGAGCAATTTTGAGCAATCACAATTTTTTAAATGTGAGTGTTCATCAGCTCTGAACATCCAATCACATATGCAGACATTAGCCTATAGATTTCAAAGACTTCATTAAGACTTCATCCAGATTTGAACATTACAGTTCTCATTAATTTCATTTAGAGTTTTACCTGAATAGGTGTCATGCAATCCTGTCTCCTCACAATAATTAGATAATTTGATTTCTGTTTGTTTTTAATGTTTATTAAAACATTAAAAACATAAATAAACATTAATAAACATAAATTATTAATAAACATAAATGGTATGAACCAAGGCATTTGTATTCTCCCTGATAGAGAGAGAGAGAGAGAGAGGGAAAGAGTATCAGGTTTTATACCAGAAATAAAGGTCACCCTGTTTTGCTATGGAATGTTTTTAAACTTCAGCATCCCGTATATATTTCTTTCCATTCTGTCCACTCCTGGATCAGACAAAGCTCAGTTTCACTATTCAACAGCTGTTCTGCAGCTGTTCTGCAGGGTAGAGGACACGTTTAACTTTGTCAATCAAAGTTTAACATATCTGAAATGTCATCTGCTGCATCTGTAAAATCCCTCCAGAGGCAATGTTACTCTAAACCTTATTTGTCTGGCTATTGGGTTCTGTGCCAACACAATTTACAATGTGTTTCTGTTTAATTTTGATAGAAATTGCTAATACCTCCTTAGGACACTCCTGTTCAATAAGGAGTAGCTTGAGTGAAGTGGTTTTCTTTGTAATATAGTTATAAGAAGTTCATTTTTTAACCTCACAACTTCTTTTTTGTTTGTTTGTTTGTTTGTTTGTTTTTGTTTCAGTGTAAATCATTTAAAAGAAATACATTTTCAGATGTGAGAGAAGTGCATTTTTTTCAGTTTTAATTCAACAGTTTTTACTGAATGTTTAGTTCAGACTTTGGTTTGCTGTTTCACTAGCAGATGAATGTTTTAACTTCAGTGGCCATTAACTACAATCCTACAGCTCTGAAGACAAGTACATGAACACTACTGGTAGTCATTTTACCCTTCCTGTTGCATTTATTTCATACGATGCCCAATAAAAGTAAATCAAGCCTCACTTAAAAAAGATGTTTCAGTATTTTCTTTATTCAAAAGCCAATAAGTGTAATACCTGATTGATTTTCTTCTAATAGAGCTATATATTGACAATATATATAGTTTATAGATCAGTATAAATATATATGTACATGACAATATTCAGTGACTTCTATACCTGACCTACCTTTTTAAATTTATGAGACTTTAAGTATCCAGTCTTCTAGACTTTCAAAAGAAGTAGAATTTGTGAACAAAACTGATACCAGTTAAATGTAGGACTGGATGATCTTATAGATCTTTTCCAATCTGAATGATTCTATGATTCTATATCTTGGACTGGCTATCCAATACCCTCACTTTTCTTTTTTCTGTGCAGCAGGCAAACTATGACCTAGCTGCCATCACTGAAATATGGTGGGACCACTCCCATGACTGGAGTGCTGCAATGGATGGCTACAAGCTCTTCAGAAGGGACAGGCAACTAAGGAGGGGTGGTGGTGTGGCTCTCTATTTTAGAGACAGTTTCAGTGCTGTTGAGATTAGGGTTGGGAATGATAGAGTCCCTGTGGATAAGGATCAGGGTCTGACCAACATGGTGGACATCCTGGTGAAGGTTCTGTTATAGAACTCCAAACCAGGATGAAGAGAAGGACAAGGTGTTCTATAAGCAGCTGGTAGAAGTTTTTCAATCACCAGCACTTCTTCTCATGGGGGACTTTAACTTCCTGGACAAATGTTTGAAATACAATACAGCCCTGAGGAAGCAGTTTAGGAGGTTCCTGGAATGAGTGGAAGACAATTTCCTGACTCAGTTGGTTAGTTTGCCTACCAGAGAGGGTGCCTGTATCCCAGTCCCCAACTTCCAGTATGAAACTATAGCTTAAAAAATGTTTGCTTAGAGGCTATGCATAGGTCAGGAATTTAAAAGCAATGAAAATTTAATGTCTTTAATGTCATTAAATTATTTAATGAAATGTATGTATCTCCACACAGAAATATTGAAATAATTATTTCTCATAACATTTATAACATTTCCAAATTAAAATGAAGTATATGTTAACTGTTAGTGTGAACAAACAATAAAAGGTACTTCCCAAAGACCATTTTTATTTAAAAATATGAGAAAAATAACATTTTTATTAATTCATGTGATATTATATTTGAATTTTATGAGTGAGGATGAAATAAAGAAATAATTTTCCATGGGAAGGAAAATGAAATTTAGTTCTGAATATAAATTAACATCCTTCACACATGGAGAGTTACTTTACTGACCTATGTAATATATGTTAAACTACTTAAATATAAAGCATTAAAAGTCTAACATGGAATCAGTTTCTATCTGAAAACTTGAGATAAATTTGTATTACAGAAAAAAAAATGCAGATATCAAAACAAAACAAAAAAAAACAGCCACAATGAGAGAATGCTAGTGTCCTATCTTCATTTTTTTACAGAATCATTGGAGAAATAAATCACCTTTCCAATCATTATATTTTTCAGCCCAGATGATAAAGAAATAAAGGGCTTTTGAGAACAGTCCTGAGGACCCACAGCATTGGGAATATCATAGTGGTGTGGATAGAACATAATTACAATACATCTCTATCATCACCTAATATCTGAAGTTACATATACAACTATGTCATCACCTAAAGGTGTGCATGAGGGGAGAAATACACTAGCTACAGCCAAAATAAATTAAGGCCAAAATTTTTAGGAAGTCTATTTCAGTATGAACTAAAATCACACACAAAGATTTAGTAAGTATAGTGAAAGATAGACCTTTAAAAAAAGAGTTTGTAGACAATTTCTAAATGCAAAAATTATTGAGACATTGAGGGTTTATTGTTTGATTATGTATTTCATCCACAAAAACTATGCGCATGCATGTGTGCAGACAGATAGAAAGAGGTGCATAGACATGAGCAGAGACTGCTGTAGATAAATTATTTGGGCCATGAAAAGAGAAGTTCCATCAATGAGGTTTTACAAAAATAAACTACATAAAATTACACTATTGATAGCTCATGAAATATAAAATCTGGATGTCATTTAACACAAAAAGCATATATTATGCTTAGTTTTCCTACTACATTGTCACTGCCTCTTCGACTGTCTCCTAAGAAAACTTAACATGAGGTTAACATTGTGCTCACTCGTATAGGACATTGTATAAAGTTTTAAAGAAGAATAAATAAATAAATAAATAAATAAATAAATAAATACATAAATAAATAAATAAAAGAGGAATTCACATCACTACCTGACATATATATAAGAAATTATGTACTTAAGAAAGTTTTATTGCTTATTTGTCTGTTTCATTGGAATATTTACAAAACAAACAAACAAAAATTCAAAGCGTCTTTATCCCAAGTCACTTGTGCACATACTGATTTGGAGGGAATTTGGGTGAATATACATGACTTCTGGTACAGACAGTGGTGAAATTTGTAGGAGTCTTCAGTACCCATTCTTACGTTAATTTACCTCCTTTCTTGTATCAGTGATCCTGTAGCTGTATGAATTTGTCATTTTCATATCTCCTATGTATGAGCTATTGAAAACAGAACACAGAATGACACATCACAAAGCAAAGACTTGCACAGCCAGAACCTGTACATGCCTGTCCTTCTCATTAGAGCTGCATGCATTCTGCGTCATATCCAATACGTGATCGGTTTAACAACATAGGTCTGTGCCAAAAGAAAGACTAATCACAACAGCTGGGTTTTGCCATCAAAATGACATCACTTGTTTCAAACGAGAGAACAAACACAAATAAAAACTCTAAGAACTACTATTTAGAAACAAACTAAAAATAGCTTACAACATTTTTTCACATCAACTTCACCACAGTTTGCCTCAATGTAAAATGAATCCAGGATTGTCTTCTGCTATATCCTTTGTAGAGTCTTATCTGGGATACTTGAAAGGGAATGAAGATATTCTCTAGAACCCAACAGTAGGTGGAAGCTAACATGACGGTAAAACATTTAGCCTGTACTAAAACCTTATGTAAGCCCTGTAAGGAATATATTAAACCAGTTTGTGACTGAGAACCTTTTCATTCAAAAATCATTAAAAAGTAGCCCAGGGGCTAGATCTAATGCTGGATGAATGTTCCTTCCTCACTCTGCTATGGTAAGTTAGCTCTTTCCCCTTACACCTTCTATGAAAGGGAAAATAAGTGCACCACCTTCTGTTTCATTGAATTTCAAAAACAATAGTGACTAACAGGAACAGATACCCAAAAGAGATTCTACCATTGCATTCAAGGTACCTCAAACTTGCTTTCATCTTTCAGAACTCATAAGTGGTTAGAAAGTCCAAGAAATCTTCTACTGATATTATCACTACTTGTATCTAAGTAAAAACAAATAACCCATTCATCAGGGAAGGGTGGGAAGGGGCCTTTGTGGATGAGCAAGGTGCTTATTGGTAAACTCAAAGGCAAGAGAAGGTGTATGAATTGTAGAAAAAGAGTCTGGCTACTTGGGATGTGTACAGGAATGCTGTCAGGGCCTGCAGGAATGTGACGGAGAAGGCTAAGGCCTGTTTGGAATTAAATATGTTAAAGGAGTTCAAGGATAACAAGAAAGGCTTTTTAAAGTATGTCATTAGTAAAAGGAGGACTAGAGAAAATGTGGGTCCACTACTGAATGAAATGATGCCTTTGTAACAGGGAATGCTGAGAAGGCAGAGATACTGCACGACTTCTTCTCTTCAGTCTTTACTAGTAAAGCTGCCCCTCAGGAATCGAAGGCCCTGAAGGCAAGAGAGAGAGTCTGGGGGAAGGAAGATTTCCCCTTGGTTGAGGAGGGTCTGATCGGAGAGTGTCTCACCGATCTCACTGAGCACTTGGTGGATGAGGGAAAGGCTGTGGATGTGGTCTACCTTGACTTCAGCAAGGCTTTTGACACCATTTCCCACAGCATTCTCCTCAAGAAACTGACTGCTCATGGCTTGGACTGGCATACACTTTTTTGGGTTAGAAACTGGCTGGATAGCTGAGCCCAAAGAGTTGTGGTGAATGGAGTCAAATCCAGCTGGAGGTCGGTCACTAGTGTACCTTATCTTCAGCAAGGCTTTCAGCACTGTCTCTCACAACATCCTTGTAATGAAGCTTAGAAAGTGTGGGATAGATGAGTAGACAGTGAGGTGTACTGAGAACTGGCTGACTGGCACAAGTTGGAGAGTTGTGATCAGTGGTGCAGAGTCTAGCTGGAGGGCTGTAACTAGCTGTGTTCCCCATGGTCAGTACTGGTTCTGGTTGTGTACAACATCTTCATCAATGACTGGGTGAAGGGATAGAGTCCACCCTCAGCAAGCTTGGTAATGATGCAGAGTCAGGAGGAGTCTCTGACACACCAAAAGGCTGTGCTGCCATTCAGCAAGACCTGGACAGGCTAGAGAGCTGGAGTAGAGTCTTGCAGCTGGGTAGGAATAACCACACATATCAGTACAGGTTAGGGGCTGACCTTCTGAAGAGGAGCTCTGCAGAGAAGGACCTAGGGGTTCTGGTGGACAGCAGGTTGGCCATGAGCCAGCAGAGTGCCCTTGTGGCCAAGAAGGCCAATGGAGTATTGGGGTGCATTAAAAAGAGTATGGCCAGCAGGTCAAGGGAGGTGATCCCCCTCTACTCTGCCCCAGTGAGGCCACATCTGGAATGCTGTGTGCAGTTCTGGGCTTCCCAGTTCAAGAAATATAGGGGTATTCTAGAGAGGGGCCACAAAGATGATTAAGGGCCTGGAGCGTCTATCATACAAAGAAGGGCTGAGAGGCGTGGGCCTGTTCAGCCTAGAGAAGACTGAGAGGTGATCTGATTAATGTTTATAAATATCTGAAGTGTGGGAGACAAATGGACGGGGCCAAGCTCTTTTCTTTGGTGTGTGATAGGACGAGGGTAAATGGCCCAAAACTGCAGCACAGGAAGTTCCACAAACATGCATAAAAGCTTCTTTACAGTGAGGCTGAGAGAGCACTGGCACAGGCTGTTCAGAGAGGTTGTGGAGTCTCCTTCTCTAGAGATAGTCAAGACCTGCCTGGATGCTTTCCTGCTCAACGTACTGTAGGGAACCAGCTTTAAGCAGGGGAGTTGGTCCTTCCAAACCCTATGATTCTGTAATTCTGTGATTTTCTAGTGTAAGCTATTACAGCTATTTGCAGTCCCAGACATAACAGAAAACAGAAAGGCATTTGAAAACTTTAAATTATAACTCAATATAAGCAATACTCAGATTATTATTATTTTTTTTTTTATGTTGGACTTTCAGTGAATTTTGGTCAAATATTTGCATTAATTATTTTTTTTATCCACTTGCAATAAAAAATAAGTAAATAAATTGTCTACTTATTGACCTAGAATACCTAACTTGCATCTTTATAATGGAAGAAGAGGACAAAAACACACATTGCATATAGTGAACATTAGAGCTGATCAATATTTTATGGCATAAAGTTTTTATAACAATAATAGCAGTAATAAATATCCAGTCATATCTTGATGCCATATACTTGTTGTTATGTGACTAATCTCTAGAATATTTCTCTGATCAAACACTAAATTTATTAAGATGGTAAAACGCTGCTGTGTATGTTGCTCTGGAATAATGTCTTTCATCAAAAGCTAGCCAAAATGGTTTTGCATTAGTCCCCAATATGTTTTTAGTACTTCCATCTGCAGGTGCCTTCAAAATATAAATGACAACTGATTTTAAAACCTTCTTGAATAAGTCTCTTTCTTTCCTACCAGAGAAACACCTGCATAGCCCTTAGCCAAAAGCTGTGTATATTTTGGCTTCCACCACTCTGCTTTTGTGTTGCCTTTTTTTTTTTTTTTTAATATGCCTTCATTCATCTCAGCAAACAGAGAAGGTTTATAAAACTCTAAGCACGGCAAAATGTGTTTTGCTGAGTTTCTCAAGGTACCTGCTATGTGTGAGTCAGAGATAGCCAGAGTTAAATCAAGTTATCTAAAAAATATTTGTAATGGGCGAAAGTGGAGAACTACATGTATATTAGGAGGATGAACCTTATTACATAAAGGAAAAATTATTATTATTATTAATGTTAATAATAATAATAATAATAATAATAATAATAATAATAATAATAATAATAATAATGTGCTCCAGAAATTAGCAGGAAACATTAAGAAAATAGCAACTCATCAAATGTTATATTTTAAGATTATGACATCAAAGTCATTTTTTGAGAATACATATATATATATATACATATATATATGCTCGAGGGTAGAAAGTCTCTGCAGGAGGATTTGGATAGGCTAGACCGATGGGCTGAGGCCAACTGCATGAAGTTCAACAAGGCCAAGTGCTGGGGCCTGCACCTGGGGCGCAACAACCCGAAGCAGAGCTACAGGCTAGGAGATGAGTGGTTGGAGAGCTGCCTGGCAGAGAAGGACCTGGGAGTACTGATGGATAGTCGGCTGAATATGAGCCAGCAGTGTGCTCGGGTGGCCAACAGCATCCTGGCTTGTATCAGAAGCAGTGTGGCCAGCAGAGCTAGGGAAGTGATTGTCCCAGTGATTGTCCCCCTGTACTTGGCTCTGGTGAGGCCACACCTCGAGTACTGTGTTCAGTTTTGGGTCCCTCAGTACAAGAAGGACATCGAGGTGCTTGAGAGAGTCCAGAGAAGGGCGACGTAGCTGGTGAGGGGCCTGGAGAACAAGTCCTACGAGGAGCGGCTGAGAGAGCTGGGCTTGTTCAGCCTGGACAAGAGAAAGCTCAGGGGCTACCTTATCGCACTCTACAGGTACCTTAAAGGAGGCTGTAGCGAGGTGGGGGTTGGTCTGTTCTCTCATGTGCCTAGTGACAGGATGAGGGAGAATGGGCTGAAGTTGCACCAGGAGAGGTTTAGGTTGGATATTAGGAAGAACTTTACTGAGAGGCTTGTTAGGCAATGGAATGGGCTTCCCAGGGAAGTGGTGGAGTCACCATCCCTGGAGGTCTCTAAAAGACATTTAGATGCAGAGTTTAATGATATGGTTTAGTGGAGGACTTGTTAGTGTTAGGTCAGAGGTTGGACTAGGTGGTCTTGGAGGTCTCTTCCAACCTAGACAATTCTGTGATTCTGTGATATATATTTCCAATCTGGATGCATTTTTGTATTAAACCTAAATACAAAACATGGATTCACTGTTATTACATCTAACAGAATATTTTTCTCACTAAACCAAAGGAAAAAAATAAATAATATTAATTGATTTTTTCCTTCTGGAGGAAGATGTTGATTCTTGAAAATATCCCAGCTGTTTTTTATTATTTTATTTTGTTGTGATTAGAATGTTTATATCAACACTAGGATATACGTGATAATATGTGTAATCAGTATGCTTTGAGTAAACAGAAAAAATTCAACCAAATTTAGAAAGAATAGAGCTGAATACTCCTGGTGCTAGTTAGAGGGAAATAAATAATAAATAATATATATATATATATATATATATAATATATATATATATATATATATTATTTATTTCCCTCTAACTATATATATATATAACATATATATACATATATTATATATATAATATATATATACATATATATATATGTTATATATATAACATATATATAACAAAAATAAAAACAAATAAAAATAAAACAACCAATCAAACACCTACCAAAAATCGAGCTGTACCAGATAAAAGTTGAAAACTGGAAAGAGAGAATAACACGTACATCTGTCTGCAGGTTATGTATAGCAAAAGACATTTCTGTAATAATGGGCATAGTAGTAAAATGCCTGTTATACACAGTATGTGTATAACACATACTGTAGTAAAATACTTGTTATACAATGTAGTAAAATGCTTTTTATACACAGCTGATACCACTTGGCCTTGAGAAAAGTGTGAAATTCAGGAGTCTGTGATCCCACCTGCCTTTTGTTCCAGTTCCTGGGGAGGCAGATGAACCTAGTTAGGCTTCTATTTCTCAGGATTATGAGCTTAGGTACCATTTCAATTTGCTGTATACCCTATTATGTGAACAGCTAACTGTATCTCCCACTTAACTCTGCAGCCTTTGACATGGAGCTCTGTTTCTTCATACAGAGTGAGTGAGGCTGAGTGAGTGGGGGATAAAAGGCAGGGAATCATTTGGCTGAAGTAGAGAAGCTGGTGAACTGATTTTTGGCTGTAGCAAAGACTGAAGAGAAGTAGCTTTCCTCTATTTTTCTCTTCATGTTATTTTAGGCCAGTTTAAATACAGATATCTGTATTGTGAATACAGTTTTGGAGTCTCCTTGTCTGAAGACATTCAAAAACCACCTGGATGCATTCCTGGGTGACATCATTTAGGTGTTCCTGCTCCAGCAGGGGGATGATCTTTCAGTGTCCTTTCCAATCCCTAACATTCTGTGATTTCCTATACCATGTGAGGTCATGCTTAGCAATAAAATCTTTAGAAGAAAAGTAGAAGGGGAAAGTAGAAAGTAGAGGATGGGGACATCCATGGTTATGGCATTCGGCTTTTGAAGTTCATGTTATCTTTCCAAGTAAATAATATGTGTGCTGCTACCCTGTTTGGGAAATGGTTAAACATCTGCCCCCTGATGGGAAGTAGTGAGTAAAGTTTATTTTGTTTAGGTTGACCATTCAGCTTTGCTTCATTTATTAAACTGACTATATCTCAACCCATGTGTTTTCTCAGTTTTCCCTTCTGCTTCTCTTCCCTATCCAGCAGGAGGGCATTGAGCAAACCACTTAGCTTCTGGCTAGGCTTAACCCACTACAGTATTGGGTCATAAAGCAAATAAACAAAAGAAAAACAAACAACTTGCATTTTAGACTTTCCTACTTTAATTCAGATTTCTTTTACATTGATGAGGAAAATCTTGCCTTGGGCATTGTTTTTTGTTGTTGTCGTTTGTTTTTAAAAATATAAGATTTAAGAAAGACTAACAGGGCCATTTGCTTTGAGTAGTTACATCCTCTTTGACATTCTCTTAGAACTTGTATGCCTGTATTACTGAAATATATTATGTTTAGGCTACTTTATGTCAATAAGAGTCCCAAATGCCCAGAACAATCTTATATTGCACATACCTACATATCTTTATATATACACATACCTTGTTTGATATTCTTTTCCTGTCACAAAACTTCTTTCTGACAGAAAGATTCTATGGAATTTTCACTGGGAAGTTTCTTCAGGACTGTGGTGATACTTCTTGTCAAAAATAGCTTCAAAATCTCTCTACAGACTTTATAAACTATGATGGCAGCAACACAAAATCTAGGAGAGCATCATTAATTCTCTTCTACTTGGAAATATTTTAGCCAACATTACCATAATTTAAAGCTCCAGTTGTCTGGCAGACTTTTTGAATATGCTTGGGCTTTTCTTAGTATCAAATTAGATTTATCTATGGGGGGTACAGTTATTTTTAAAAGCTCTACCTTTCCTCTCATGTTCTGACAAATCACAGTAGTTCATATTATTTAGGAATTTTCAAAGAAAATTCCTAAATATGGAAGAAGCCCTCTAATGCATTAAATATAAACCTGCAACTGTCTGTTTTTTACAGCTAGAATTAATAACAGCCTGTCTTATCCTTAGATTTTTTTTTCCCATTAATGTTTTCTATTTCTTGGATAAGTTTGTTTTTTAATGAATTGATATCCCAACTAAATCAATCCTTAGTGTTAATGCTACCATCATAAGAATAAAGACCAATCAGTTTAATCACTTCCACACCTACTTCTTCACAGAAGCAAGATTTAATATACTTATACTTTTTAAATATCCACAGTCATTTTTCTCAATAATGCCAATAGATTAACATAAAAGGGCTATTACAAGTTCACAGGTTGGACTTAGACTCAATTTCCCATTACAGCTCTTAATGTTCTTTTGTATGAACAACAGTATGCATAAACCCATGATCAGAGGCATAGAAAAGGGAAATGTTAGACACTTTACCTGAGTTTAGATAAAACTTAAGGACTAAGTTCATATGTAGAACAATGTTCTTTTTTGTTTTTATTTTTTTTATTATTATTTTGCACTTTACATTCATCAAAATATAGTAAGACTGTATGCCTTTTTTTTTTTTTTTGCTAGATGTAGGAAAAGTAAATGGATTATATATTTTTGATCAAAATAGACAAAAAAAGAAAGAAAGAAAGAAGAAAGAAAGAAAGAGAGAGAGATCAAATAAGTAGATTAACAAGTTGATTTTCTGAAATAAATATTTCTTGCTGAAGTGGCGACTTCAAACACAGCTTCATTTAGGAAATGCTATTTATAAACATTAAAAAAGCATTTCAGAAGCTTTAGCATTCCCCCATATGACTTTGAAATTTGAATATATTTGAAGTGATGCCATCTGCCTTGATTTGTGCAAAGCCTTTGATACAGTCTCACACATCGTTATTATCTCTAAATCAGAGGGACATGGGCCTGATGGATGGATGGTTCTGTACATAAGGAATTGGCTGGATGGTCACATCCGAAGGGTTGAAGTCAATAACTCAATGTGCAGGTGGAAACTAATGATGAGCAATGTCCCCCAGGGGTCCATACTGGGACTAGTACTAGGTAATATCTTTATTGGTAATCTAGACAGTGGAATTGACTGCACCCTCAGAGCTTTGCAGATGTCACCAAGCTGAATGGTGCAGTTCATACTTTAGAGGGAGAGGAAGGACCTTGACAGGATTGAGAGGTAGACCCATGAAAATGTCATGAAGATCAGCAAGGCCAAGTGCAAGATCCTGCATCTGGGTTGGGGCAAGTCTATGGGGCCTGATGAAATGCATGCCCCGGACCTGAGGGAGTTGGCTGATGTAGTCAACAAGCCACTCTCCATCATATGAAAAATCATGGCAGTCAGGTGAAGTCCCTAGTGACTGGAGAAAGGGAAACATCACTCTCATTTTTAAAAAGTGTAGAAAGGAGGACCCAGGGAACTACAGACTGGTGAGCCTCAGCTCTGTGCTCGGCAAGATGATGAAACAAATCCTCCTGGAAGCAATGTTAAGGCACTTGCAGAACATGGAGGTGATTGAGGACAGCCAGCATGGTTTAATCAAGGGCATATCATGCCTGACCAGTCTGGTGGTCTTCTATGATGGAGTGACTGCATCAGTTGACAAGGGAAGACTGACTGTTGTCATCTACTTGGACTTCTGTAAGGCTTTTGACCTGACATCCTAATCTCTAAACTGGAAAGATATGGATTTGAATGGTGGACCATCAGGTGGGCAAGGAATTGGCTCAATGGCCACAGCCAGAAAGTAATCAATGGTCCTATGTCCAGGTGGAGGCTGGTGATGAGTGTTGTCCCTCTGGGGTCTGTCTTGGGACTGGTGATTTTCAATATCTTCATCAACAACATAGACAATGGGATTGAGTGCATCCTCAGCAAATTTGCAGATAACATCAAGCTGAGTGGTGCAGTTGATACAAAAGAAGGAAGAGATGCCATTCAAAGGGACCTGGACAGGCTGGAGAAGTGGGCCCATGTGAACCTATTGAGGTTCAACAAGTCCAAGTGTAAGGTGCTGCACTTGGGTCAGGGTGATCTTGGAGAGGAGTACAGACTAGGAGAAGAATTCATGGAGAGCATGAGGAGAGAAACTTGGGGATTCTGGTGGACAAAAAAAACTCGACATGAGCCAACAGTGCATGCTTGCAGCCCAGAAGACCAACTGTGTCCTGGCTGCATCAAAACAGACGTGACCAGCAGGTTGAGGAAGGTGATTGTTCCCCTCTTCTCTGCCCTTGTGAGGCCCCACTTGGAGCACTGTGTCCAGGTCTGGATCCTCCAGCAAAAGAAAGATGCGAACCTGTTATAGCGACTCCAGAGGAGGACCACAGAAATGATAAGAGGCCTGGAGCGCCTTTGCTAGGAAGAAAGGCTGAGAGAGCTGGGGATGTTCAGCCTGAAGAAGAGAAGGCTCTAGGGAGACCTTGTTGTGGCCTTTAAATACTTAAAGGAGTCTTATAAAAAGGATGGAAAAGGACTATTTACTCAGGTGGATAGTGATAGGACAAGGGTGAATGATCTTAAACTAAAAGAAGATAGATTTAGATTAGACTTTAGGAAGAAATTCTTCACTATCAGGGTAGTAAGGCTCTGGAACAGGTTTCCAAGGGATGTTGTGGATAACCCATCTCTGTAGGTGTTCAAGGCCAGGCTGGATGGGGCCTTGACCAACCTGATCTAGTGGATGGCAGCCCTGCCTATGCAGGAGGGTTGGAGTTAGATGATCTTTAAACCCTTCCAAGCCAAGCCATTCTATGATTTTATAATTCTGTGATTCTGTGATCTCTACAGACTGGGTGACAAATGAGTTGAGAGCAGCCTACAGAGAAGGAGCTAGGGGTATCAGTGGATCAAAAATTAGATATAAGCCAGCAATATGCACTGCAGTCCAGACAGCCAAGTATAGTCTGGGCTACATCAAAACAAGTGTGGCTAAAATATCAGGTGAGTTGATTTTCCCCCTCTACTCTGCTTTCTTAAGGCCCCTCTTGGAGTACTGCATCCAGCCCTGAGGCCCCTAAAGCAAGAGAGTCATGAACCTGTTAAAGTGAGTCCAGAGGAGGGCCACAAAAATGAAAAGTGTGCTGGAACATCTCTTCTATGAAAACAGGTTGAGAGAGTTGGAATTGTTCAGACTGAAGAAGAGAAGATTTTGGGGAGACATTACAGTGGCCTTCCAGTACCTAAATGGACCTACAAGAGAGAATGAGGAGGGACATTTTACCAGGGAATGTAGGGCAAGAGTTAACATCTTGAAACCAAAAGAGGGTAGGTTTAGATTTGATATAAGGAAGAAATTCTTTACTAAGAGAATTGTGAGGCACTGGAACAGGTTGAAAGGGAGTAGCAGAGGTGTTGGAACTAGACGATCTTTAAAGTTCCCTTCCAACACAAGCCATTCAACAAGTCTATGTTTTTATACTTCTGTTTGCCCAGCTTTGTCAGTGAGTGCTTGACACACACGATTATGACATTTTTTTGAGAGATTACTAAACATATGGCTTTCATGGGTGGTAGTATTTTCCTCATGCTACCAAAGTGCAATGATAGGCAGAACTGTTTGGCCTCTGCTTTGACAGCAGAAATATTCATTAACCAATACCTTGAGCAAAGATAAAAGTAACATGAAACTATTTCATATATTACCTTCACTAGCTATCATTTAACTTAGTATTCAAGACAGCAATGATATTAAAAGGTTTTTTATCAATTTCACAGTGTAAAACTACAACATACAACACAAAATTAAGTTTATCCATGACTTTTACTTTTTTAATTATTTTTTTTCAAGTAAAGTGAAATGTAATGTCTGTGCTATATAAATGTTGTAGATCTATGCAGGGATATGCAGATCTGTTTTTGTTTTGTTTTTAAACATGTGTCCAGAAGAACATTTGTTCAATGTTCCAGTGCATGCTACACTAATTTTAAAAGCACTGCAAAAAAAACATCTTGTTTTTTAAGGTCATTGCCTGTAACAAAATATAAAGTACTACTTTCCCAATACCCCAAAATTCATGCTGTAGGATGCCCAGCAGCCTGATATAGTGGAAGGTGACGATGTCAGGGGGATTGGAATAAGATGATCTTTAAGATGCCTTCCAACCCAAGCCATTTTATGAGATTCTATGATTGAAATAAATATTTCAATTTCACAACAACTTCTCAAGTCAAAGGGTATTATATAAATCCCATAAAAATCCTTGCTTTGCTTTTAACACAAAATATTACAATCCCATAATAATAATAGTAATAATAGTAATAATAGTAATAATAGTAATAATAGTAATAATAGTAATAATAATAATAATAATAATAATAATAATAATAATAATCCAAATTCTCCTATGCTTATGTTTCCTTATATTTTCTTAGAATTGATGAAATTCAATTCTGAGTTATTTGTCCTATGAGCTCACAGGAAAATTCATATACCTTGAGCTAAATAAGGAATTAAGATTTTTCTGATCATGTGTCTTTACAGGTGACTTCACATATATTCTTTTATAGGCTGGTTTAACATCAAATGGAACAGCTTTTTAATGATCCACTTTTCCAACTACCCTTATAGCACATCTTTAGAGCTGCTTTGTAGCTGACAAATACAATAGGCAGAGCTACTGAACACTTAGGCCAGCAATATTCTCATCTTCAATCCATCACAGACATCAAATAATAATAAGATGTCTTGAAACTGTGCCAGAAGTGAGCTCATGCAATACTGAAATGATGAATTAACCACTTATAAGGCAGGAGGCAGCATATTGAAATATGCAGGTAATGTCATCATATTTGGTAGCCTTGCAGAGAAAATGTTGAAAATCAAGCACCTGGCCTGATTAGCACTGGTAACTAAATACATTTCCAATTAAAAACAAAACCAAACAAACAAAACCAGTTACAATCCCTCTGTATTTTATTTCTCCATGTGCATACATATATCCTACATCATCATATATACAAGCCTTCATCACACACTGGGAGAACTGGAAAGATGTATAAAAAATCTAGGTGCATTAGAGAAATTCTGATCACATAGTCTGTTAGAAAATTATTAAACTCAACATCCTTGAAGAAAGAAGGACTTCAGTAATTTTTTTTTTATTTTATTTTTTTGAGCTGCTTTGATTGCATTATAACTTCAAAATATGTCATCTCATTGAAAAGGTTCTAACTCTAATGAGGGAACTGAAGAATGAAATGCATAGGTGAAGGAGGATAAATAAAACAATGGATTTCCAGAAATCATACTGCTTTTCAAGCATTTTAAATTTTAATCCTTGTCATACAGTCCTGAGAAATATCTGTTTATCAAAAGTTACACAGAATACAAACAGAACAATGTGCAGGGAAAACATGTTGTCTAATTATTATTTTAATTTCCATTTCATACAAATAACTAGAAGCTGGGGGAAAATGTTTTTCAATCTAGATCTATTTGTTGTTACTCATCATGTGACTCTGTAAAAATAAATCTGGGGTTGAAGATTGAAGAGAGAATTGCTAAAAAGGCAGGAAAATAATGCTTTAAACATCTGGCTCCTTGCTTAATCTTACATACCTTTTTATTTCAGAGGAAGAGTATGCAGTACGAATCCTGGTACAAGGAGGCTATTTCTTCCTGTAACAACTATTTTCTGGTATCTTTCAGAATATTTTTTCCTGTATTTTATATCATTGACACAAGAGAGAATATCTGGCATTACAGCTGGACTATGCTTTTACCCATGAAGAATCTTAAAATCTAAGAGTGTTTCCCACAGTAATTTGAGCCTTTTAATCAAATGACCAGTAATTGTTATTCAACAGCAGTTAAAGACTACAGATGTTTTTTTAGGATATTATTCCCAAATTCAGAATTAGGGAGATAATTACAGAAGTCATCTGACAGCATGAAGTAATTATGAATACAGTAATTGGATATACAATTCATAGCAAACATGGATGGAACATTTTATTCATACTCCAGTTTCAGTTGATTTTACAGAGGGTTGTTTTTGTTGAAGCATTCTATAATGAAAAAATAGGTTCAAAACCAGACTGAAAAAAAGAGCGATCAGAATAAGTTTTTAAAACACGAAAAATACACTTCTTATCTGAAAAGCTTTCCTGGGATTAACACATCATTTTGAGATTAAAATCTCACATTTTCTTTCTTGAAGTCTTATTTTCTTAAGGAAGTATAAGGAAATAAAACTCACAAGGAAATTCTAGAATGATTGCTGTTGCCTCCCTTGTACTATATTTGCAGCTGATTAGCCACAAGTCATTTATTGCGATTCTCCAAAAGTCCTCATAATTTTCCAGCATTGATCACTGAAATACTCCGGGCAATTAGAAATTTTTCCAACCATCCCTGCCCATGAGTCAAGGTGGCTGATGCACCGCATGTCGCATAAAATTGTTGGGAGCACACAGAGCTATCAAACAGCAAAAGAATGCTCAGGAAGCAGGGCCAAGTATCTATGTGTGCCTGCACTGCTTCCCTCAGCAATTTTCTATGGATGTTGTTAGGCTAGTAGGGTTATCTTCCTTCAACAGAGAATTAATTACAAGGACAGGCTTTGAATCTCTTTGAATCTTCAAAGTAGAACTACTTCATCTGAAGCCGGGGAGTCATATTTCATGTTCAGAATCCATCTGATTTTAAACATAAGCAGAATTTTATTGCATAAATCCTAGGACAGGGAAGAAACATTAGGAAATTTCAGACATTCCCAGATACAGCTCAGATCATTTGGAGATGACCACTCAGCAGTCGTTGATGCTAAAGCTGTGTAAGAGGATGCAGTTTAAAAATGTACAACAGAAAGCTGTACTATCATTTAGAGGACTGCAATCAAATTTCCCAAGTAAATTCACAGGAAGGAAACAAATAAACAATCAAACAAACCAAAAAAAAAAAAAAAAAAAAAAAAGTTTATTTCACTGGCATTACCAATAAGATTTATTAAACGTTAAACAGACTTCAGTTAAAGAGGATAGGAGAAAGCAGCTGCTGCTGTAGTGAGGCAAGAATTAAATACATTTACACATTTACAAACCTACAATTACAGAATGAAATTAAAAATGAAGGGAAAGGGAAAAAGGGCAAAGGGAAAAAGGGCAAAGGGAAAAAGGAAAGGGGAAAGAGATAAGGGGAAGGAAACTGGATACCTACAGTCCTTAACTGCTGTATAACTTGGTCAGTTTGCCAGGGAAACAGCATGCTTTGCACAAACTAGAATAAAGACCAAATGTTTTCAATGCATACAAATGGATTTGTGATTCCCACTTTCTTCATCCAACATAAACCATAGCCCAAGACAACCTACCAGAGACCCAACTAGTTTTTTGTTTGTTTTTTACTTTTGTTGTTGTTGTTCCTGTTTTCCTTTTGTGTACAAAAATAAATTAAAAAAAAAAAAGTCTATGGGAAGTTTAACAGAAAAAAAAAAAGTTTCTACTACTCAGAATAATGCACTTTGGAATGTGTGATGCTATGCTTCATAAAAATAATATTTCAAGTGTTTCTGGTCTCTGTTCTCCTTGTAAATCTGTTCGAATCTGAAACTCCTGAATTACAGTATCCAAAATTAGTACTGTGTGCTATGAGAGATATACTACTATGTGCAGGAGTATAGAAGTAAAAGATCAAGTGGAAATAAACTCTTAAATTAACATCAACTTTCAGGACTAAAACAGAAACTTTTCCAAACTAAAATATATAAATAAATTCTTGCCACAGTTGAGACAATTTTCATGGTAAAATTATAAATATTAATACATATTAATAAGAAAATTATATGAAATGAAATAATAAGAAAATATAGTAAAAAAATCTTAACTTTGTCCTGCATTGCCATATTGATATTTCACCATTATTACATCTACATCATAAACAGTAGATCCTAACAACAGCTCCACTGTTGAATCACAGTGACATAAACTGGTAAATGCTTTTTAATGCCTGCTTGCCACAACGAGTAAAGCAATTAAAATTTTCTTGGACTCTCTTTCTGATCCACATTAATTTGACCTTCTTTTACATAGTTTGCTACAATAAGGTTTCACTGGTTTCACTCTTCTTCCTACTTCATTTACTTCTCACTCTGAGGTGCCTCTATGGTTAGGGCAAAACAAACCAAACAAAAGAAAAGAATCAGCAAAACAGTACCATTTGCATTTCTTTCAGCAAAGGTACTGCAAAAACAGGTCCAAACCATTAGCATTTTCAAAACTAGAAGCTAGAGTATTTATTATATTTTATTAATATTAATCCATATTCTAGATATTTAGAATTTTCACATATTCGTATTTGGATGTACGGGCAGTGACTACAACTCTTCAAAGCTGCTAGGAATTTTTACTTCATTATCAACTATGGGTCAGGCCCCAGGCATTAATGAATTTAAAGCTTTCAGCAAGTACATCAGGAAATGTAAACCAGCAGCGCACAACAGAGCAGCATATTCAACAGAGCAATGCCCTCTGGTGTTAGACACCTGGCCTTGGAATCACATGAATTATTAACAAAATATGGAAGAATATTTTTTTAATTTTTTTTTAACCATTTTTTTTTAATTCAGTCTGTCACTTTTTACTTGTTTCCATGCTGATTTTACTATTGAAATGCATGTATTTATAAAATAATGTCATGGGTTTCATTTAGTTATTTATCTTGTGCAAGTGATCAGGTATTTAAAGAGTTTACTAAATGCTTTCAATGATTTCTTCTAATTTTATTTTTTTAAATAAATGTGCAATTTCATGCTGAATTGTAGCATGAAGAGAACAGATGGTTCTCACCTTTAGCAATCTGTTTCTAAATGATAATACAATTGATCCAAAGAGCATGTAAGAAATATACAACTGAGTTCTATTTTTATAGCACTTTGAATTAACTTCCTGGAACTATTTATGTGCAGTATTTCAGAAGACTTGAAAGTGTACTTTTACATAGCTGTTTCGTTTTTAAAAGCTGAAAGGCAGTAATTTCAGGAAACAATTTACATTTTGTTCCTTTAAATGTATCTGGAATTTTTGTGTTCTTATACGCATATTTTTATTTTCTGCATTCATCTATGAAAAGGAAGGAAAATATTCTGCAATGAAACGTACAATGTACTTAAGACACTTACTGGACAGGGAGTTCATACAGATCCACCAGTCATATAGCTTTCCATATTCATATGTGTATTCATTAATAATCAGTTGCTTTTTAAATGTTTCAATATTTTGTTGATCTAACTTGTTTGCATCATATTTTGAGCTGAATGTAAGAAAAGGGGTAAAGATAAGCAAAAACTTCATGGAATGTCAAAAATCGGGATGTAAGAGTGTGTTCTGTGCAGATTACTGAAAGAAGAATGCCTCTACTGAATATATTATGTGATAAAGCAGATGTTTTCATATGGCATATTTAAGCTGTCCATATTAATGGCACAAAATCATGCCTTCTAATTACAGTTTGCATCATCTATCCTTTTAAAGAATACATGAATCTTAGCTTTCAGAACTCACTTTCCATCAGAATCCATCAAAGCCAATTTAATGAAACATATTTAAGTCAGACAAATTCCTTGGAGTTCACTAGCCTTTCCAAAACAGATAGAAATACAGCAGGGTTAGTACATCTCAACTCACTGATATAAGAATTTCTCATCAGCTTGGCAAAACTGAGTAAGATAAGAATACATCAGGTCATAAGAGTCAGAACAGCTGGACAGTCTGGGAAGCAAAGTTCAGAGGTCAATTTTATAAAGTCAGATAACATAGCAATCTTTTTGCTGTCATTCCAGCAGACAAACAACTTCTGCATGTCACTAAGAACAGTAATGCAACCTTCTGGGAACAGAGTTAGTGCAGTAAAATAAAAATAAGCAATCCCTTTTCTTGTGTCACAGAAGCTACAGACAGGATAGAAAAGAGATTTACTGCTTAACAGGAAGGCTATAGTTAGCTATGGGTGTGTACATGGAGCTCCCTAGTTTAACTGATATAATTGAATTGACATAATGCAACTAGATACTAGATCTATAAGTTCATACAGTTTTACAGGTCAGGTGTGCTTAAATTATTCAGAGAAAGTGGAGACTTGGATATAAAACTTCAACAGTGCACAGATAAAAACACACCAGTGGATGTCAAACTCACTTTGTATATGACTCCCCCCAGACCCCCTGCTCCTGCATGGGCTCCTCTCAATGGGCTGCAGCATTTTCTCAAAAGATAGGACTGAAGAAGGTCACAGTCCTGTAAAGAAATCTTGCTGCAGTGAATGATGCTTCCAGGATGAAAGCAAAGGCAAATTTTCTTTCCAATATATTAAAAACACACTTCCAAAAGAAACATCTTCCTTTTTGTCTACCTATGGGTGAATTCCTACTAATAGTGTTGTAGTGTGTTCATTCTGCAAACTGTATTAACAGCTAGAGACAATGACAAGTGTTCATAAACACGGGAACGCGATTTAACAATCCATGCTTTTGTATTATGTTTTTGTGCATGGAAAGGTAAACGGATTTGTAGGCTCCTATTGCATATGACCCCCTCCCCCCAACCCCCACCCCCCCTTTTTTTTTTTTACCTGCAAAAAACAATGATTATGCAATAAAGGCAGTAGAAAGGCAATCCGTAAACTGAGTCACGCTCTCAGAAAGGGTCATCTTAGAAATTCCCACACTTATCAGGAACCTTCTACAAAAAACAAATGTACTTTCCTAACAGCCACTGAATCCCCCAAACATCATATAATTTCTCATATCCATATTTTCCAGTGTTATTAATGCACATTCAATGAGCTTTGTTTGGGTTTTAAAACAGCCTACTGCAAATATCCCAGGGATTCTGAGCAGCTGAATTTACTTGAAAGCAAATTCACAGATGTTTATATTCTTATTCAAAACTAAGTACATACAGATCATGCCGTATGGCCAGACAGCCACACAGAGGTACAGAATCTTTTGGTCTGATAGAGATTTTCATATGTAATTTGTCCATGCTGAGTTTCAACGTTGAAGGGACATGTAAAGTTGTGGTGCCCTTCCCCCCCCCCCCTTCCATCGCTCCCCCTTCCTCCCAGCCTCCCCTCCACTAGTACCAGGAACAGAAAGCCAGGCATTAACAAAAGTCTTAGAAAATGAAGTAGAAGATTCTGAGATCGATAAGCAATTAATTGAAGGTGTAAAAGGAAAGTGTTAGCTACAGGTTTAACACAAAGAACTGATGGGAGAATTGTGATACCGTAGGATAGCAATTGGAGAACATAAGAAAGCATGCTGGGGAGCTGAAATATTATTACAGGTTTTAAGTAGAAAATGGATAGGGCCTAATTTGTATACCGTTGTTAGACAGGCCTAACACACTTGGCTCTTCACATCATTGGAAGAACCAAGTGTTCTTCCAATATTCACAGCTTCTAAGCAAGTGGAAATGAGGCTGTGGAAGAACCAAACAAACTGCTGATCTAGAAGCAGCCTAAAGACTGTCTTTAACCAGGGCCTTGCATTCTTCATCTTTATACCATTACTTGCCTTCAAGGGCATGATCATCATCTTATTGGCTTCCTACCACTACAGAAATGCACCTGATTCTTGCACAAAACTTACGGGTGGGAATTGGAAATATTCACCAGCATTCTGTATTTCACTCCTCATCTCAATTCTCTTTTGGCCTGAGAAGCTTTTCAGATCAGAGATGAAGATCAGCTGTAATATGGAGTTTGGGATACTTCAAAGGAAAAGAAGAATCATACTGAGAACTCTTTTCAACCGCACTTGCAATTGCCAATGAAAAGAATACCAAAGGAACGCCGCATTGTCATGGTAAGCATAAATTTGAGCACAGGTCTCCTCTAACTGAAGTGAGGTTAAACAGGTTCCAAACAAGGTTAAGAAGCACACCCACAATCATTCCATAAAACTGTGTTTTCAAACAAATGGTTTAAAGATTTAGATTTTCTTACAAAAAAAAGATTTAAAGATTTAGATTTTCTTTCTTTTCTTTCCAGCGAAGAATGAAAAATAAATAAATAAAAGAAAATTACCGGGACATACAGTTTTTCTCTAGCTTGCTTTGCTTTGTTCAGAATCTGAGTCTTGGGTCATAATCAGGGAGCAGCATTGTGCAGAAATGCCAAAGCTCCCCAAACTTGTTATATCTTCATCAAAAAGGGCTTTGATACTGCTGCCTCCTCAGCAACATCAGCAATTTACTAGGAAAGTTGGTGTCCACCAGGTCAAATTAGGACTATGAAATCCCTCTTGCCACAACTGCACACTCGCACCAGAGTTGGCTGGACAGACCGATGGACAGAGAAGTATCTAGAAGAGTGTTAGAAAACAGACTTTAGAACAGATTTCCATCAACCCAGGAACAATTACTTGCTCATCCCTAGGTGATCCCAAGCTGCATTCGTGACATCTATGCTGCAAAGTCATCAAATGTGACATGTTACTATACCAGCCTGCTATGAACCTAAACAAGAGTTTGAGTTTAGGATGTTGGTTTAGAATTAAATTCAAAGTGTTAGTCCTTTGATATGTTTTTGTCTGCAAGTGTTTTCACTGTTTCCCAGACAACGTCTCCAGCAAGGTAGCTGCTTGTTTCATTTGTTCTCTCCTCTCCTCTCCTCTCCTCTCCTCTCCTCTCCTCTCCTCTCCTCTCCTCTCCTCTCCTCTCCTCTCCTCTCCTCTCCTCTCCTCTCCTCTCCTCTCCTCTCCTCTCCTCTCCTCTCCTCTCCTCTCCTCTCCTCTCCTCTCCTCTCCTCTCCTCTTCTCTCCTCTCCTCTCCTCGTTTTGTTTTCTCAGTAAGGTTTCTTAGAGAAATAAGATTTAAGTGATTATATTGTATGTCCATCCATCTCTCCCTTTTGCTTGTCCAGAGCTTTTACCTTGTCCACCAGGATGCATGAACTTGGTCATAGGCACACTCTCCCTCCTTAAAGAGAACAGGCGAGAAAATACGATGGAAAGGGCTCAAGCGTTGAGATAAGGAAGGGGACATCGCTCAGCAAGGATCGTGACCATCAAAGCAGACTCAGCATAGGGAAACAGTAAGATTTACTGCCTATTACTAACAGGCTAGACATGTGAGTACCAAAGAAAAGAAACCAAAAATGCCTTGCCCCCATCTGATCTCTTCCACCTCCTCCCACCGAGCAGTGCAGGGGAACAGGGGAATGGGGGTTGTGGTCAGTCTATAGCACTTCATCTCCACCACTCCTTCTCGGTCCCTCTCTGACCCTGCTCCACGTGGGCTCCTCTCCACGGGCTGCAGCTCCGGCCCGGGGCCTGCTCCTGCGGGGGCTCTCCATGGGCCGCAGCCTCCTCCAGGCCACATCCACCTGCTCCACCGGGGGCTCCTCCACCCATGGGGGGGCTGCAGCGTGGAGATCTGCTCCATGTGGGACCCATGGGCTGCAGGGGGACAGCCTGCTCCACCAGGGGCCTCTCCCTGCACAGCCCGCAGGGGAACTGCTGCTGCCTGCCTGCAGCACCTTCTGCCCTCCTCCTGAACTCCCCTGGGGGCTTCAGGGCTGCTTCTCTCACACTTTCTCAGTCCTCCCTCTCAGCTACTGTTGCACAGCAGTGTTTTTTTTCCCCCCTTCCTGAAATCTGCTCTCACAAAGGCCCAACGAGCATTGCTCCCTGGCTCAGCTCTGGCCAGCAGCAGGTCCCTTTGGAGCCATCTGGAGCTGGCTCTGCTCTGACATGGGGCAGCTGCTGGGCTCTGCTCACAGAAACCACCCCTGCAGCCTCTCCACTATCAAATCTTTTTCATGTGAACCCAATTACCTGACTTTCCACAGAACACTGAGAAGAGCTTAGAATCAAAAAGTCCTTTACAGCCAAACGTTTACCACAAAGCAGTTCAACCATGATCAAATGTCTTTCAAGGATATTTCATTGCATGTTAGCTTCTAAGTCACAAAAGAGTTTCAGAAACTGACAAATCAGTTTGCTATGGATACCAGGGGCAAAGAGAAGTAATGTGTCTTTATTGAACACTGAAAAAATACATATATGTTGGTACATATTTATAAGCAGCAGTGCACTTTTCTATTCCGTTATCTAGCATACAAGATGGATGTAGAAAACAAATGCCAGGACACAAATGAGGGTTGCCATGATGAGACTCATGCTAAGTCAGTTTCTCTCCACCTGTAAAGACACATCACAAAGCATTGCATTGCATTATCTCACTCTCTTTCTTTAAATTGCATAAAAACTATCCCTCCTACTAGATTCAGAATATTCCAGGCCAGAATTTTTTCTGAATCTTTTTCTCTGAGCTGAGAGAAAATGACAACTTCAGCCAGTACTGCAGAGTTATAGAGATAGTCATTTATATCAGCTGGAAATCTTCTACAAGACTTTTTATTGATGACTTTGGGCTCTTGCTACAGTTGGAGCAAGTTTGATCTGGGATTTCTGGACATTTTGTCTGAGCAGCATGGTCCGTTACTTACTTACATGGTCTGTTACTTTCTTACAGGTACCAGAGAAGGAATGTTTTGATTTTGTTTTCCTTATATCTAGACTTTTGTGACACTCCACTGGACTCTTTCCAGGAGATCCCTGTCTTTTCTGTAGTGGGGAACCCAGACCTGGACACAGTACTCCAGGTGAGGCCTGACCAGGGAAGAGTAGAGGGGGAGGATCACCTCCTTTGACCTGATGGCCACAGTCCTTTTAATGCACACATTAAAAACTTCCTATAGTCAGCAGGTTAAAGATATTCAGAGAGCAAACACAGATCACATTGATGCATGGAAAGATCAACATCATCCAATTTTTGTAGTGGTGGAGAGTCTTAGAAAGATACTGATATTATGCAAAATGCTGTCAAAGTGAGAAAAACACATGAGACTTGGTTTTGAAAGCTCTAATAAAAAAGTGAAATATTGTTTATTTGTAAATGGCACACTGGCCTAGTTATCAGTGAAGCATCTCAGATCCATGCTTTAAAATGAGATTCTGCATGCTGAGTCATTAATATTTTTATTCTTTATACCTTTACTTTTTCTCATGAAGTACACATTGCATTTTGACTGTACTTTCTTCTGGATCACTAACATCAGAAATGCAGTGTACCAATAACAAAACTAAAAGGAATTTTGGGTAACACTGACAAATTCAAATTAAAAGTAGAAAGAGGAAAAAAAAAAAAAAAAAAAAAAAAAAGCTTTTTATATACTAATCACCTACATATAATAGTTAAAAATATTGCAAAATCTCACAAACATTTCCCTCTGTTACTCCTTTCAGTGCAGTATCAGAGAAACAGGACAGTAATAATGAAATTGACAGAGCATCATAAATTAAACTCTAATATGTTTTTGTTTTTGTTTATGTTTTTGTTTTTTGTGGTGTAGTAAATTTTCATAATGAAATGGGACACCCATTCATAAGTTATATTTCTTTCTCAAAAAGTACTTAAAGCAGCTTTTAAATATATGGTTAAAATAACTCAAATTCATAAGCAAAGATCAGAAAATGAGTTTTAAAAATGAGGTATTCATACTATAAAAGCCTGGCAGCTTTCTAAGACAAAGAATGTCACCTCCCTGAACGTGGATAATGGCTGAAAGAAAATAATTTTACCTCTAATGGCTTTGATTTTGCTAGCAATATCTCATAACAGGGTGCCTGCAAAACAGCTTCCAGACACAGCCTCCATAGTAAAGCAGGAATGAATGTGATAAAGGGAGCACTCTGTCAATACCACTTTACAATAAAAGGCCAAAGCAAATTACTCTCAACAATGAATGCAAACAAAATGAAGATTCAAACAGGATTTTTTTTAAGTAGGGGACATGGAGAGAATTTCTATATAAGCAACCCATAAATTTTGCACCCTCATTTTAAATTCCAAGAGATGGGGAGAAAAAGAACATGATAGCCCTTCAATACACAGGACAGAAAAATGCAGGGATTTTTTGTTTTCTTTCTCTTCTTTATATCCCATGTAGACAATCTAAAAGAAGCTTGGTGTTTAAACTCTAAAATAATTTTTGGCTGATTCTTTTGCCATTGCGTATATTGCTTTGTGCTTTCTCTGGGTCATTTTTTCCTTCCTGAATGTTGTGCAAATCTAATTTGCCATTCTGCTCTATTATCACTAAATGAGCTTGATCTAACAGTGTAGACGTACAGAGTTGCAAATCTAACTATAATGTAAATCTAATGAGAAAGGAAAGGAAACAAGAATACAGAATTAAATACAGCCTTCACCATGTTACTTTCATGAAATAGAGTGAGATACCAGATGTGTAAGTACCTTTTGCTATGCTTGCTATACTGAGAGCTGCAGTGAGTGCAATTGGTCCTCTCTGGACTTTTTCACATATTGGTCCTCTTACCTTTTGTATGCCTTATGTAGAATAAACTACAGAGGAAGTTATAGAGAATTTCAGAATTTTCAGCCAGGGAGCAGAGTAATGTAAGCACTAACAACCCCTCTCTCTCTTCCACTTATGATCCAAATAATACCCTACATTTGTAAATATAATTGGAATCAAAGCTGGCTATAAAATTTGAAGAGTGGTAAGGGAGTATGAATGGAAGGAAAGCAAGAGAAAAGATATAAAAAACTGCATGCAGAAAAGCATGATAAAAAGTGAACTTTGTGTCACATGAGTTCTGTGTATCAATTCTCCTCTTGTTTGTAAAAATGTTCACAAAGATCAAGGGATAGTTACACAGAAATGTTTGTGTTATTCAGAGTCCTGTCTTTGCAGATGACATGAGAAAAAAATCTTAATTACTTAATTAAAAGCTATTAAGAAGAAGCTACTTAGACTTCTATGCCAAGCACAAAAAGTAGGAATAGTTAAACATATGTTTCAGTGAAGCTAATCATACCTTGTTGGTGTATACACATCATAGTACAGATTTCATGAATTAAACAGCTTGCAAGATCATTTAGTTATTTTTGTGAAGGTCTGCTGGGCAGTTTTATAGAGATACGCTCAGCCCATCTGCTGATCTTTGTAAGGTAATTTGTGGGTCTGTGTGGTGGTTTATTACTGAAACACTGTGAAATACAAGACAGCATGTAAGACATAGGGGATCTCTTAAAGAAATGTCCTAAACCCTGTTGGATACCAAGAAAAAATTCCTCATGATCCAGAGTCACTAGAATTAGGTATATGAACTGAGACTTCCTAACACAACAGAAAAAATACATAAGATACAGTCACACAAATTTCTTCTCAGATCTCTACAAGTTTCATTGCCTAGACAGTATCAGATTAAATAAAAAATTATCAACAAAAAATAAATTAAAAAAAAAAAAAAACGAACAAACACATTAAAAGTAAAATATTAAATAACGTATAGGTACTAATACAGCAAGAATAATTCAAATACTTTAAAATCAACAATTAAATTGTGCAAAACTTCCACCATGTGCATATAAACACATACAAACTATCAGGAATAAGCAGACTGATAGCCTCTTAATTAAGCAATTATTGCAAGCATTATAAAATGCAAAGAAGTACCTAATGTGTCTCAGCAAATATATTAGATTTCAAATAGATTCAGTCTTTTAGCTCACCAAGCTCTCCTGGAGTTTGCATTTCTTCTATTCTTGATTATAGCCCTCCTGTAGGTAATTTTTTTTTTGTTATCTTGGGTAAAAAATGGTCTTGCATATGAAAACTCACAGATGTCAGGCTGTATTTATAGCTTACATACTAGCCCTTACAATGTCAATGCATATATTTAATGTGACAAATAAATTTTCCAGTTCCTTTCTCAATTTGCTTCTTTTTAATTGAGTAAGCAATCACTTTGTCTGTGTCCTGGTTACATTTGGGATAATTTTCTTTCTAGTAGCTCATATAGCTCATATAATTTAGTAGCTCATATAATATAGTAGCTCATATAATTTTCTTTCTAGTAGCTCATATCTTTCTAGTAGCTCAAAAAGGGTTTTTTTAGATATGTAAATGGAAAAAGGAGAACTAAAGAATACATAGGGCCGCTCCTTGATAGGGAAGGTCTCCTCACAGACGATGACATAGGCAAAGCAGAGACGCTTAACGCCTTCTTTGCCTCTGTCTTCAATGCCGATGATGGGCTTCGGGACCCAGGGTGCCCTGAGCTGGAGGACCGGGACGGTGGGGATGACAAACTCCCAACTGACCCTGAACATGTGCGGGATTTGCTACTCCACCTGGATCCCTACAAGTCCATGGGCCCGGATGGGATTCATCCCTGGGTGCTGAAAGAGCTGGCGGACGTCATCGCAGAACCTCTTTCAATTATTTTTCAACGATCCTGGGAATTTGGAGAGGTCCCGGTAGACTGGAAGCTGGCAAATGTTGTGCCGATTTTCAAGAAGGGTCAGAAAGAAGATCCTAGCAATTACAGGCCTGTCAGTCTCACGTCAGTGCCTGGTAAAATCATGGAGAAGTTGGTTCTCGAACTTAATGAGGCGCACCTGGGGGACAAAGCAGTCATTGGTCCCAGCCAGCATGGGTTTGTGAAGGGTAGGTCCTGCCTAACTAACCTGATTTCCTTTTATGATAAGATCACCCGTATGGTGGACCAAGGGAAACCAGCTGATCTGATTTTTTTGGACTTCAGCAAGGCTTTTGACACGGTTTCCCATAGGATCCTACTGGACAAAATGTCCACCATACAGCTAAATAAAAACATCATACGATGGGTGAGCAATTGGCTAACAGGCAGGGCCCAAAGGGTTATGGTAAATGGGGCTGCGTCAGGCTGGCGGGCGGTCACCAGTGGGGTCCCTCAAGGCTCCATTTTAGGGCCGGTACGGTCAATATTTTTATAAACGACCTGGATGTAGGAATAGAAGGTATTTTGAGCAAGTTTGCTGATGACACCAAACTTGGAGGAGTTGTGGACTCAAATGAGGGCGTAAAGGCCTTACAGAGGGATCTGGACAGGTTGGAGAGCTGGGTGATCACCAACCGCATGAAGTTCAATAAGAGCAAGTGCCGGGTCCTGCACCTGGGACGGGGAAACCCTGGCTGCACGTACAGACTGGGCGATGAGACGCTGGAGAGCAGCCTAGAAGAGAGGGATCTGGGGGTCGTGGTAGACAGCAAGTTGAATATGAGCCAGCAGTGTGCCCTGGCAGCCAGGAGGGCCAACCGTGTCCTGGGGTGCATCAAGCACGGCATCGCTAGTAGGTCAAGGGAGGTGATTGTCCCGCTCTACTCTGCGCTGGTGCAGCCTCACCTCGAGTACTGTGTGCAGTTCTGGGCATGGGCACCACAGTATAAAAAGGACATGAAACTGTTGGAAAGTGTCCAGAGGAGGGCTACAAAGATGGTGAAAGGCCTTGAGGGGAAGACGTACGAGGAACGGCTGAGGTCACTGGGCCTGTTCAGCCTGGAGAAGAGGAGGCTGAGGGGAGACCTCATCACAGTCTACAACTTCCTCGTAAGGGGGTGTCGAGAGGCAGGAGACCTTTTCTCCATTAACACTAGTGACAGGACCCGCGGGAACGGGGTTAAGCTGAGGCAGGGGAAATTTAGGCTGGACATCAGGAGGGGGTTCTTCACAGAGAGGGCGGTTGAACACTGGAACAGGCTCCCCAGGGAAGTGGTCACTACACCGAGCCTGTCTGAATTTAAGAAGAGATTGGACTGTGCACTTAGGCACATGGTCTGAACTTTTGGGTAGACCTGTGCGGTGTCAAGAGTTGGACTTGATGATCCTTAAGGGTCCCTTCCAACTCAGGATATTCTATGATTCTATGATTCTATGATTCTATGATATGGTAGCTGTGCTTTGGATTTAGGTTGAAAATAATGGTCATAACATACCAATGATTTAGTTACTGCAGAGCAGTGCTTACACAGAGCCAAGGACTTTTCAGCTTCTGCTGAGGAGTGCACCAGGAGCTGAGAGGGAACAGAACCAGGACAGCTGGACAAGACTGGCGAAAGGGATGTTCCATACCCTGTGGTGTCATGTTGAACAATAAAAATGGGGGAGTTGTCTCAAGTGCAGTGGAGGGCTGCTGTTTGGGGTCTGGCTGAGCATGACCAGCAAGTAGTGAGCACTTGCATTGTGCATCACTTGCTTTGCTTATATTCTGTTGTTGTTGTTATTGTTTCCCTTCCTTTTCTGTCTTATTAAACTGACTTTATCTCAACCCACAAGTTTTTTTACTTTTTTTTTTTTTTCATTTATTTATTCCCTCTCCCATCGCAATGGGGTCAGAGGCAAGGGGGTAGTGAACAAGCGGCTGTGTGGTACACTCAGCTGCTTGCCAGGTTAAACCACAGCAATCTCAAATACAGTTACGTGAAGTTAAGACAACCAATGAAGTTATACTGGTAGAACAAGTGGAAATTCCTTGAAGCTATGCTATACATTGGACACAAGCAACAATACAACGTCACAAGAAGTTTCAGGCATTTGGGCAAATTAACTTTTTCAACACAAGGTCCCTAACACCATATTCAGAACCTGGGAATTTCACATGTATGAATAAGAAGTTCATAGTGCTAACTACTCTGAAAATCATACCCCTTTTAACATGGATAAGTTTGGCTGTCAAGACCTAACTTGAGGGAAAGACATAGTGATATGTGAATGTCCTGTTGTGTACTATTCAACTACACAGTCCTGATATCTATAATGTATTTAACTACCAAAAGTATCAGGTGAACACTAAAAATTCATGGTACTTCTCTAAGCTAAACCTGGAAATTTATTAAGAATTGCTTTTCACTGGTAGAAAAGTCAAAATGTTAACTGTATTAAATTTAACAGTTAAATTTCAAAGCTTTTGCCATTAAAAAAGACACCAAATGCTACTCTACAATTTCTGTGAATAACAAGGTATATTTTTTCACCAATTATCCATTTGCAATTATTTTAAGGAAAATGGCAAAAGTTGTGAAGAGAGTTTAAGGCATCACATAGCTCTGATAGAAGATTTAGTACAAGATATTAATTGAATAGTAAGCAAAATAATGAGAATATTGAGAGACATTGATCATCCCTTCTGTGTAAAACAGCCCCCCCCCAAAAAAATATATTAAAAAAAAAAAAAATCTAAGCATTTAGAGTTCTCAGAGAAAAATGGGATGAAAAACAGCACTAACATTGCAAATCTATGCTATCTGGGAGGCATGATTTTTCGTCAGGAGCTAGGACTAATAGAAATGCTCTAAGGTATGAAATGAAATCATTAAATATTTAGACACAATATAAAGACTTTTTAAGTTCAGATTAATTAGCACTTATGTTATTTATTAGTTGGATTTGTTTTTACAACAGGAAAGATCTGTCAGGGCTTTGAGGGCACCAAAAGGTTTTTATGTCCCTGACCAGCCTCTCCTCAGGACCATACCCACACTTCCATAGACTTAATTTAAGTTCAGGCCTGGGCTTTCTGTCCTTGTCTGAATTATATTGTAGGTGTGCCTGTCTACAGTTCTGTCTCTTAACCTGGACAGTTTTTGGACCCATGCTTCAGGCAGCTTTTCTTCTTGGATGGTACCCTTTGATGTATTCTATAGATTGCCCGTAGTCTCACCTTTGGCTCTGTCTCCTTTCATTCTTGACTGGATTCCTTATTTACCACTGACTCTGGCTTATTGCTTGCTGTGTCTGGGGGTATTGATGTTACTGAGGCAGTTACCGGCACCTATCTCCTGACTTACCTGGCCTTAGGGAGCAGCTAGCTTTCATTGCTTTCTGACAGGATTCTTTCTTTTATGAGATGAGCCCACTCAAAATAGAGACAGATAAGGCCTAAGAAGGAGTCCTTGCTTGGCTGCAACACTTAATACAAGAATGCAGATGTTATACATCTACATGTAGATAACTGATATATGAAGGCATTCAGAGGGACATTTGTTGTTGTTGTTCCCTGGTCCTAGTCTTTTAATGTTGATTTGGGGAGAAGTTTTCAATATCTTTCAGAATTTTTGTTGTTGTGATATTATTATTATTACTATTTTTTTTAATGATGAACTTTATCTTTCACCTCCCTGTCAGGTAATTCCTTACTTGGGGTACCACTGAAGTAGGGTTGGTATATGTTCAGATAGCTAGACAGTTCAGCAATGTCAGTGTGTGGGTGCCACACAGGTGTATATGGAGGCCACACACAGTTTTCAGCTAGTAGCCATATTAGTCAATAGCCAACAGCTTCCTAAATTCACTCATTGTTAACTGTTTATAGTTTAAATGAAAATTGAAACCATGAGTTAAAGCCCCACAGGGTGTCTTGTTTAATGCTACCTCAGGTATCTACTCACAATTCAGTCCAGTGCCTTACAGACATGCTGCCAAAGTGGTGAAACATGAGATCACTGGTGAGCTTCAAATATTCGGCACTCATCGGATGCTAAGGTAGAAACTAAGGTAGAAACTCTGGAAAGTGTGAGGATTCTCACAAGCTTCCTTTTTTCTTTTTTCTTTTTTTTTTTTTTTCTATGTGAACTTTATAGATGTTACATATAGGGATCATAAATTTATTTCATTTTATATCTGCTGAGACAAGACATTTTATATCTGCAAGACAGTTTGTATTAATCTCATAGTCTATTATTATTATTATTTGTGTGTGACTGTAAACTGGTGTTGATTTGCTCTCCTCACCTCCCTCATATATTTAAGAGAAAACTTTGCAAAACAAGGGTTATTTGTGTTAATGTGTCAAGCTCATAAACACTTACCAGCTTATGAGTTCAGCCTAAATAAGAGTATTTATGTGTGGGGGGTGAACCATGAACCTAAGGCTTATTTCCTAAGAAAGAAAAATAAAAAATGTGCTAATTTATTACATCACCTAACCTCCTCTAATTCTGAGCTCTTAAAAAAAAAAAATAAAAAATAAATTAAAAAAAATAATAATTACTCAATACAAAATTTCCCAGAGTTTACTGTTGGATTCACACTTGCAAACTTTATGAAGCAGGCATTATTCATAGAAGTAGTAGACAATATTAAAAGTAAATACTAATTTTGAAAAATAATTATCCCATTTGGTATCTACTAATGAAAGAACTCTTTTCAGATGATGCAGTCTTTATGCTTTTCCATACAGACAACCTTCTTCTTCAGAACAAAGTCACATGGCTACCACAGCACAGATGTGAGAGAGTAGAAAAACTAGCCACCTGTGTAGATTAGAAAACATTTTGCTTTACACTTTAGATCACATGGTGTTTGAACAGTCTTTGTTGAGCTTATTAGCAGGCCATAAAATAACAAAAACTGAAAATTAAGTTGATTGTACAGAAACAAATTGCAGTTGCATTGTGATACAAGCACCATCTTGTGATACAAGTTCACCGTCTAGATGCCCTCCAGCAGAAGCAATATGGAGCACTACAACATACATATTTCTAGATATCAAAGAATCACAGAATTGAAGGGGATGGAAGGGACCTCTAAAGATCATTGAGTCCAACCCCCCTGCCAAAGCAGGTTCCTTAGAGCAGGCTGCCCAGGTAGGCATCCAGATGGGCCTTGAATATCTCCAGAGAAGGAGACTCCACAATTTCCCTGGGCAGCCTGTTCCAGTGCTCTGTCACCCTCACTGTGAAGAAGTTCTTTTGCATGTTGGTGCAGAACTTCCTGCACTTCATCTTGTGGCCATTACCCCTTGTCCTGTCCCCACAAACCACTGAAAAGAGGTTGGCCAAGTCCCTCTATCTCCCACACCTCAGGTATTTATTTACGTTGATGAGATCCTCTCTCAGCCATCTTTTCTCTAGGCTGAGCAGACCCAGGTCTCTCAGCCTTTCTTCAGAGGGAAGATGCTCCAGGCCCCGTACTATCTTTGTGGCCCTCCACTGGACTCTTTCCAGGAGATCCCTGTCTTTTTTGTACCAGGGAACCCAGAACTGGACACAGTACTCCAGGTGAGGTCTGACCAGGGCAGAGTAGAGGGGGAGGATCTTGACCTGCTGGCCAAGCTCCTTTTAATGCACGCCAGGATCCCATTAGCCCTCTTGGCCACAAGGGCACAGAGCTTGCTCATGGTCAACCTGTCATCCACTATGACCCCCAGGTCCTCCTCCGCAGAGCTCCTCTCCAGCAGGTTATCCCCCAGCCTGTACTGATATATGCAGTTGTTCCTTCCCATGTGCAGGACTCTACACTTGCTCTTATTAAACCTCATTTGGTTTCTTCTTGCCCATCTTTCCAGCCGGTCCAGATCTCGCTGAATGGCAGCACAGCCTTCTGGCGTGTCAGCCACTCCTCCCAGCTTTGTGTCATTGGCATACTTGCTGAGGGCAGACACGATTCCCTCATCAAGGTCATCGATGAAGATGTTGAACAAGATCGGACCCAGCACTGACCCCTGGGGAACAGGTCTCCAGCCAGACTCTGTGCCACTGATCACCACCTTCTGAGCTCGACCAGTCAGCCAGTTCTCAGCCCACCTTACTGTCCACTCATCTATCCCACACTTTCTCAGCTTTGCTATTAGGATGTCATGGGAGACAGTATCAAAAGCCTTGCTAAAGTCAATGTAGATGACATCCACTGCTCTCCCCCCATCTACCCAGCTGGTGATGCCATAATAGAAGGCAATGAGGTTGGTTGAGCACAAATTCCCCTTGGTCTTCAAAGGAAGAGCCTTCTGCCTTTAAATATTTCCCCTTTGTTGATGGTACTTCCTCTGAACAGTTTTCTGTTAGTTTAAGGCCACTCCGTAGACCAGAAAACCCAGTCAATAATTTTCTTGCATAACCTACTTACTGACTATTCATGATTATAAATTAATATGGTAGTATATGGAATGTTTCAGGTGAGTGAACACTGGATAAAATAAAATGAATTTGAAGAAATCCAGGACTTGTAAGAAGATGAGTCAGATTCATTCCATCATGAAACAAATGTGTCTTATTGGTGGAATCACTAAGAAGACCTGTGGAGCTAAAGATTGCCTTATAATTTTCTATTGGTCCTGACCTGTTAAGTCGAGTTTGAAGGTAGAGAATATGGCACAGATAACCACCTCTTGCGGTATTTGCCATAGTTGATTCCTTTGATAGGAAACTACTAGTCAAGTAAGATCAGAGAGAGCTTTCCTGGACATCCTAAATTTGGAACAGGCCATTGTCACCTGGAACAGTGATAGTAAGCTACTGTGCCCTCCATTTTGTAGACTAAGGGTTTTAATGTTAGTGAGGGTGCCATAGCTGGCCCCTCTCTCGCGTGAACATCTTTGTGGACTAGTAGGTGTACTGTAGTTTCTTTGATTTGGAAATTCTTCAGACACAAAGCAATCCTTTGTGTGTGAAAAAGATAGTAAAAGTCTGATAAATTTGTATTTATATTGCTCCTTTCTTCTTGCTAAGATCTACCTTAAATTATTGATTCTTGCTCTTCTTAATCAAACTTTTACCAACAGCCTAGATCTCCTCCTGTAAGGGAAGAATATTGATCTCTTCAGTTTCTGTTTTGACCCTGTAATCTTGACCTTCTTCCCCACCCTCTTTCCGTTCTTGTGAGAACAACACTAATGTTCACTTTGATTGCAGTTGCTTTAAACTGTACATCTGGAATATAATCTTGAGTTACCATAGTCCCAACCCTTCTTAATACCAGATGTTGCTCGTCTGCCAAATGCTCAAGCAGCAATTGTTCAGACCATTTGCAGTTCTGTGCTTCAGCCCACATCTGAAGTCAGTCTATGCACTGCAGAAAATCAATATTTCAGGAAGGTTTGCCTGTATTAAAGTCCTCGGATCTTCTCTGTTAGCAGCTCCATGAAGCTTCTGGCCTTTCTCTGAGATGTCATTAACAGCTGTCCCATGCCTTATGCACACATCCAGAATAAGATCAATTCCATGAAGAGATTTTAATAAGGCTACTAGAAAGCAACCAATACTTAGCCCCTCAGCTATACCATAAAACTGCCTGCCCTGCCTTTGCTCAGACCCCCCATAGGCAGTTGCAGCTAACAGTATGGTTCACCCTGCTCTCATCTTACAGGAGAGACATGTGGCACAGATGCACCTGCCTCTGGCCTCTAGCGTGGAACTTGTTTAGGGGTCTTTCTGCTCTTTTTGAACGCCATCACTATTCATGGTATATAAGTTGGAGATAAGTTATTCCATTCTTGATTAGAAAGTATACTGACTTGCACATTAGAGCATCTTTCTTCACAATTTATCATCTTCCACTGAACCCTCTACTTAGTCAAAATTGTACAATATGGATCAATTCAGATGGCATCAGTTCTGTATCTTAAAACTGAGGCTTGCGAAGATTTTTCTCTCTCTTTGAATGTCCCATGACCTTGTCTGCCATTTTTAATGCAGCTAAACATTGTCCAGATGGTTTTAGTGCTAATGATCTTCCCAATGATACCACATAATGACCTGCTATTTGCAATATGTGAGAAACATGCTGGCTATCTCATCTGATTAAATTACTAATTTGCTAAATTATTAGCTTCCTAAGTATCACATTTTCCTACACCTAAATAACCTTCATAAATGTAGTCACAAAATAAATTAACTTTGAGGCCAAAGTTATACAATAAATTCAGAGAAAGGGGAATAAAAAATCATTTTCTTGGCAAATTTCTAATTTCAAAATATGTAAATGCAAAAAGTGCCAAAAAAAAAAAAAAAAAAAAAAAAAAAAAAAAAAGGAGTCATATTTGACTGTTTATCATCTGACAGGCACATTTTTTTTCAGTTAATTTGGTCAGGGAAACTTTACAGATGGAGTCTTTGTTTTTTTGCTTCGCCTCTTCATTTGCACACACTACACATTTTTTACATGACTGCATTCTTTTCTTCTGAACATGAACATGCAAATAAAACTAACTCTTTACCCCCAGAGAAGTTTTGCAGAACCATAGTTACAGTTCAGACTGAATTATAACAACTAAATGGTTTTAAATGATACCCCATGTTCCAAACTAACAATAATCTCGGTGATGGCAAATTAGAGTTTCTATTGCTCAAAGCACTATTTAATTAAAGTAACTGCTCAAACTAAATCACCATAATTCAAATAGATAAATAAATAGATATATAAATTGTTTAGACTTTCTGGTGATTAAAAATTGGAACCACAAGTTGGAATTTTATTTTTTGCCTAAAATAACTCTACTTATCTTTTTCCAAAGCACAGGAAACTAGGAATTGGTTTAAAGCTTTACTGCTAAAATAGTACATGGTTGTGGACATTAGGAAAAAATAATAGAAAAAAAAAAATGAAAAATCTAGAGAAAGTATCTTGGAAAGCAAGGAACAAACACCTTATTAAATCTACCTCTCTCTATATATATACATATAAACTGTTTGCACTTTCTCTCTTTCTTCCACCCCCACCTCCCAATATATTTTCTTAGAAATACCAGCATCGATTAATTTTTTGCTGTTATTGCATACTAGCATTATATTCAATCTTCTTATTCACATTAAGTTTTTCTCTACTTATGGGCATCTGCTTAATTCTATTATGGGGTGATTGCCTATGGCTAAGGCATCTGGATGCTGATGAGCATTTATTTCACAAGAAAGCATCAAGCAGCCCTTGCCACTCAAGATAACACTCAAAAACATATTTTCAGGATTATTAGGGTGAAGTAATAAAGTTTAAGATAGACAAACTTGCTGCAGAGAGGCGGTTCTACTTTCAAAGTTTAAGTAAGGGACCTTTAGCAAACAAAACATGATTTGAAGGTTTTCCTTTTATATATCTCCCACGTAGTTATAAGATGCTTCTTTAAGTATGCTTGTCTGTGCTCTTGAATAACCATGGAGATACCGAACCACCACATAGGTTTGATTGCATCTGTTATCAACATAAGCATATGAAAATTACGTCTGTTTAAGTTAACACTTCCCACCTCCCCCCCAAATCATGTTGGGTTTTAAAGAAAATACTTTTAGTATTCAGCAAGTACAAGATAAAGTCCCAGTTCAATGATAGACTTACAGCGTAGGGAATTTCCTTTTTTAAAACAAACAAACAAACAAACTATTGTGTTGTCAGCTATGAGTTGAATACACATACACACAAAAGCTACAGTTTGTTGGGTGTTTCTAAAGCAAGTAAAAATGTTGAAAAGCTCAGTTTTTGTGGAACTAGAATGACTTTCTATCTGGGAAATTTCTGAAGTCATTTAATAGTAAATATATATATATATATTTATATATATATATATTTTATATATATATATATTATATTTATATTATATATATATTTATATATATTATATTTATATTATATATATATATATTATATTTTTATATATAATATATATATATATATATATATGGTATTGATGCAGAGGTAGTGCTTATCTGGTATTCTGTTCTTCCACCTTGGCAGTTACAAATTGGCACCTATTCCCCGAGTCACCCCAAGCTCTCCAAATATAAGTGAATAAATGTACAATGTTCTTTATTTGTGGACATGTATATCTATCAGATCACCTATCACATTAGAAAACATGCTTCCCTTCTGAAAACACATATGTGGGAAAAGACTGGCTTCTGTTCCTACACAAACTTCTATGAACATCAGAGGAGCACTTCTGGACTAAGAATAAAATCTGCTCTCCCATATGGTCTTGCAAAGTAGGTGGCAGATGAGGAAGAAACAGAAAGAGCCATGTTCTGTCATGTTTAATTACCACCAAAAAGCTGGTGCCCAAATGCCCTCAGCTTCAATTCAAATGTTTTCTTTACTACTTCTTATTGGAACAGTGACCCAGAAGCTGGGATTTGACTAAGACAAAGGGTAGAAAGCCAGAGAATGAAGAAGGTTATAGAAAAACCCTTGTTTTCTATAACCCTGTTATAGAAAAAACCTTTTACCAACCGTAGATTCTGCCAAATGTAAAATCAATAAAATTATTCTATCTGCATTCCTACAGAACTTTATTCTTAATCAAAGGTCACCACTGTGAGAGTGGTGAACAGAGAATAAACTATTATAAACTAAATAAGTTTCAGGGGAACCAAAATAATGACATGTCAAAAGCGTATTGACTACACTACCCTTCTGCTGATTCTGTCTTTAATGATAGGAAGCAACAGCTAATTATGCTGTTAGCATATTGCTTTTTACTATGTAAGGTTTTCAAGGAATTTATGCATAGAAAAGGTCAAAGCATTTTCTCAAAAGATAGGACTGAAGAAGGTCACAGTCCTGTAAAGAAATCTTGCTGCAGTGAATGATGCTTCCAGGATGAAAGCAAAGGCAAATTTTCTTTCCAATATATTAAAAACACACTTCCAAAAGAAACATCTTCCTTTTTGTCTACCTATGGGTGAATTCCTACTAATAGTGTTGTAGTGTGTTCATTCTGCAAACTGTATTAACAGCTAGAGACAATGACAAGTGTTCATAAACACGGGAACGCGATTTAACAATCCATGCTTTTGTATTATGTTTTTGTGCATGGAAAGGTAAACGGATTTGTAGGCTCCTATTGCATATGACCCCCTCCCCCCAACCCCCACCCCCCTTTTTTTTTTTACCTGCAAAAAACAATGATTATGCAATAAAGGCAGTAGAAAGGCAATCCGTAAACTGAGTCACGCTCTCAGAAAGGGTCATCTTAGAAATTCCCACACTTATCAGGAACCTTCTACAAAAAACAAATGTACTTTCCTAACAGCCACTGAATCCCCCAAACATCATATAATTTCTCATATCCATATTTTCCAGTGTTATTAATGCACATTCAATGAGCTTTGTTTGGGTTTTAAAACAGCCTACTGCAAATATCCCAGGGATTCTGAGCAGCTGAATTTACTTGAAAGCAAATTCACAGATGTTTATATTCTTATTCAAAACTAAGTACATACAGATCATGCCGTATGGCCAGACAGCCACACAGAGGTACAGAATCTTTTGGTCTGATAGAGATTTTCATATGTAATTTGTCCATGCTGAGTTTCAACGTTGAAGGGACATGTAAAGTTGTGGTGCCCTTCCCCCCCCCCCTTCCATCGCTCCCCCTTCCTCCCAGCCTCCCCTCCACTAGTACCAGGAACAGAAAGCCAGGCATTAACAAAAGTCTTAGAAAATGAAGTAGAAGATTCTGAGATCGATAAGCAATTAATTGAAGGTGTAAAAGGAAAGTGTTAGCTACAGGTTTAACACAAAGAACTGATGGGAGAATTGTGATACTGTAGGATATTGGACAGCAATTGGAGAACATAAGAAAGCATGCTGGGGAGCTGAAATATTATTACAGGTTTTAAGTAGAAAATGGATAGGGCCTAATTTGTATACCGTTGTTAGACAGGCCTAAAAGTAAACCTCAGACAGGGATCAAACCCCAAACAGGAACAATAGGGAAGGGAAATGTTCCTGGGAAACAGTGGCAAATTGATTTTTTCAAACTCTCAAGAAAAGGAGGCTTTAGATGCCTATTGGTGCTAACAGACACCTTTTCCAGATGGCCAGGAGCATTCCCACATAGAACTAACAAAGCCAGAGAAGTGTCCAAAGTATTGTTGAATGAAATTATATCGAGATTTGGTGTACCCTCAGTAAGGTCTACTGACAGGGGACCACATTTCACTGCAGAACTGACCCAACAAGTCAGCAAAGTGCTGGGGATTGATTGGCAACAACACACTCCATATAGGCCGCAGGCATGTGGCCATGGGAAAAAACATGAACCCTTTGATAAAACAACAGATTGGTAAAATATGTCAAGAGACCAATATGTACTGGTAAAGATAAGCCCCTGTTGAGATATTGTATGGAAGGCCTTACCAAATGCCATACAAAGGAGAAGATCTAATGCAAGGAGGAAACCAATCTTTGCAATGACATCTTATAGTTTGGGGCAAGCAACTAGAACAAAAAAAAATAAAAATGTTTAGGCACTAGACCTTTTAGTTGCCTCCCAAGGGGAAGTATGCACTTTAATAAAGATTAGTTGCTGTATGTATGCAAATGAGTCAGGACGAATTTAGACTGATCTCTCTCTATATATATGTATTTGGAAAAGACCAAGATTCTATGTAAGGTAGCTCAAGATGACACCTCATAGGGTTTTGGAGAATAAACTTACCTGCTTTATAACCATCCCAAGGTTATAGACAGTCTGGTTTCCGCAAGTCAGTAGCTGACCAACACTGTAGAACTCAGAACAGGTGTCATCAACAGACTTCAAGTGACTGATCGGCTAATTTGGTGAGCTAATATGACTAATTATCTATAGCTACCAGGACTAACAATTGGGTCCTTGTGGAGAATATCATGGAGATGAAGGAGTGTTCAAATGATGATGTACTAGTTTTGAAGTCTACGAGGATATTCCACCAAACTTTTGAAGGATAAATTCCATGCTAGGCCAATTGTAATGAAAATTTTCTATTATTTCTACAAAGCTGTCTCAGTTTGAAAACGTGAGACAGTTCAGTGTTGGGTAGTCATCTGTCTTAAAATGCTGAGAAGATGGGGCTGCTTTCATTTCCAAACTGGCTGTCATAAAGGCCTTAAACTTTGCATTACATTGAGGCAGTGGTGATCTCAGCCTTATTATATTTCCCTGCGTAATGTAGCTCCCAAAAGAGATCCCAAGGTCCAGAACAGACATGGAAATAATTGTTGGGTTGTAAGGAAAAATCATATTCTATTCTACAGCAACACCAGAGCTGTTTGAAGAGTTTAGGAGTCATCTGAAGTTATTTATGTTTGATTTGGACTGAGTAAGATCTTACTGAGTAAGTATTTATTAATAATTAATTATTTA
Organism: Aythya ferina; assembly: GCF_964211825.1. NCBI lineage: Eukaryota > Metazoa > Chordata > Aves > Anseriformes > Anatidae > Aythya > Aythya ferina. The sequence continues at coordinate 55,702,558 of NC_140299.1, read as the reverse complement.
ATATTGCAGAACTTACTAGCACAGGTATTATGGTTGAGTTTGGGCCAGTGATCTTAATGTTGCCATGAAGATTTAAAAGGCAGTCCAGGGAAATGTCTTCCAAATATAGAATCATAGAATCATTAAGGTTGGGCCTTCAGAATCATCTGGTCCAACCATCTACCAACGTCACCCACTAAACCATGTCCATAAGCAACACATCCAACTTTTCCTTAAACACCCCCAGGGATGGTGACTACACCACTTCCCTGGGCAAACTGTTCCAAAGCCTGACTACTCTTTCTGAGGAGAAATGTCTCCTAATTTTCAATTTAAACCTCCCCTGGCAAAACTTGAGGTCATTCTCTCTAGTCCTATCACCTGTGAGAAAAGGCTGACCCCCCTAGATCCCCATAGATTCCTTTCAGGTAGTTGTATATGCATTACTACTATCTGTTTAAAACATCTGTTACTTTCACTCGTTACCAAGATGCAAGAGAGATTTCAGACAATGTAACTCTTCCACATCTGATTTTCTCCATAATTTTCATTTTTCATCTGAGACATCTCCAAAGAAGGCAGAAGTTCATAAGAACTTTCTTCATTCTGCTATAGAAAGAGTCTACTTACTGGAGATGATTATGCTATTAACATAGCAGCAACTTAAATTACCAGAAATATGTGCACCAACACTGGGGAAAAAGGCCACAGTATTAATGTAATTAATAATAATAATCATCATCATCATCATCTAGGTAGGAAATTAGTATTTGCCTAAACTGTCTGAGAGTTGTATGAGTCAGCTGAATTTCTGCTGATATTCGACTTACTGTTACACCAGCCAGGATGGACTATTTTATAACCAGACTTAAGTAAACTCCATAGTGCAGTGATTACAAAAGTATAAAAGCCTTATTAAAAACACAGATTAAATACATTGTTATTTAAATCTATTTCTGGAAGATGATGCTAATGTTCCCTTTTTAAGTACCAAACGTAACATTCACATTATTACAGAGCAGTCTTGGTCAGCCTTTGTAATTTTAATGAATCAACAACTGCAATAGTCTGAGTGCACGTGTATAAAAGGGGTTTGTAGGTATAAGTAAGCTCATGTTTCTTTTTCAGACTATGTTTTGCATGATTTCACACAAAACTGTGTTGCCATTGCCCATCAGACAGAATCCTGCCACAGAAAACAAAACAGGATTTAACTCTGCAAGGTATTGGATGACCAAGAAAATTATGTTTGAAATCATAAATGATTAAATTTTACTCAAAACATATTTTTTACTGATTCCACTACTAACACAGGAAGTCTCTGGAGCCAACATGAAGAACATGAAACACATGGATTTCACAATGGAGGAAATAATGTGGTGCCATGTTTGTATTTGGCTATCTTATTGCACTAAGGCACATATTTTCCTGACGGTGCAATGGAACGATTACAATGTAGTTATATACACTCCCAAAGTAATTACACAGCCCAGCATGACTGCATCTGTTCCCTCAACAGACCTTTCTTGTTTTACTATGATGTTATCCTCTATAAACAGTTTTGGGTGAGACATTGAGCTAAATGAGGCTCATGAAATTGAAAAAACTTTGTACATAAAGAAAGAGGCTGGCCTTGAAGAAAAAAAAATCTGCTTAAAAATAAAAATAAAAAATTAATAATAATAATAATAATAATAATAATAATAATAATAATAATAATAATAATAAAAGAGTAAATTCTATCACTGTGATTTCCTCATCTGGATGGGAGAATGGAAGCCAGACTTTGTTGTAGACACAATGGCTCCCACTGGGATAGATATAAAGTCCTCCGGCCACAAATGTGTCTCCAAAAGAGATGAAATGATTGCTTCTCCAGAAAAGAATCCTTCCTATTTGCCTGCAAGTAAGAAATATGTGTGTTTTGTGCCATCCCTTTGGATATCTGCAGCCTTCTGTCCAAGATGAATTCTGAGGCCCTTAGAAGACAGAACAGGACAACATTTTGCATCCCTAGTTTTCTATAAGCCCTTAAATTATTCACATTCCCCACTAGCATTAGGAAGAACCCATTTCTGTTCCATAATTTCAGGGCTTTCCTCTACAGTTTTAGTAAGTCTTCAAAGTGCTCATTTCTTTCACTTCCTCTAACCCATTGTTTCTCAATGGACAAGACCAAATAAAGGGCAGGTAAAATAACTGGTGTGATGTTGCTCATGTGTTGCCTATGGTAATTCCATAATAAAAGTACAAGAAGAAAAGAAAGTTCAGATCAATTTCCAGAGCATAAATATTTGGTGTTAACATCCCTCCTTTCACTTTTATTCTTAAACTCCTACTTTAGCCCCTATTTAAAACGGCTTTCACTTGCTTGACAAAAGTCCTGTGAATTCTCCAGTGAAATTAGTTTATTCTTTCTTCAAACTGAACTGAAGTTTCTGGAAAACCTGAAGTGATACTAAAGCCAAGAACTCCCTATAAAATGCCTTTGCATTTAGATGGAATCAGTGATTCTCTAGCATAAAGTGACACCTTCTTCTAAGAGCTAAATATTCAAAACTGAGATGTTTTGCATTTTTAACTTCCTTCCATAATAAGTGTTACAATATTGATATTTATATTCATATATTTTTTCACTCTATTTGTTCCATGTCTGATGAGTTGAAGCAAACATCAGTCTCCATTCCATACTTGCCTACACTAGCTGTATATGTAGAAATATTCACTTGCTCCACACTTTGAAAAATCTTGAGAATGTAAGTCAGTTAATCCTCTTGATCAATTTGGTGTTTAAAATCTGTTCAAAGTCATATATGCAAAAGCTAGCACTTGAGCTCACAGAGCCACATTAATGGTTAATGAATCTACCAGGGGAGGTGCCCCACTGGACATGCTGTTCACAAACAGAGAAGGACTGGTGGGAGATGTGGTGGTCGGGAGCTATCCTGGGCAGAGTGATCATGAAATGGTGGAGTTCTCTATTCTTGGCGAAGTAAGGTGGGGGACCAGTAAAACTGCTGTCTTGGACTTCCGGAGGGCAGACTTTGAGCTGTTCAGGACACTAGTTGGTAGAGTCCCTTGCAAGGCAGTTCTGAGAGGCAGAGGAGTCCAGGAAGGCTGGGCACTCCTCAAGAAGGAAACCTTAATGGCTCAGGAGCGGTCTGTCCCCATGTGCCCAAAGATGAGCCAGTGTGGAAGAAGACTGGCCTGGCTGAACAGAGTTGTGGCTAGAGCTTAGGAAAAAAAAAGAGAGTTTTTGACCTTTGGAAAAGAGGGCAGGTCACTCAGAAGTATTATAAGGATTTTGTAAGGATGTGTAGGGACTGTGTAAGGATGTGTAAGGAGGACTAAGGAGAATCTCCATCCTTTACTGGATGCAGGGGGAAACTTAGTGAGGAGAGATGAGGAAAAGGCTAAGGTGCTTAATGCCTTCTTCGCCTCAGTCTTTAGCGGCAAGACCAGTTGTTCTCTAGATACCCAGTACCCTGAGCCGGTGGAAAGGCATGGGGAACAGAATGTGGCCCTCATAATCCACCAAGAAATGGTTGGTGACCTGCTACAGCACTTAGATGTACGCAAGTTGATGGGGCCAGATGGGATCCATCCAAAGGTACTGAGAGAACTGGCAGAGGAGCTGGCCAAGCCACCTTCCATCATTTATCGGCAGTCCTGGCTATCAGGGGAGGTCCCAGTTGACTGGCAGCTAGCAAACATGATGCCCATCTACAAGAAGGGCAGAAGGGCAGACCCGGGGAACTATAGGCCTGTCAGTTTGACTTCAGTGCCAGGGAAGCTCATGGAGCAGATTATCTTCAGTGTCATCACGCGGCGCTTGTAGGGCAACCAGGTGATCAGGCCCAGTCAGCATGGGTTTGTGAAAGGCAGGTTCTGCTTGATGAACCTGATCTCCTTCTATGATAAAGTGACATGCTGTGTGGATGAAGGAAAGGCTGTTGATGTGGTCTACCTTGACTTCAGTGAGGCTTTTGACACAGTTCCCCACAGTATTCTCCTCAAGACACTGGCTGCTCTTGGCTTGGACTGGCATACGCTTCATTGGGTTAAAAACTGGCTGGACAGCCAGGCCCAAAGAGTTGTGGTGAATGGAGTCAAATCCAGCTGGAGGCCGGTCACTAGTGGCATTCCCCAGGGCTCAGTACTGGGACCGGTCCTCTTTAATATCTTTATCGATGATCTGGATGAGGGGATCGTGTGCACCCTCAGGAAGTTCGCAGATGACACCAAGTTAGGTGCGTGTGTCGATCTGCTTGAGGGTAGGAAGGCTCTGCAGGAGGATCTGGAAAGGCTGCACCGATGGGCTGAGGTCAACTATATGAAGTTCAACAAGGCCAAGTGCCAGGCCCTGTACCTGGGGCGCAACAACCCCAAGCAGAGCTACAGGCTGGGAGATGAGTGGTTGGAAAGCTGCCTGGCAGAGAAAGACCTGGGAGTATTGGTGGATAGTCGGCTGAATATAATCCAGCAGTGTGCTCAGGTGGCCAAGAAGGCCAACAGCATCCTGGCTTGTATCAGAAGCAGTGTGGCCAGCAGGGCTAGGGAAGTGATCGTCCCCCTGTACTCGACTCTGGTGAGGCCGCACCTTAAGTACTGTGTTCAGCTTTGGGCCCCTCACTACAAGAATGACATCGAGGTGCTCGAGAGAGTCCAGAGAAGGGTGATGAAGCTCGTGAGGGGTCTGGAAAACAAGTTTTATGAGGAGCGGCTGAGAGAGCTGGGTTTGTTCAGCCTGGAGAAAAGGAGGCTCAGAGGCAACCTTATCACACTCTACAGGTACCTTAAAGGAGGCTGTAGCGAGGTGGGGGTTGGTCTGTTCTCCCATGTGCCTGGCAACAGGACAAGGGGGAACGGGCTAAAGTTGCACCAGGGGAAGTTTAGGTTGGATGTTAGGAAGAACTTCTTTACCGAAAGGGTTGTTAGGCATTGGAATGGGCTGCCCAGGGAAGTGGTTGAGTCAGCATCCCTGGAGGTCTTTAAAAGATATTTAGATGTTGAACCTAGCGATATAGTTTAGAGGAGGACTTGTTAGTGTTAGGTCAGAGGTTGGACTCGATGATCCTGAGGTCTCTTCCAACCCAGCTGATTCTGTGATTCTGTAAAATACTTGTAATAGAAGATAATATTAAGTCCTCAGATTACAAAGGACATATGAGAAACTGGTCTATTTAAACTTGCCATCTATTTAATATTTCTTTTGTGATGTACCGTCCTCAGCTGTAACCAGTGAATAATTAACCTATCATATTTCCCCCCCAGACATGCATTAAGGAGGATGGGGTCTTTGAAAGTTCAACATTTAGTGAATATTGAAATTTTTCACAAACTTGATGTACTACAATCTAAGTATAAAACAACAGTAACATGAAAGCAATATTCTTTTATCTTAATTTGCTTGCTGATTTTATTCATAAAATAAAATGTCTTTTTATAAGACTTTAATTATGATTTGGGAAGAATTGATTTTAGAGTTCAAGAAGAATTATGACATTTCACACTGTCTAACAATGACAATGATCCTTAAGAGAGTTAATACCCTGACAATGATCCTTTAATGGGTTAGGCTTTTTTAGCTGACTTTATTATAAGACATTGCACCTTTGAAACTGATGGCTTTAGTATTGTATTGCTACAAGGTGTTTCTCTGCCAACATTGGCCAGTAATATCATATAAGCTTGATAGTTAAGATTTTATAAGGCCACTTATGAGTTTCTGTAGCATGAAGTTCTAGTCCCAGGAGAAGTGGAACAGCTCTTACTCATATGGCAAATTCAGAGGACCACCAAGCAAGCCAGACTGCTAATGTGGATGTGCTTAGGCAATAATGAATATCTTGTCAGGTATTGATGTATCAGGCATCATAATTTTGCAGACCCCTATTATTTGACACTCTTATAGAAGATCACTATTTTAGTTTTGAATACTGCTCGTAACACTTATGTGACACTAACCAAGAGCATGGAAGTGCATTTTGATGTTTGCCATTGAGCAGTATACAAAACAACACTTATGTAGTAGTAATACCTCATATCACTGTATTGCACGACAGATCACAAACAGAATCAGCTTATCTAATAGAGAGGCACAACAAATATAAAATCTTTTTGATTTAAAGATTCAGTGGCTCACTGCCTGGATGACAAGAAGGATAAAGATCTCTTGATGTGACACGTATGTGACATGTGACAAGCAACTTTTTACAGGGAAAAAAGGAAAAAAAAAAAAAAAAAAAAAAAAAAAAGCTAATCAACCAAAGATGGAAAACTTGAAAAATGACTATACCTTTATGGAAAACAACTAGCTGCCATTAATACAAATAGCAGATGTATTGTGTGTACTTGGTGCTCAATTCAAAGACACTCTGCGATGTCACTGGGCTTTAAAAGGAAAATCAAGACCAGTTACTGTTTGCATATTTCGTATGTAATCCAAGGTTGAATACAATCCAGAGATTCACATTCGCTGATATCTCTACTCAGACGAATGCTACTTGGTGATTGGCTGCAGTTGGCCTTCAAAAATTTAGTAAAATGATGTGTTTTTGAATGTACCAAACACAAAGCAAGTAGTCAGTGATGACTATACACTAAACAATTTTGCAACTATAAGCCTGCAGTTATAAGTGTGTTATTCATTTCTTGCTTTCAATAGGCTGTTTCATAGTATGTACCTATCTGTCTCAAATATTTGTCATGTATGTTTAAGAACCTGGGTTAAATAATGCTAGTTTTCAAAACACTGCATGCACACAAAGTTATCCCGAGCAAGGGGTATGAAGAGGTAACAAAAGGAGTGAAGACTCCAAGCAGGGATTTTGGACTGGGCAAGAAATAGATGAAACAGAAGAAATTTATGACTGAAACAGGGCAAAAACTGTTCCTTTTAGGAGTGGCATTATTATAGAGCAGTTTGTGTCATGTATAAGTAGTTTATATTTTTAAAACATAATACCCTTGCACTTCTGAAACAGGCCCCAAGCCAATCTTATTTGTTTTCAGATAACCATTATTAATCATTTCCTCTAATTCCAATGCTTCAGGAAAGAATAGGGGTCCATTATAATAGGTTTTATACAAATGGCTACTACAAAAATTCTCCAACTGTAAATAGTTCACACACGGAAATGGTGGGGAAAGAAAAATAATATTCTTTGTTTATGCATAACCATCCTCAACAGAATTAGTTTAGTAATTTAAAGAAAACCTTGAGCTGGAAGAATTAATAACTTCATGGTTATTCAAGTCATATGGCATGTGATATATTTCTTGATTACGGCAGGACTTGCTCCTAATATCTAAAACTTATTATGCCTCTGTGGCAATTAGGTATAAAACAGCTTCTGAGAAGTGTTTCATAAGCTACTCTACCTGTCATTAGTTCTTTAATTTTATGGTCTACACTACTCAAATATGTGCATCATGATCATTGGCAAGAAAAATTCATAGACAGTACAAAGTCAAAGAACTGCATGTGAACAGTAGAGAATGAGCAACTGTCACACTGTCTTGGAAAAGATAAAAGTTATTGGGATCCATTAACTCAGCTTTTGTATTGTTGTTTTTTTTTTTTTTTTTTTGCTGTTATTTATTATTATTATTATTATTATTACTATTATAAAGATAGCTTGAGGCATTACTATAATTATATGAACAGCAAATGAAAATCTTTGTAATCTCTTAGGACAACTACAAATACAATTTTATAAAGAGATTAATAGAACTTGCCAAATTTAATTTGTATAGACAACAAACAAGCAGCTGCTGCAAACAGCTTTCTGTCTGTTCATTTTCCATTTGCCATTTTCATTTAAAATGTTGTATGTCACATACTTTCTAGACAAATAACAGGTGCTTCTACAAAACAAATGTATAGAGCACCTGAGTAATTGCATACACTATGGAACTACACACAGAACAAAAAATAAATAATAAAATAAATAAATAAACAAAGGCCCCTCGGTGTGATCATTTTAAATTCTACCTGAGTAACTAGGTCCTTTTGTTCATATTTATTTACAGGAATTTGTATTTATTAAATTTGAGAAGTTACCTTATTATCCTAGATCACATTTAAAAAGACACTCTCTGTCTGTCTCTACATTACTGACTGTGACAATAAATAACAAAAGAATTAAAAATTCATCTTCCAATTTAAAACTGTACATATTCACTCTCAAAGCCTAAATTTACCAGCCCAGTTTTACTGATAGCTTCACTGTAAAAGAAAAAAAAAAAAAGAAAAAAGAAAAAAGAAAAAAGAAAAAAAAAAAAAAAGAAAGAAAGAAAAAAAAAAAGTAGGGGGGGGAGAGAGCGAAGCAGTACTAAAATGGTCTAAAACAAATCTCACTAAACCTCTGACGTTACTGAAGAGAAACAATAAAATACTAACTATTTTCTGTTCACAGAAACTCACAACAAAACCCTGAAGAGATACCTAAGGATCAGGGAATTGGCCCACAAGGCAGACGTCCGGGTGGGTGTCTGTTGTAGACAGCCAAACCAGGATGAAGAGATGGATGTGGTGTTCTATAAGCAGCTGGCAGAAGTCACTCAATCAACAGCACTTGTTCATGGAGGACTTTAAATTCCTGGAAAAATGCTAGAAATACTATACAGCTCAAAGGAAGCAGGCTAGGGGATTCCTAAAGTGCATGAAGACAGCTTCCCAACTCAGCTGGTTAGTCAGCCTACCAGAGGGGTGCCCTGCTAGACCTGCTGTTCACAAACAGAGAAGGACTGGTGGGAAATGTGGTGGCAGGGAGTTGTCTTGGGCAGAGTGACCATGAAATGGTAGAGTTCTCTATTTTTGGTGAAGTCATGAGGGGGGACAGCAAAACTGCTACCTTGGACTTTGGCAGGCTTTTAATTGTTCAGGGCACTGGTAGGGAGGATCCCTTAGGAGTCAGTCTTGAAGGGCAGAGGGGTCCAGGAAGTCTGGACATTCCTCAAGAAGGAACTCTTAAAGGTGCAGGAGCAGGCTGTCCCTGCATGCCATAAGATGGACTGGCAGGGAAGAAGAACAGCATGGCTGAACAGGGAACTTTTGCTGAGTGTCGGTGAGAAAAAAGAGTTTATGTCCAGTGGAAGAAGGGGCAGGCAACATGGGGAGAGTACAGGGAAGTTGCCAACATATACAGAGAAAAAATCAGGAAGGTCAAAGCCCAGCACAAGCTCAACCTGGCCACTATGGTTAAGGATAACAAAAAATGTTTTTACAAATACAATTACAGCAAGAGGAGGAACAAGGAGAATTGTCATTATTTACTGGATGCAGGGGGGAACTGAAGATAAGGAAAAGGCTGAGGTTCTTAATGCCTTCTTTGCATCTGTCTTTACAGACAGATGTCTTTACTAGCCAGACCACTTATCCTTGGCATACTCAGCCTCCCAACCTGGAAGTCTGGGATGAGGAATAGAAGAAACCCCCCACAGTTCAGGTGGAAACAGAAACCTGCTGCTCCACCTGGACCGTCACAAGTCCATGGGGCCAGATGGGATCCACCCGAGGTTGCTGAGGGATTTAGTGGGTGTGATTGTTGGGCCACTTTCCATCATCTATCAGCAGTCATGGTCAACCTGAGAGGTGGACCATGATGACTGAGATGACTGGAGACTTGCAAATGTGATGCCCATACATAAGAAAGGTCGTAAGGGACACCCAGGGAACCACAGACCTGTCAGTTGGACCTTGGTGCCAGGAAAGGTGATGAAACCAGTGATCTTGAATGTAATCACACAGTATATGCTAGACAACCAAGGGATCAAGCCCAGTCAACGTGGGTTCATGAAAGGTAAGTCCTGCCTGACCAACCTTGTCTTCTTCTACGACCAGGTGACCCATGTGGTGGATGAGGTGTTGATGTAGTTTACTTAGACTTCAGCAAGGCCTTTGACATGGTCTCTCATGGTATTCTCCTGGAGAAGCTGGCAGCCCATTGCTTGGACAGACACACTCTTTGCTGGGTTAAACACTGGCTAGATGGCCAAGCCCAGTGAGTGGTGGTGAATGGAGTGACACCCAGCTGACTACTGGTCACCAGTGGTGTTTTTCCACTAGGGCTGGGGCCCATCTTCTTTAATATCTTTATTGATGATTTGGATGAGGGAATTGAGTGCACCCTCAGTAAGTTTGCAGGTGACACCATGTTAGGGGAAAGTGCCAATTTGCTGGAAGTTAGGAAGGCCCTGCAGAGGGACCTGGACAGGATGGGACAATGGGCAGAGGCCAGTGGGATGAGATTCAACATGGCTAAGTGCCGGGTCCTGCACTTTGGCCACAACAACCTCATGCAGTGCTACAGCCTTGGGGCAGAGTGGCTGGAAACCTGTGCAGAGGAAGAGGATCTGGGGGTGCCAACAGCATCCTGGCTTGTATCAGAAGCAGTGTAGCCAGCAGGACTAGGGAGGTGATCATTCCCCTGCACTCTGCTCTGGTGAGGCAGCACTTTGAGTACTGTTGTCAGTTTTGTGCTCCTCACTACAAGAAGGACATCAAGGCCCTAGGATGCCAGAGAAAGCGTTACAAAGCTGATGAAGTGCCTGGAGCACATGTCCTATGGGGAGCAGCTGAGGGAACTGGGGTTGTTTAGTCTGGAGAAGAGGAGGCTCAGGGGAGACTGTATTGTTCCCTACAACTACCTGAAAGGAAGGTTTGGGGAGCTGGGGATCAAACTTTTCTCGCAGGTAGGACTAGAGGGAATGGCCTCAAGTTGCACCAAGGGAGGTTTAGGTTAGAAATTAGAAGACATTTCTTCTCAGAAATAGTCATCAGACATTGGGATGGGTTGCCCAGGGAAGTGGTGGAGTCACCGTCCCTGGGGGAGTTTACAGAAAAGTTGGACCTGGTGCTTAGGGACATGGCTTAGTGGGTAATATTTGTAGTAGGGTGATGGTTGAGCCAGATGATCTCAAAGGTCTTTTCCAACTGTAATGATTCTATGATTCTAGAAAAAAAAAAAAAAAGGAAGTTTAAATAGAAAGGGAGGCCTGGTCAAAAATGAAGAGAAAATAATGAGGGAATAATCAAAGATCAAGATTTATGAAAATAATGTCAGTATTTTATGCTTATAAATTGAATTTTTAAAATGAGCAATTTGGCTAGTGTAGCTGTGCACTGCATCAACAAGGTTCAAGTAATTCAGGTCAGTCCCTTTCTGCTTTTACTCACCATGTTTGGCTTGCAGGATCTTTTATCTGTCTTACAATATGCACTAACTTGCATAAAATAAACTTCATCTTTCTCTGAAGTGTATTTTTGGAATCTTTTTATATTAAAGACTTTAAAAATTAAAATATAAATAATTTTCCATTTTTTTTGCTTCTTCCTCTTCCATACTCTATTAGTACTCATTTTACAAGAGAATAATCTCAAGAAATCAGTCTCTGAAAACACAAAAAGCTGCAAGTTTCAGATCTATGTTTGATCTGTGAGAGTGTGTGGGTAAGATAGTTACACTTCTCACTTGTCAAAAGGAGAAAAATTTTAACCTCTCCCTATTTTTCCTAGTACTTGAACCTAGTAGAATGATTATCACAACTAGAATGATTATCACAACTTTAACCCAGATTCATGAAGCTTTGTACTCCCTTACACTTTTCAATGGAAAAACTTTGCTGATTTAAATGAGCCTTCAGTGAGCTAAAGTCTCACTCTTTCAAACTTCAAAACTTCAAAAGCAAAGAACAATCAAGGAAAGAAATTGGCACTCCTCTACAATTTTGCATCTGTTGTATTGAATAGTCTTCACATTAATCTGAATAATAATTGCTGATAAAGTGACATTAAAGGCAGTGACACATTCAGCTTGGCCCCAGAATTATTTTTTTTGGCACTTTAGAGTTAATGCATCATCTCTGCAGAGCCTCTTCCAATAAAGTTTTTGCTGGCAGCAGTGTCTGTCCTTGTGAGGCATTAAGATGGTGAGAGGAGACTCATGATGTAAAGGACAGCAGTGAAATTGCTAGACTGTCAACCTGATGAGATCTTTCTGAAAAGAGCAAACAGTTCTGATTTAAATCCAGCTGGAATGTCATAGTGTTTATCTCACAACACATTGTTTATCTCACTCACAACACATTATGTTAATTAGATGGTGACAGCATCAGAAAAAAAATCAAAACAAATAAACAAAATCTTTTCTACAGGGGATGGTTTAGGATAGGATAAGACAACGACACATGAAAACCTCTGAACAAAAGTACATCTGTTATTTGGCAGATTAAAATATTAAGGGTTTGTCCGTATTTCTGTTGTTGTTGCTTGTTTGTTTAGTTTGTTTTTATCTCATATACATACTGTCTGCATAACCATTTATTGCTGACAAGTTTTCACAAAACAAAAGCCAGCATAGACAGTACCGGGCAAGGAAGAGCAAAACTTTCCTGTCTTCTTCTGTGCCTAATGGCAAACAAAGAACTGTCTCACTGAGTCAACAGAGTCACACTGGTGTGAAATTAGGGAAAGCAAAGGGAAATATAGGCTTTGTGAACTATAAAATCTGGAGTCTAAAAGCTGTCCATTTGGCTCAGTGAACTAATATTGCAATCTCTCTGACTGCTAGTGAATACTCACCAAGTCAATGAAGAGCTCACATTGTCACCTGTGAATCAGCTAACAGCTCTTGATGTATGCTATGGAGAAATCATCAGATGTTACTGGAAAGAGTACTTGAGCACTTTACAATAATATTTAATTGTTTTTTAAATAATTTAAGATGTAGAGACAATAATTTAAGATGTAGAGACAACTACAGAATGCTGTAGAAGCCAGCAGGGGATGGGAAGGACTGAATTTGCTGGTGACCATGCAGAACATAAAACAAATGGAAATGTATCATGTTAACAGGGAAGTAGGTGAAGTAGAGAATGCCTCTTAAGGATTACAAGCCACATGCCAGTAAGGGAACACAGTCAAAAGCAAGAAGGAAATGTACTGTTTTTTGAATCTGAAATGTCTCACTGCATAGTAGCCTGTTCAGCATCACCAACAGGCATCAGCTGCTTTGTCAGATTCTGTTTTCCATCTTCCTGAGCATGTGGTGTGCTCCCTATGAATATTTTCAACATGTTGATTCTAGACCAGCTGGCACAGTACTTGCTGCGTATTGAATGTGGCAGACATACAAAATTGTTTCCAACATAGTGAAAGGGCCCTCAGTAAAAAAAGTGGATGCTTTAAAAGAGGGTTGTTTTGTCCTTCAGTCCTTTTTGATAGTCAAGCAAGCTGTAAGTAGGAGCTCTATGGTTACCAATGGTTACTCAATGAATAGTGCACTGGCTCTAGAAAGTTTGCTGAGATTCTCCAAATGCTCTACCAGAGCATGTGCACCAATTTATCACCCAGTTTCAATAAATAACTTATCTCATGAAGCGTAAAGAATAAAGTAAACTTAGGAAAATCTGATATATATACATGTATATATGGAATAAATACAAAATTTTAAAAACACATACAAGCTCATTGTAATTTGTGCCATACACACATTAAGCACAGACTCTCTCAAGAGAGGTTTGCTGCCTGCCTGTGGCCCATATTCTTGACATCACAAGGAGGCTACTGACACTGGTCAAGCCAGGTGGTTACGACTGAGGCCATGACAAGGAGACTCGGAAACATCAAAAGGGACTTTATGTCCTTTGGAATGATGCTGAAGAGATCAGGAACACAAGCAGTGTTCTCATCAATCCTTCCAGTTGGAGACTGGGATCAGAAGAGGAGGCAATGTATGGATCAGGTGAATGATTGGCTGCATAGCTCATGCCACAATCAAGGTTTCAGGTTCTATGATCTTGGCATGCTTTTGAGAGACTGAGCATTCTGACACAGGAGGGGCACACCTGACCACATGAGGCAAGAGCAGTTTGGGCAGCATGCTGGCTGGATTCACTAGCAGGGCTTTAAACTAGATTCAGAGGGGAGCAAGTAATATTTGGGGAATTCACATCAAATTGTAATTATGAATACTGTAATTCTGGATATGGCCATACTACTTGTTTGCAGAAGACAGGAAAGAGTCAGGACAGTTTTATAGAAACATGTTCTGTTGTATTTAGGAAATTTACTGATTTTGTAAACACAAACCACTAAAAAATCTTAGTTAAATGGCTTATAAATGTGAAAGTAACTGTCAAAATTAATTGATTTTGTGTCTAAGGATAAACCTTATGCCCTCCTGCACAGCAATGAAATTAGATTAGTTTCTGCAGAAGTACAGGAGTAACATTCTCTGAAAAAACTGTCCTCTATGCAGAGTTGATTTAGTGGGACGGTTTCTACCTTTTCTGACTACTTTATTGTCTATTCTTCTGTACAGTAAGACAGAAACCAAATATCGGGGTGCAAAGACGATCCATACTCTAATGAACAAAAATTCCTTTCCATTTCCTCATATAGTCAAAATTTCAGTGACAGAACTGTAGAGCTGCAGAGAACATTAACCTTCCAGGAATGACCCTGTCAGACATACAACCACTAGGTCAGGTAGGACCTGATTCCCAGCACCTTTATGTGGCAGCATTAGACTGCAGTCATGAGGTCATGCAGAACCAAATTCTCCATTATTTGTGTTTTCCTGCATTCTAAATCCTGTCTTTCCTCATGTTTTTCCTTATAATGAATAAAGACAACAGGAATAGACAGAGAATTTGGAAATTTTCTCTTGCTCAGCCAAGACTTCAGCACTTCTGTGAGAAAGAAGAGAAAATGAGAGGCAGATAGTAAACAGGCTGGGGAAGCCGCAGTGGAACACATTCAGAAGAAAGAATGATGGATTAAGTCTTAGCATGGTACTCTACAAGTCATTCTTATAGTGTCACAAGTCTATCTGTTGATAGTTACATAGCAGATCCTAACAGGATTTATAATATGTGGAAATTCCAAATTCAAATACATCATTTGTCCAAGAAATTGAATTATAGTCTATTGGTGCTGCAGAATGATAGCTAGCAGAACAACTCATGCTTTTTTAAGCTTCTTAATGCAAGGGCAGAATGTTTGCCTACCCAGATTTTTAATATTTTCTGTATATGTTAAAAAAAATGGAAAAAAAAAAAAAAAAAAAGACAGATTTATGTGTACCTTGGTTCCTTTTATTTACTGCCTCAATTTTCAGCTCCTTAACTGGGTTTTTGCTGTCACTGTCGCTCTACAGGTTTAAATCAACTGTCCCAGGTATGTGTAGTGGCAAGGCTTTTGTAGTGGGGGGCATAGGGGTGGCTTCTGTGAGAAGAATCCTGAAGCTGCCCCATGTTAGATAAGGGGCCCACCGCTGGCCAGAGGCAAGCCAATAAGCGATGTCATTTGCATTTCTGTGAGAACAGATTTAAGAAAGGAAAAAAAAAAGAGGTGATGAAAAACAAAAAGAGGTGATGGGTACATCACCAGAAAAAGAGGTAATGGGCACAAATGGGAACACAGGAACACAGGGGATTCTCTCTGAGCATCAGGAAGCACTTCTCTACTGTGAGGGTGATAAAGCACTGGCATAGGTTCTCCGGAGAGATTGGGGGGTCTCTTTCCTTGGAGATCTTCAAAAGCTTTCTGGACATGGTCCTAAGCAACCATCTTGAGCAGGGGATGGACCAGATCACCTCTAGAGGTCCCTTCCAACCTCAACCATTCAGTGATTTTGTGAGATAAAAATGAGACACTATGTGCCTTCATTGGTGAAAACATGTAATTTTGAGAGAAATATAAGTTCTGTTCCAGTCTCTGGGAAGAATACAATTAGAATCTAATTAGAGACAAGAATCTAATTAGAAAAATAAAATGGAAATAAATGGAAATTTAAAATATTATTCTATATTGTTTTTCAACATTAATTAATCTTTTTATTGAGATGAGCCACACATGACAAAGAACTTGTCACAATTAGTGGCTTAAAACTCATCTGATTTGACTTAAGTTGTTCTGCATCACTCACACTAGCTCAGAACCTAAGCAGAAGAAATTTATGAATCTGAAGCTTTCCTGTTGTAAGACACTTTCTTACAGTTGAGATGCAACAACTAACAGTATGATGCTCTTGCTTCCTTTGTATCAGACCACAGCCTCAGTTCACACCCAGCACAGTTGGGTAGTCAGTTAAAGAAGTGATTTCTGGTTCTTTATTGGACTACATTACTGTGTTACCTGATATACAGATGAATTTGAATTAACCCTGTGCTATATTGTATAGGACAGTTTAAAATCTTTAGTGTCTCTAGGCAATGGAGTAAGACAAAAATGAGAAAACCCCTCACAGTTCTGATTCAGGTTTCCAGTAAAAGTTCCAGTCCCCTTTTCTGAAACCCCTCTTTGAATGTCACCACATTTCAATTCAATTTTTAATATTATCCCGGTGTCATGAGTGCACTTGGTTTCCTGCTGACCTTGTATCTGACTCCTAGTCTTACTGTAAGTTTATATTTCAGGAGTACATTTTTTTTTCTTTAGAACTTTTTTTAAATCCTTTACTATTTTCACTGAAATAATTCAGATCTCCAAGTCAGATCTACGGCATGAAAGACTTTAGTCTAAAAAAGATAAAAGCTCCTGTCACAAATAGGATTTTATTGCAGAAACTCTTGGGCAACTTAAATAGACAATACAACAAGACCAGGATGCAATATTGTATTTATTGTAAAGTATTGTAGATGCACTTAGAAAAAGTAACCTTTTATTTTTTTAAGGTGAAAGCAGTTTCTCCTCTGAGGGCTAAATGTTTCTTTGACATCTTAAAGCATTACACTTTCTAAAAATATTTTTTAATTAGTCCTCTTGCCTACTGTCTGTAGGATCTCAGAGAATAGAATGTATATATATTAGAAGAAGGAAAATAAATCATTGTCTCCTGTGATTTTGATATCACTTTTATTAACGTGTAGTCTTAATCTCTCTCTCACGAAAGTCTTTGAATCACAGTTTGTAATGATGGCCTGATGACTCTTGTGATGAATGATTCTCACTGAGTTCCTCTATTCTAACAATCATGTAGTGTGTTTCAAGACATGTTCTTTGTTTTAATATACTTCCTAAATGTACTTGATTTCATAGAGCTATCTAGAATAAGTGCTTGGTTTAAAACAAACCACCCAGTACATCATGAAGTACAGACAAAAATCAAAACAGTCACACACATGATAAGAGACCTTCAGCCATCATGAGGTTTTGGTCTGCAGTGTGTTCCATGAGTGGTAGCACATTTTCAACGAAGCACTGTGGCTTTTCTCCAGTTCCCTAAAATGTGAATATACTGACTAGTAGAGAACTTCCGTGTGGAACTAAAAAATCTGCATGATATCACCAGCAGTAAAAGGTAAGGAGTTATGAGACGATTAAAATATCTTTATGACTTTATGGTATTTAACCTCTGTCAGTGTTTTATGGGTATCCAACCTTTTTGGTTTTTGCTTTTATCTGAGGTATTTGGCTCAGAAATTGCAGAGTCCAAGAAATAGTTTAGCAATAAATAAATCCTGTTAAAATTCTTAGACCTCATTTACTTCATTAACTGACAACCATTCTTTATTTCCTCTTCATCCAAAGCAGCCTGAATGCAATAAAATTCCATGCATTCTACAACTAAAAACAAATTTAAAGATAACAAAAACAAAACAAAACCAAACAAACAAAAAAATGAAACCAAACCACCAACAACAACAAAAAACACAAACAAAAGACAATGAAAAAACAGCCCCCATTTTTCCCATTTTTCAGAGATTTTTGAAGAGGATAAGGAACTTTCATGAAAGAACAGAAAACCCTGAAAAGACTCTCTGGGAGTCCTTTCAATTATTGTCTTTTTTTTCGTTGATGATTTCATTAATGGAAGAATTAGCTGTGTTTGAAGGTATGCAACATTTGTTCTTTTTTTTTTCCTTTTTTTTTTCCAGATCTGTAGAGAATGGTTTACCAAGCTCTGCTGCAAGTGACAAGTTGATTGAGCTAGGAAAAAGAACATTTCATCAAGTCTTGGCAAAATAATTTTACAGTCATTTCTACAGTACTAAATTTCTTCCAGTATAAGAGAACAACAAAGTTTTCCCTGCACTGAGGTAACTTATGTTTGTGTATGAGTTTCAGCATTGGTTCATTTTGATTTATACAATAATTTAATTTCCCTGTTATGAGAATAAACAAGGAAAAATATTAGATCATGGCAACGGACTTTTTGGTAGGAATGAATATAATAGTTATATAGAACAAAATCACTTTTTACAAGTTCTCAAAAGAGAACTGTTTTTGTGGTTGTTTTTCTGCTTGGGTCTTTTTCCTTAGGCAAGTATCAAAAAATCAGTTAGTCTGATTATATAGAAGTCAGAATGTGTGCTTCTGAGGAATGGAAGGAATACTTTTAACTACAGCACCCCAGTTACAGAAAAGTACCATCATGGTAGAAAAATCTGCTTACTTCATCAGTGTGCAAATTCTGCTGACAGCTATGTTGACAGCTTTTTAAGTTGTTAACATACTTCCCAGAAGTGCATCCTGTGGTCCCAAACTGAAAGGAACTGGTCTTGAAAAAGAACATAATGAAACTGCTTGATTGTTTCAAATATTACACTTAAAGTCATTTTTCCTTCTTTCCTTCATCTTTTTTCTTTCGTCTCAGATTCAATCTGTTGACCTCAGAGTCCCTCAAATCACAGCTGTTCTACTCATACTGACATGAAAGAATTTGAAGAAACAGAAAGGTAAGAAAAACAGTCACTTGGGCATATCTTTTTGCTGAAATCCTGGGGATGTACCAAACTAAGTGACATCAAGCACCAACATTTCTGAGAGGTGAAACTAAAGGTGAATGACCTGTTGATAAACTCAATCACGAGCAGTTGACAGATTTAATTATCTTGTCACCAGTTCAAGTGCTGCCTTATTGTACGTTTCACTGAAGCACAGGCTGACAGTAGCCAGAGGAATTGTGTCCCCACTTCTCCCATTCATCCATCATTAGTATTCATTCTGAGTTAAAAAAAAAAAAAAGTTTCTGGAACATTTGTCCAAGTTATCAGCAGAATTCCTAACATCTCTGTTACCTTCCAGGTGTCATGACTGCTCATTTCAAGTCAAGAAGCACTCATCTCCCTCAGTCATTTTTAAAAACAGTGCAGATCACATGCCCTGACTTCAATTTTTTCCCTCATGGCACACAAAGTAATTTCTCTTAGGCTCACAGAGGTTCTTCTTGTCTTCAATACTTATTACTAAGAGATCAGACTAAGAAGAGGAGAAAAAGAGTGTTTCTGACAGAGGCTTTGATACAAAGCCCTAAATTCTTAGATGTTCCCAGCTTCTCAAGATAAAGTACAATATCAGCACTTACTTGATAAGCAGTAGTAGATGCACATGCCCAGACATCAGAGATAACAAAAGCATCTAGAAGAGCTGTGAAAACAAACACCAATACAAAAACAAGCCGTATTTGTTGTTGGTTCATAAAAACAGGTGGATGTTCTGTGTTGGCCAATAACGAAAAGTCCAATTACATTAAGTATCTAGGTGTAAGCAAGAACTGGAATTTGACAAACCTTCCCCTGAACCTGTTCTTTCCCACAGAAGGACATGCCACTGTGCACTAACTACACCTTCTTTAAGGTTCACATGGTATATGATATGCATCCATAATGATGCATCAGCAATATTCTGTTATGACTAAGTAAAGAAGAAGCTATTGTTTCAAACTAAGTTACAAAAACAGAAGATAGAGCAAGAGTAGCTTGGAAACAGAGAGAAGGCTAGTTTGAAGAACTGAAATTTTTAAGTAAAACAGAGACAAGCTGGTCAAAAAGAGAACAATTAATCCAAGGGAGGAAAAGTCTGCCACTTTCATAATTTTTATCAGTGTAATAATTGTGAAGGCTTAAAATTCCATTTATTCCGTATGAAATGAGCCTATTTTCTACACATACTTAATGTTAGTTTGTAGAATTTGGCTGGTGTAGCCAGAAATCTACTCAAGATTATGAAAACTATTTTTAAGATTTCAACTGCTTATGTATTAAAGAAATTAATCCGAAGCAGAATATCCTGAGCTTCATCCTTTTGAACTAGTTTTCAGAGCCAAATGAACAGGTCTTGGAAAACACTATAGAAGCTGCTTGTGCCCATTAAGTTTTACATGGACAATGCTGCATATTCCTGAGCACAATCTACTGTTACTTTATCTATGGAGATGTTCCTCCAGAAGAGTATTCCTGTATTCTCATGTCTGAATAGAAACATGAGGACAGTATTGTGGTGCTTTCAGGGGCTGTATGAGAGAAGGATAGCTGTTCTTCAACTCTACATGCTGTATCTCTGGAGCTGCAAAATCCATTCTGAATACTTTTTTTTTTTTTTTTTTTTTTTTAATAGAGTTTGTCCCATTTGAAATACATTTTTTAAAATAGTGTTTGCTTAGTCTTCATTCTTAAAATCTTGTGTTACCATTTTGTATATGTATACTAGCTATACCCAGTAACCTCATGAAACCCGTATGTATGTCATAGAAATTAAATCAAACAGAATACCTGGGCTTAAATTTCATTATTACCACAATGAAATAGAACATTGCCAGAGTTAACCCTCTGCTTAGAATACTTAGAGACATGACACAGCTCTAAAGAAAGGGAGACAGTGGTTAGGATACTTTGGAAGCCAGTCAGAGACAGTTGATGATAATCCAACCACAAAACAATCTGTTGGGTCCGACATTAACTACCCCAACATCTAATAAATCCCAGTACCATTAAAGCTATCTTTTCCCAACAGAAATCATGCAATAAGGCTACATTTATGCTACATCTCCAGGGAGGGAACCAATGTCTGAGTGGTAGGGTGATATATAGGCCCAATTTCATTTCTCTGTATGGAGACTTGCCATTTTTTCTAGAGTGGTTTGCTTGTGGTTTGGGTTTGATACCTACTCTGTAGTCTCTATGTGGACATTCCCATGTAGTTCTTAGTTTCACAATCTGTAAGTCCACACTGGCCTGTTCACAAGTTTATCTGATACCCAAAGTAAGCTGCAATGATCTGCTTCAGTAACTTGCCCAGTATGTTTTCTATGTAGGTATCTCATCACTCTTCTTCCATAAATACAACAACAGTAATATGTGACCATAGAGTCTTGATACAGCAAAGAAAGAAGCAAATAATTATTACTGTTGCCAAAGTCTTTGGTAATGGTGTTTTTTTGTTTGTTTGTTTGTTTGTTTTAATAATTATAAGAAAAAATTCAAGTGTTGAGGCAGTTTCGAATGTAATCTCTCTCTTTTTATTAGAGACCACAGTGATAACTAGCCCTAATGATTGAGATCACATGTCAAAAAATTTTGCCATTTGACCCATTTTAGAAAAACTTCCTATTGATATCCATTACATCATTTTATGCAAAAGCAGCATTTAATAAACAAATAACATTACTAGAATGGTCTTTTTTTTTTTTTCTTCTAAAACAACGGTATTTAAGCTAGTTCAGTATTGATAAGCTTACATCATGCCATATCACAAGTGAAAGCAGATACACATGTGTAGCTTCTCTTCTCTGACACCCAATATAAAGTGGCATTACATTGAGAAAAGCAAATGCAACATTAAAACTGTGAAGCACAGGAAGCTTATGTGGAGGCTTAACTCTCAGTGCTAAATACCTAAATTTTTATCTCCGCATATGCAAACTTAGGTGGCAAAAGGGGGAGTTTTGGTTAGGAGAGTCCTGATTTTTCAAAGGTTTTGTTTGTGTGCTCCCAAATGTTAGAGCAGTTAAGTCTTAAACATCCTAATTTAGTTGATTCTTTATCTGATATAGGCTGCTTCCACAAAGAAATGTAGCTTCACTCAAGCAGATACAACAATTTCCTATAGTTTAAATGTTATTCTGGTGGTAGTGGGAATATTCCCTAGGTAGGTTTCAGCTCACTGTTATTACCATAACACCAGCAGTCAGCAAGATGTTTGCTCTCCATAGTTAGATCTCTGAGTGTATGCTTTTCTGCATTTCAACTGGTGCTCTCATGCAAGTCAACATACCAGAAATAAGGAGAAAACAAATTAGTCAGAATATGTGTATACATATATATGTATATTGTCTAGGTTGAAGTGTATGAAAGATTATATTTTAGAACAAAATCTTTTCTTTGTCAAGGATTCTGGAGGATTTCAGTTAAAGTAATATGATTTTCTTGATTCTCAGGTGACAACTGGGGATATGAAAGAAGACAGACCTTAGTCATGCAGTAAAGATGAACAGAATTACACTAACAAAGGTGAGTTCTAATGCTGCCCACTAGTAGAAATGAATGGATTTCTATTTCACTTGACTATATTTTTATACTTCCCTGTACTGTAAAGTAGCTTATTGTCAAGAAGCATGTTCACTGAAAACTATCCAGGGAAAGCACAAATAATACTAAAAGCAAACAACAAAGCAAAAACAACCCTAACAATAAAAATGAGCTCTGTCCTGTTACATCTCCAGCTTAGTTCTCTTGAAAAGCAAAATTCTCATTCTTTTAGTGAAAACCACACCCTGGTTTCTGAAAGGTTGATTGCAGTCTAACTGCTTTCTGGTACATATGGTCAGCATCTGCCTTAGTAAACAATGACTAAAGAACTTTTTTTTCTGTTAATCTTTAAATAAGTCTGTCCTCTTAATCTCAGTTAGCCAAATGGAGAATAACCTTACCTAACCTTAAGGATATGAAAACAGTTATAGTGCCAGGTGTTACTCTGTAAACTTCAAATGTAATCACTATTTGAACAAAACTACAAAAATTTCAACTATGGTCTCAAAAAAAAAAAAAAAAAAAGTTGTTATACGTGCCCTAGCATACCAAAAAGATGGTCTGTAATGGAATTAATACAATATTGATTCCTCAATAAATTGCAGAGTTACACTGTAGGAAGCTTTTAAATAAATAAATAAATAGTTTTCAATATGCCAACTCATTAAGCTTAATTTGAACAAATCTCTTTGTGTCATAGCAGTACATCAGTGATACAGCAGCACTTATCAATGAAATGACTTCTCATGAAATTTTTAAAAAGAAATGAAAACACAAGAGTTAAAAACTTCAGTACACCTAAATAACTAAACTTAATAGATACAACTTTAAGACAGTACATAATTTATATATATATATATAGGGAGAAAAACAACAGGAGAATACCTCCCATTTTTAATCAAATGGTATGGAAAGAGGAGGTGAGGCTGGGTATATCCATGACAGATGAGGGGAGAGGAGGCAGATCCTCCTTTGGCAATGTACCTGAAAACAGTTTCTGCTCTAGTTTAGTTTCTAGACAGCCCTCTGTCTCCACTGACCACACAAGGATCCTGGGGAGAATTGAAGTGCTGTATAACCTTTATGGCGTTGTCCCATTATCAGACCATGGACAATCATAGGTGAATTTCTGATTACAGGAAAGGGAAATTCTACGTTCCCCTAAGTGGTATCAAGTGCTCAGTACTGAAGCCCAAACCCATAAAGTCCATTCTTCTTCCAGATGATAACAACATCATTTGTTTTTTATAAGCAGGTTCTTGCTGATATTTGATTTAAACAAAGAATAGAAAAGCACAGGATAAAAGTGTGTCACTTCCTTGCGAACCTAATTCTATTACTCTGCTTTCTCACTGTTGTTTTGACCAACATGTTTATTATTTCATAGAAGAGGAGTACTTATAGTAAAAATCTGAAGGAAAATGACATTTTTTCATTGTTTTTGTAATTGAAGTTATTGTTTTGCTACAAACTTGCAGTCTTCCTTATTCTTATTTTTTCTCCTTGTGTGTTTACATCCCTCAGGTTTGGGGTGGAATAAATCATCAAGTGGAACAGCAGGTGAGGAGGAGAATATTGGCAGACAGATGATAATGCTGCTTAGCTTTCTGCACAGGAGATGCTTTTCTGGGCAGCACATTGCCACCTACCAGCAGCTTGGCTGAGCAGCAGATTCCCGTGTATGGCTGAAGCATTTCCAACTGCACTGAAATGCAAAGGGAATGGTAGAAATAACATGCAACACTGCAAGCTGCACTCAGCAAGTGCAGATGGAGATCTCCCTGGGCTCATGCAAAATAAGAAACTAAGGGCATGAGACTACCACATGAACTAGAGAAAGCCCAAATTTCAGCATCAACACTAAAAGGAAATTCAGTCTACCTTCATGGTGGTTTCGTAGCTTTACTTTTAACACCTTTCCATGCACAATCACTGAGTGCATTTGAGAGACCAGTAGCATTAGGGTTTTTAAGTAGTTGACCATGTTGCAAGGAGTAGTCTGATGCTTAGCAATTATTTAGAAATTCAGACATCATTAGGCAGTTCCTCCAAATATACTGTTGTGCAGCAAATTGTTTAGGAGAATGCAGTTACAACAAAAAAGCTTCCAGAAAAATCTGAAAAATCTACCTGGCCATGTGATGAGAAATTCTAAACTGCATGAGTCTTTAAAATGTGACCAACTTTTATTCCTTTCTTGCAGGGAAATAAGAAACTTTCTCAGTGTGCTCAGTGACCAAGGTGTATCTAGTTAAGCACATGGTTTCATAAATCCAAGCTCTTGAGGTGCTAGCTATTCTGAGAAAATAAGTCTTTGGAAATTTCTTTATGAAGTCTTCAATCTGAAAATATTTTATCTAAAAAATGTTACTTTTTGAAGTCTTCTGTGCATGAGCAGATTGACTATGAATCTCTTTTGTCACACTTGTGGAACTCTATTTACCATATATAAGCTAACAGTGACAAGCACTCCTTTGCTTTGCTCTGGGCTAAGAGCCAACTGAAGTCAGCTGCAAGCAGCTGGCTTGGCTCCAGTGCACCTTACACTCTTTCCCACCATTGAATTATTACCAAATTCATCTTCTTAACAAGTCATCAATCCTTCATCAATCCTTCATTGTACTGGCCTGTGCTGCCCTGAGAAGCTGTCATCAGCCCAAGCTTTTCCTGTTGGTCTCTGCACATTCCCAAGTCTTTCCATTTTTTTTCCCAGCTGTGGATAACATATTGAAGAAGGATCCTGTAAACATCTGTGTCAGGATTATCATTCATTTTAAATGAAGATACTGTTTTAGTATAATATCCAAGCTGGTAAACTCCTGACAGACTCTCTGAGCTGCAGTTTCAGCACTAAAGCAAATAGGGAAACCAGAAGCTTCCTCATCAATTGCATTCTACAACAAAGAGAGAGACAAGAAAAAAAAAAATGTTTTAACAGAGGGGAGCTTGCAGAATGACAGGCAAGTGGAAGAGAATCTACTAGGAAATGCTACTATGGGGGTGTCTAAAAATAAGAATTTCTATTTTAAGATTGAAAGAAAGTACAAAGTACTGCACGACTACGTCCTTTTGTGCAACAAACGTGCCAAAGATCTATTTTTTGATGTGTTTGTTTTTTAAAGCAAATAT
This sequence comes from Aythya ferina, assembly GCF_964211825.1. Lineage (NCBI taxonomy): Eukaryota > Metazoa > Chordata > Aves > Anseriformes > Anatidae > Aythya > Aythya ferina. The sequence goes on along the minus strand of NC_140299.1, from coordinate 55,677,193 downwards.
TTATACAAATAAGAAAAATTGAAATATTGAAGTGAAATCTGCAGCTTAGGGGTTGAACAAGAGCAATTCAGTCCCTTATCCATAAGGACTGATTCACTGTCCTGGAACCTCCTCAAAATCCCAGTACATCCTACACCTTCTTCCTCTTAATTGAGTAGCAGCAATAGTTCAGACCCATGGGCCATCTAGGTTGCAGCCAGAGAAAGGGATATCCAGTGCTATCCAACAGTCATTTGCAATATTCCGCAAGGAATTTGGCAGCCAGCCAACAGACAGTAGCCTGGATTTGGTCTGCAATTCACACTGATTAAGGGTACAACAATGATAACCTCTATCTGATATCATCTACAGAACACTGACATCACTGTTCTATGCCTTAGCTTTCAGTTTGAGATGGCTAGACAATAGCTGTTGAGAAATACTATCAGCTAAGATTAACATACAAGATAACTTTAACTAAGAAGCAGAAAATTTCTTGGATTTTGGCAGTCCTGGCTACCAACTTGAAAGGAAATTGTAAATATAACAAACACTCAGGATAAGACCTGAGTTTTGTAAGAGGACTGTAGATTCCAGCCAGATATTTGATTGAAACAAAGAGCATCCTTCTATCACTAAGTTTCGTTAGCTAATAAATTTTCAAACTACTGTCAAGCTGATGAAAGTCACACACAAAACACTGTTTTTGGTGGCCTTCCTTAAGCACAAGGGCAGTTTCCCAGGTAATATTCCTCACAGCCTCCTCATCATCTAGCACTTACCTTTTGTTTGACTTTGACTATGCTATTATAATAAAATGCATTGCAGAGCACTTTACCATTAAGCTTTAAGTCTGTGAAGCGTATTGCAATGATCTTTTTTGCTTGTGTTAAAGGACCAAGCCAGATTTAAGAACATGACATCTCATGGCATACAACTTGTCATTTGGAACACAAATGCATGTCGCAGTATGTCTGGTCCAGAAGACAGAAGTTTCACGTGGTGAAACTAGTAAATTACCGATATTGCAAGATGACCTCAGACAACTTCACTGCAAAACACTCCCTTTCAGTAGACTGATTTAAGTAGTCAGAAACAACTTTCAGAGAATGAACCACCAAAATAAATAAAAGCCTTTCGTGTCCCATATAACTTTAAAGAACCAAGAGCCATATCAAACAGGTTGCACATTTTTCATCTCAGGTGTTCCTTGGTAAAGAAAATATACCAAGTTTATATTATTTCCATAAAAGGTCAGCTTCAGTGGAATTTCATTTCTCCAAGGCTAAAGAAAAGAAAAAAAAAAAAAAAAAGAAAAAGAAAAATTAATCCAGGCAAAGTTTAGCTACAGTTGCATATTGTACACGAAAACAACTCTCCGCCTCCCACCCCTACACCCACCTTTTAAAAATCAGCTTGCCAGTTGCTATCTCCAACACATTCCTTGACAGTTGAGGCATATCTTCTAATTTTTGCTACTTTCTGAAGCACCGGACATGTGCCATTTGCAATTACCTTTTAAAATAGAGTTCTCCAAGGACAGCTCATACAGCATGCATCCAAAGTTTTAATAGAAGTAAAGGCAAAGACAGCTATTTGAGAACAAGATATGGGTATTGATCCATTAATAGAGTTTTAATCTTCACATAGATTATGATTAGACATTTTTCCTATTTTAATAATATATTACATAAAGGATGGAATAACATTATACTGAAAAAGTACATTTGCTTCCAATTTGATTAAACGTAGTCTGTCAAAAATACTATACCTCCTCCAGTATTCTTCCCCTTAAATTTTTCTTTCTTTTGTTCTTAATAAGCACAAAGCCAAATGTTAGTGCCCTGAAATCCTTTAAGAAATGGAAATTCAATCCTCAGCACAGATGCTTTTGTCACACATTTCTGGTTTTATTTTATTACAAGCCACAGCACCAACACAAAGCTTGAGTACAAGCACAATATTTCATATCTGCTGCAAAGTAAGCAACAAAATATGAAAATCTGTTTAGTAAAAACCTCGAGCAGTGTCTGTCTAGCTATAGTGGTGCTTCAAATATCTTTGGATTAGTGCCAAAGTAGTGCAGTATATGATTTAACAAGCATTTCAAACGAAGTGTTTATTTCATTGGTTATTTTATTTCATACACCATTCGCCCTAGATCTGCTAAAACATTTGAGAAACAGTAAAATGTAGTGGCACACACACTAAGCAGTACAACAATCTACTGAGGACTTTCTCAGACAGAAAGCTACACAAGGAACAATAATGAATAGCAAAGAAAAAAAAAAAAAAAAAAGAATATTGTAGTATGTTCAAGGAGCCAAGGATGTAGGCAGAAGAGAAGTGATCTTTTGGCATAAGGAATAAATTTAAAAAGCAATAGCTTTAGCTTTTAGATCCTGCCTCATCTAAACCAAGGCTTGTTGGACACTGTAGAAAAAATTCTTTTGATGTCCACAGGTTAGCAGTACTTTGCCTGAAGCCTTCCAGGGGTGAAGCCTGATTTTTTCTTTGCTCAGACTGCCAGCACATAAACCTGAACAGAAAAGGTGAGGGCCATCAAATTAGAGCAACAAAATTACTGATTCCCAGAACACAAAAGACAAAATACCAGGAATCTTCAGCAGAGATGTATCCCAAAGCAAAGAAGTGGGAGGAACATATACTGTAGAAGTGCTTATTTCACCCTCTCTTTTTCCTCCAAACCTTGTAGATTTACACCACACATAAAATAAGAACAATGATGCCTCTCTAAGCATCATTACATCACAGAGGCATACATCAGACTTACACCTATATCTACACGTACATCAATTACATCTACACATACATCATACATCCCACCTACAGTAGGACTTATATGAATATACGTTTAAAAACTTCAGTTAGAAGAGGTCAGCCCTCTGTCAAAAGCTGATACTCCTGCATCTGTTTGTCCACATCAGACTCATACTGAAATCCACCACAACTGCAGCAACGTACAGCTTCTGTCACAAGTACCATTGTTGTTCCTCAGAGAGATTACACCCTTCTGGGATTTGTTCACTCTCAGGAGCATTTATGGCACGCAGCACCTAGAACACCCAATATATGCAGAGCACAGTGGTTTCCTTGTCCCAGAGCTTGCTTTTGGCAAGTGTCGATGGGCTCCTGATGGAAGATGACTTCCCTTCTTTCCAAGGGAAGCTGAACACCTATTTCTCCAGTGAACACTTCACTTGCATGTGGAACAGAAGCAGAGGAACAAACAAGCTTATGGACTCCTTTTTTCTTCATTCGGGTCACACCAATTTGGTCAGTGTGACAGGCGGCGTGGGAAGAGGGAAGGCTGCTAGGCACAACAGTCAGGAATGTGATTCCAAAGCCAAACATAAACACCTATAAGTTTGTGACAGATCATCTAACCAGACTGCTTCTGAGGAGTGGAAATAATAGAGGCTATCTTATAGAGATGCTTTGTAGTTAGTATTGATAATTCTCCAGGCTCTTATTTTTTCTTCATAACAAACTGCATTTTTTAATGCTTCTGCATTTGCTCTGTTCTAAATTCTCTAACTACTTGCATCTTTTCCTCATGTAGGGTTCACTTTGAGGGTTCACTTTCTTTCTTTCTTTCACATACACACACATTTTTAAAAAAATGCAAACCACAATGAGCTGAACATTGGACTCTAACTACAACTCTACTAAGCTAGTAGAGTTTTCTGTGACTACCAGCAATTGACATCCATGCCTTTCTAGAAGTACATAATCTACAAATTTCATAGGCATGAGTAAGAAAGATGTCAGTTGTCCAGTTGCCTGCCTTTATGAATGGCTCTTCCCCTTTGTATTCTTTTCTCTGAGAATGTGTTGAGAACAGCCCTGAGCAGGTAAAGAACCTGGGGGAGCTGGTTGATGAGAAGCACAGCATAAGCTGGCACTGTGCGCTTGCAGCCCAGAAAGCCAACCGTATCCTGGCTGCACCAAAAGCAGCGTGGCCAGCAGGGCTGGGGAGGTGATTCTCCCCCTCTACTCTGCTCTCATGAGACCCCACCTGGAGCCCTGCGTTCAGCTCTGGTGCCCCCAGCACAAGAAGGACATGGACATATTAAAGAATCTAGAGGGCCATGAAGATGATCAGAGGGCTGAAGCACCTCTCCTATGAAGACAGGCTGAGGGAGTTGGGGTTGTTGAGCCTAAAGAAGAGAAGGGTCTGGGGGGACCTTACAGTGGCCTTCCAGTACCTAAATGGGGCCTACAGAAAAGCTGGGAAGCGACTCTTTATCAGGCAGTGCAGTGAAGGGGACACAGGGTAATGGTTTCAAATTAAAAAAAAAGGTACATTTAGATTAGGTACTAGGAAGAAATTATTTATTCTAATGGTGGTGAGGCACTGGAACAAGTTGCTCTAAGAAGCTGTGGATGGGATGCCCCTGGAAGTGCCCAAGACCAGGTTGGATGGGGCTTTGAGCAACCTAGTCCAGCAGAGGGTATCCCAGCCCATGGTAGGGGATCAAACATGATGATCTTTAAGGTCCCTTCCAATACAAACCATTCTATGTTGATAAGACAGGTGGAAAATTTAACCCCTTAACTAATACTCTTAAGCGTTGAGTTTGGCTCCTAAATTCACTAGGAGAATATAGGAATAAACAGACAGACAGACAGAGAAACAAACAAAAAGCAAAAACAAACAAACAAAAAAAACCCTTTGAACAGTCTTTCTTGCCATTTCACCTTAGCTGCAATGACTCTGAATCTAAGCATAGTCCTGTAAGAGTTAGGAGGAGGTGGGAAGGAATAAATAAAGGAGCAATAAACAAGATAGCACTTTACCCTGAAATTAATTCAGCTTCTATGAAAGAACAACCTTCATGTGACAGAATTCTGGGTGCCATAAGAAGGTGGTTGTTAGAATATTACAACAAATTTCCATAAGACTAGAAGCTTTGTGCTATCTCATTAACATGGCTAAAAAAAGTAAATATCACTCCTGCAGAGGTTTTAGAAAATATTAAACAACAATAACAATGAAGCTATGTTTCAAAAGAAAAAGCCAACCATTTTTTTTTTTTTTTTTCTGTGAAACGGATGCTAAGCTTTCCAACAAAATTTACTCAAACAACCTTTTTGTTTTGAAAATTAATTTATTAAATGCTCTTTTAAGGTTTTAGAAAATAAATACTTAGTGATCAACAACATATTTCCAACATATGGCTTAATTAAATCAAATTGATTTGTAATCTTACAAAGATACTAAGGAATAAAACTAGCTCCTTAGCATTTAGAAAGGTCGTTCTTTTTTCCCCTGATTAAAATTCATAATTAAATTACAGCAGCTATGTTTTTCATCAAGGAAGTAGTTAAATTACTAATTTTATATAAATACATTACATGCTAGCTCAATAAATTAGAAAGAACAAGGATAATCTGGTTAGAATCCAATTCAGAGGAAACTGTGGGCGGATGGCCATTTACATGAGAAAGCACAGGATAAATAAGGTTCATAAATTATTCACAGCTCACCAACAAAATTTAGGGCATCAAATCTTTTTAGAAATTAAATGAGAACTGCTGGCAGAGTGATTCAATTTATTCCCCCTGAAGGGAGAGAAAAAAAATAATTTCCAATCTCCTAATAATTCTGATTTCTTTATTTTGTCAAAATTACCCTAAAAAGGAACCAGTGACACATCACACTGTCACCGGTACTGGTATTAACCGTCTTGCTACAGTTCCGATGTTTCAAGGCAGATAACATAAGATTTTTTTGATTAAGTCTTTCATTTAATTAATGAATAAAAATGGCTGGTATTCCATTTTCTGTGTGAGTTACTCACATTAAATGGAATTTGGCCAATTCAAAAGCCAAATTTTTTTTGCAGCTTTAGAAAACTGCTGGTAGTGAAGTAACAGTCTGCAACCCTGTCAGAAAAGCAGTCTGTGGTGTGCATCAGAACATTCTAACAAGCTGTTTATTAAGCTGTTCCTAAATCTTCCTCTGTTCAGGATCTGAATCAGCCACTATTATACTAGTGAAATGTTCCAAATTTAGGTGTTATCTTAAAGCAGAGTAGGGCTTTTCACCTCCAGAATCTTTTTTTTTTCTTCTTTCAAAAGAAGAAGAGCAAGACTTTGTTCTCCCTCCTTCCAACTAAGCTAAGGTTCTTGCTTCTTGTGCCACAATAAAAGTTATGATGTAATCCTTATTTTTCCACATATACTATCAAGGCTTTATTAAATTAAATCTTATGATTAATATAGCAGTTACGGAAAGGAAGCTGCTGTCATCATACAAGGAAGCATTTCCAGAACCATTACTCTCTTCCTCCCTGCCCTGCCTTCTTTAAGCCCTTTCCTTCTTCATGCCCACACTGTTTACAGAATCTGTCTTCAATAGCTAGTTAAAGCCAAGAAATATCTAAAAGGGAACGAATTGTACCTGCTTCTTCAATGCTTGAAGAAGGTGCAAAGTTCTGCGAAATATGTGAAGTATAGGAAGGTATTTGAAGCACAAAATCTGTCATGAAAATGAAACAGGCTGAAAAGGCTTTGCTATTTTGAGACACCTCACAGGACTAGTCAGATTAGTGAGTTAGTCCTGCACAGAAGCCATTTGATTTGTTTAGAATGTAGTAATTTCTTACCGTATTTACAGTACCCCCAAACCATGTATTTCTTCTCTTTCTTTTAGGAGGTAAATAATGGACAGAGAAAAATGGCTTCTCCTTTCCCGTACAAACTAAGCCTGGGCCATAAAAACAAAAACAACCACAGATTTTACAAGTTTCTGAAGCTGTGTATGAAAATATGTTTTAATGTATTTGTTGTATCTGCACATACGGATTCAGTATTTATGTACTTGCAGACTGTTATGGTTTAATTTGACAATTCTCATTTTTCAAGTGGAAAATTTTTAATGATGTGTAAAAGTCAAACATAAAATTGTGAACAGGATGGGTTTTTTGTTGTTTGCTTTTTGTTGTTGTTTTATCTTTGTTTTTGCAATCATTTTTAAGCAGGTTTCTTGAAAGAATCTTCCCTTAGTCCTACCCATACTTAAAAAGGTTTTTCTATTTGTCAGTGTTTGCTTCATTTAAACAAGCTGGTACCTAGATTTTCTAGTGCACTTCAGCACACTGAAGTCATTCTGACTTCAAAAATTAATCTACCTGCCTGTCTATTTCATGAGTGATTAGTTAACAACTACTTTTATTAAGAAGCAAAACAAAACAAAATGTAATGTGTGCAATGAAGTGACCTGGATTGTTTTCTGATAGATAATCTATGCAAGTAGATTGAGGACAGTATCTACCCTAGACCTCCACTGTAGAAGAGCAAACTTGGCAAAGATACAGGCCTATGGCACCAGGTTTCATATTGGTCTATGCAGATGATGAGGTATTTTATCCTACAGAAATAAATTACTGTTCTAAATCTTCAGAGTACAGAAGAACAGATTGGAGTGCAGTTTTGTTACATTCAACAATAAGCAGCCCCATATCATTTTAGAGCATCTAACGAGTTTTTCCACCCTCAGCCTTTGACAAAGATTTCATTTTACAGACTTTTTACCTGTTGAAATCTTTTGGATACAGAACCAATGACTTGATTGATTCTTCTACTGATTTCTTGTATAAGTTCATCCTTTGTATAACAGGAATAAGAAAAGATGAAGCACATAAGAATTCAGCCTCACCTTCACAAACAACATAGATTGTTTGCTGACTCTCAATGTCCAATATGGACTGTGTGGATATTTGCCAGGCTAGACTTAAACAGCAGAATATGAAACATGTCATAAACTCATATTCTGTTTCAAATTTTCCTCTTCTCAAAAGACTGACAGCAGAAGGTGGTCACAATAATGGTATTTAACATGATCAAATGAATTGCATCTGAACTTCCCAGCTAACCTTCTAAAGGGGCTAGTGCAATCTTTGGTTTGGGGCAGAATACAGAAAAAAAAAAAAAATCTATTGAAAATTATCGGTGCACTTATACTGCAGTCACTAACCTTTCAGATAACTGAAAACCCTTTCCAAATTGTGTAAACTATGTTAAAATACTTGAAGTCTTCATGGATTCTTGCCTGCTAGATGTCTTAATCTCTGCTAATACAACTGTATACTTCTAGACTACTAGCCCTGCTATGGAATGTGACAAATTATTATTTTAATTTGGGACAGTCACAATTGCAGCTTCCACTGGCTATATGTATATTTGGTAATCATCATTTTCAACTCAGATAACAAGAACTGGAAAAAGAGTCAACCGCTCTGAGCAACCATATATTCATGATATGTCCATCCCTGGAGATATTAAAACTTGACTGGACAATTCACTTAACAAGCCAATCTAAGCTGATCTGGCTTTGAATATGACAGTTAACAAGATGTCTTTCAAAGACCAAATTATATAATTCTGATTTCCGTTTTGTACAAGTCCAAGCAAACATGCCCAGCAAAGACATAATTTTTTCCACTTACAGGTTTGGTACTATGGAAATGGAATGTAGGAGCACACATATTGATGTGATAGAAATATAGAAGTTCCTGCATTGTGCCTTGAATTGGTGTTACAGCAAGACCACAGGGACAGACTCTGAAGAGTTGAAGACTTCTAACAATATATAAAGGCAGTTCTCAGTGCTTTTATATTCGAACATATGATGTTTGGGTAGATATTATTTCCTCTTTTCATTTTCAAAATGCATCATTTTTCTCTACTCCTGCACAGAATTCGATACAACATGGATTTTAAGATATTTTATCTGCTGTATCCCAAACAAAAATTAATTTATTCTTTTCCATGGGTAGAGAAGGAAGGAGATGACACTGGCCTAACGCACTTGACTTTGCCCTGCACCATGTACTATTTCAAAATGATGCAATAGGAATTTTCTTCAGATGGAATCATTCTGTCATCAATGGTCTTAGCCTCAGATGTATCATAGCATCTATCTTCAGTTCTCAAAAATGTCCATGTAATCTCAATAGAACAATGATCCTTGAATCACAGAATAGCAGGTGAGACTGGATACAAAAGAGCCTTTCAGCCTGTGCTCACCAAAAGGGTTATGACTATATTTCACAAAGCCATCTTCATCACTTCTTTCCTATTATGTCCATCTCTAGCCTCTACCACGCCCACAACTCTTCCTCTTACTACCCCAAACTCCGTTTTGAAGCCAGCATATTCTATCTGATCACAACTGATAAGCACTGTCTGTTGATACTTGTCTCAGCTCAGCACAATGAGAAGCCAATTAAAAGATAAAAACAGATCTGTTTGAGAAGCAACTCAGATGATCTTCCAGTGGTACAAACTACAACTAAATATACACTCTTCCTTCAGTTGGAAAGACAAAATATATGAGCCAACACTTGACAATCATAAACACGAGCTTTGAACTTGGCAACCAACACTACCCTATTAGCTTGCATATCAAACACGTTTCCAGGGGTTCATAGACTGAGATCAGAAAGCCAGTCTAATAAATACAGTTCTTGCCTTTGAAGTTGGAAGTGTTGAGGCATACTTTGATTTATTTTTGCTAACAGAAACTACACACATTGTTGAAAGAAAATAGTTTAAAAAAAAAAATCAAAACAACAGCAAAAAAAACAACTGCTGAACTGCTGCTGGAAAGAAAACAGAAGATTACATCACAGAATCACAGAATTTCTAGGTTGGAAGAGACCTCAAGATCATCGAGTCCAACCTCTACCTAACGCTAACAATCCCCACTAAACCATATCCCTAAGCTCTACGTCTAAACGTCTTTTAAAGACTTCCAGGGATGGTGACTCCACCACTTCCCTGGGCAGCCTGTTCCAATGCCTCACAACCCTTTCAGTAAAGAAGTTCTTCCTAACTTCTAACCTAAAACTCCCCTGGCGCAACTTAAGCCCATTCCCCCTCGTCCTGTCACCAGGCACGTGGGAGAACAGACCAACCCCCACCTCACTACAGCCTCCTTTAATGTACTTATCAAGAGCGATAAGGTCACCCCTGAGCCTCCTTTTCTCCAGGCTGAACAAGCCCAGCTCCCTCAGCCGCTCCTCATAGGACTTGTTCTCCAGGCCCCTCACCAGCTACGTCGCCCTTCTCTGGACCCGCACAAGCACCTTGATGTCCTTCTTGTAGCGAGGGGCCCAAAACTGAACACAGTACTCGAGGTGCGGCCTCACCAGAGTCGAGTACAGGGGGACGATCACTTCCCTAGCCCTGCTGGTCACACTGTTACAAGCCAGGATGCCGTTGGCCTTCTTGGCCACCTGAGCACACTGCTGGCTCATATTCAGCCGACTATCCACCATCACTCCCAGGTCCTTCTCTGCCTGGCAGCTTTCCAACCATTCCTCTCCCAGCCTGTAGCTCTGCTTGGGGTTATTGCGCCCCAGGTGCAGGACCTGGCACTTGGCCTTGTTAAACTTCATGCAGTTGACCTCAGCCCATTGGTGCAGCCTATCCAGATCCTCCTGCAGAGCTTTCCTACCCTCGAGCAGATCAACACATGCGCATAGCTTGGTGTCATCTGCAAACTTACTGAGGGTGCACTCAATGCCCTCGTCCAGATCATCGATGAAGATATTAAAGAGGACCGGCCCCAGCACCGAGCCCTGGGGGACGCCACTAGTGACTGGCTTCCAACTGGACTAGGCTCCATTCACCACGACTCTTTGGGCCCGGCTATCCAGCCAGTTTCTAACCCAACGAACCGTGCGCCAGTCCAAGCCAAGAGCAGCCAGTTTCTTGAAGAGAATGCTGTGGGAAACAGTGTCAAAAGCCTTGCTGGTAGACCACATCCACAGCCTTTCCCTCATCCACCCAGTGCGTCACTTTGTCATAGAAGGAGATCATGTTCGTCAAGCAGGACCTGCCTTTCATAAACCCATGCTGACTGGGCCTGATCGCCTGCTTGCCCTGCAAGTGCTGCGTGATGACTCTCAGGAGGATCTGCTCCATGAGCTTCCCTGGCACTGAGGTCAAACTGACAGGCCTGTAGTTCCCCGGGTCTGCCCTCCGGCCCTTCTTGTAGATAGGTGTCACGTTTGCTAGCCGCCAGTCAACTGGGACCTCCCCCGATAGCCAGGACTGCTGATAAATGATGGACAGTGGCTTGGCCAGCTCCTCTGCCAGTTCTCTCAGTACCCTTGGGTGGATCCCATCTGGCCCCATCGACTTGTGCACATCCAAGTGCCGTGGCAGGTCACCAACCAGTTCTTCGTGGATAGTGAGGGCCACATCCTGCTCCCCATCCCCTTCCACCAGCTCAGGGTACTGAGTATCCAGAGAACAACCGGTATTGCCGCTAAAGTCTGAGGCAAAGAAGGCATTGAGCACCTCCGCCTTTTCCTCATCTCTTGTAACTAAGTTTCCCCCCGCATCCAGTAAAGGATGGAGATTCTCCTTAGTCCTCCTTTTTGTGTTGATGTATTTATAGAAACGTTTTTTGTTATCTTTAATGGCAGTAGCCAGATTGAGCTCCAGATGAGCTTTGGCCTTCCTAATTTTGTCCCTGCACAGCCTCGCTACATCCTTATAGTCCTCCCTAGTGGCCTGCCTACTTTTCCAAAGATTATAAACCCTCTTTTTTCTCCTAAGATCAAGCCACAATTCTCTGTTGAGCCAGGCTGGTCTTCTTCCCCGCCAGCTCGTCTTTGGGCACGTGGGAACAGACCATTCCTGCCATACATGTATATGATTGATTACTAGCCAGCTACAGTACATTGCAGAGCAGCCATAACAATCGTAAAACAAAATAAAATCAAGTGCTACACATGCATAAAAAAAAAGAACAGACACTGTCAGAAAATAAAAGTGATGGGCATCAAGGGTTCACTTATTCCTTGATGTTATAAGTGATACTGATGCACAGCATCTGGAGCATGCGCTGCCAAGTTCCTGCTATAGTTTGAGTAGAGAAGATGAAGGTTCCCCTCAGCTGCATTCACTTCCAAAAAAGTATTTATATATATCTCAAAACACTACGGAAAAAAAGAGCCAATTATTCTGAAACAGAAAGGCCATGTACCTCTACAAACATAATGGATTATCCAGCTGATTTTAAAAGGGCTTTAAAATTTATACCACTGTTCTCCCTCTATTTTCTACAAAATTTTCTCTGCAAAGGTTTGCACTCAGCTTCAGGGTGGATATAAAATTCACACCACCTTATCTCCTTCCCTCAGCTACATCTGAAGCTGTGCTTAAAACCATAAATAATCCCATCAAGATGACTATTTTACTGCAGGCTTTCAAACCTTCATACACATTTTAGAAAACACTGACAACCTGTGTATAGATTACTGTTTTGAGGTTCCATTTTGTATGGCCCTAGCCAATTTTTTGGAAGGGTCCTCAAACCAGCTGCCCAGGTATACAGAAAAAAATCTGCATGGAAAAAGAAAGAATTCTTTATACACTGTCCACCCAGTTTCCTGCATTATCTGCTCCCTTGTGACACTGACATAAACCTACATGCTGTTGCTTCTTTACTTTCTGTTCAGCATCACGTGTTCTCTATCTACTGACTGTCACTGTAAATGAAGCAAGTTATATATTTTTGAATGACACTAATTTTCAGAGCAAAACAGTCAAACTTAGGGACAAGGCTGGTGCAGGCCAAAAGTAATATTCCCCCTCTGCTGTACAGGTGACAGAGCACTGGCACAGGTTGTCCTGAGAGGTCGTGGGGTCTCCTTCCTTGGAGATCTTCAAAAGCTGACTGGACATGATGGTCCTGGGCAGCCTGCTATGGGTGGCTCTGCCTGAACAGCGGGTTGGACAAGACGACTGCTAGAGGTCGCTTCCAAACTAAAATAGTCTGCGATTCTATGAGATGTGAGATAAAGTAAGAAGAGAAGAAAAAAATAAGTCCAATTTGGCAGGAATTTTGGATAATCTTCTATTTGTCAGAGAGATCAAAGTAACTGTTTACTATAAGTGATCAACTCTGCACTAAGGCAACAGACAATAGCTTGTAGGTGTTGGCTTTGTAGGTGTTTTTGTGGCTTTCTCCCATCACTGTCTATGACCAGAATAAGCATTTGCATGACTATATGAAAGAGGATTTTTTTGGTTTTCATCTTCATCATTAAGAAAGAAACCACTAACAATTTACAGAGATCACAGACAAAGGAACTAAATGACAGATGGTTCTGATTTTTAAGCAGCACAAAGTACCCCAAAACACTGGAAAGTAGAATTTACAAAAGGCCTAGTTGCTCAAACTAATGCTGAAATTGGTAAATTTCAGTCCCATAACTGATCATTCACCTGTGATACTACACATAGCTTTACAAGCAGCACCTGCTTCAGGTACAGTTTCAAAGAAGCACATTTCAAAAGTTTAAAATCCTTTACTCAGGATTCATTTTGCACTGTTATAATTAATTGTGTGTGACCTGTACATAAGCTTAAAAGGTTCTAAGACATATTATCCACAGCTACGGCAGGCACAGAAGATTTTGAATTTTTCCACATTAGAAACTATTTTCTCCTTAAGTTTACACCTAAATTTAGCAGATTTGTTTTATAGAAAAAGTTTAAGTACGTGCCTGTTTGTTGAGAAGCCTAGATTACAATTTTTTTCTTTTCCAATCTTCTGTTGCAGAGGTGGAACTAAGCGGTTGGTTGCTTCCAATCTTACTGAACTGATTCCATCTGTTTACAAAGAAAACAGCTTGACTTTTTTCCTCCTGGATGAAAAACAAGATTCTGTTTATAGCAGAATGGCATAAACCATCTGCAAGGCTCCTTCAGATCAGTGGGAGTGATTTAACTTCCGTTCAGTACAGCTGTAGATCTTGTACAAACTTAAAGCTGCTTTCATTTATAATTCATAAAGGATTGACCCCAGTTTTCCAGATGGATGTATTTGCTGAAAAAATGTGTCACAGTCTTCAAAGGCTGTGATTTTGCCATAGCACACACTCGTTCAAGTTATGGCCTATTTTATGCTACTAACAGTTCAAAATAATTTAAATAGCTCTGACTAATTTAAACAAAGCAACAATAACATTAAAAAAGCAAAAAAAAAAAAAAAAAAAAAAAAAGCCCTCTCAGATGCCATTAGTATTTATGTAAGGTATCCTTCAGCTAGCGTATGTATTTTGATAAATAGATTCTTCATTTAGTTAAAAGAAATATTAGGGTACCCCAGTAAAACAAACCAAAAGTGAAACCATGAATTTGCAAAGTTGCTTTATAATTTGTCATTTCTGCTATTGGATTTCAAAACATATGTGGTATTTGACAACAATAAAACAAAATTAAAAGACCTTATAGTATACTGGGAATTATGCACTTATGATTGTATATATTCTAGAAAACAGCTTTATTTGTTGTTTTCATAACTACACACATTTATAAAACAACAGCAGAAAATCAGGAGGTAAGTACTGATATAAATATTTAGGTGTATCTCTTTAAATAAAAGCAATTAGCCTTGATAATAATTTTGTTCTTCTGTCATATGTGAAATGTTGACTAAGATAATGGATGTCATTCCCATATGAATCATTATACTTACATACATACAGAGGAGAAAGTTTCTTTGTTTTAGAGATAACAACACTAAATTGTGATCCTACTTGCTTAGTCTTTGCAGACCATTGAATTTAATCAGAAAATTTTGTCTGACAATTCCAGATATTTAATACACATACAGCTGAGGAGCAAAAAAGTAAATAAACAAACAAACAAAAATCTGTAAGATCACTAGGACTACTAGTATAATATACAAAACAAAAGGTATAAATATACTTTTAGGATGAACAAGTAGATGTTTTAAATGAGTACATTTGGATGTCGGCATTCACACTGATCAGTTTAAAATGGCTTCTGTCGGAGAGGTAGAGATAAATGAGCTTTCTTTAGTTGGCAATCTTGAATCTGAGTATTAGTCACTTTTTCATTTCCAATGTCATTCTTAGGGAGAAAAAAAAAAAAAAAAAAGTTTTGTTTATTAATATATTCAGCTGTTTGAGACATTTATGCATTAATATAGAAATTTATGCGTTAATATGGAAAAAGCATTATGTTTCAAACTGAATATGTGTATGGAGAAAAAGCAATAGGAAGTTTTTATGATTAGAATAATCAGCTAAAATGAAAATAAAATCTGTAAGTAAAAGAAACCAGCAGAAATCTTTGAAAATTGCTACGTAAACTGGTCTGGATGGTTAAGTCTGTATGCACAATTAGCAAGAGGGCAAAGTTCTGATATGGACATTTACTGACTTGCTTAATGGAAACGCTGCTTTTTCAGCTAGCATACTCTCTTGTGTTAGTAAGGGCCAACTGCAATGTGCTGTTTGACACCTATAGCAGTAACACTTTGGTATAAACATAAGCCATCAAGCCAACAGCAACAAAAAAAGTTAAATAAAAATTCACAGGAGATAGTACATGCAACCAGTGCTTTGATGTGAATTTTTAGTTTTAAGGCCACAGTAGCTGATAAAATGTTAACAACAGAGCTATATGATACAGCTTGTAGAGTGACCCGGATAAGAATAATCATCTTTTATGACACCTCTCCATCCCCACTACCTCTGGAATATAGGGTAATCCAGAAAGTATTAAGAGACCCATTTGAATTTCCTCTCTGTCACAGTGAAAATCACAAGGTACTAATAAATACTATATCACAGCCACCCACTATAAGTGTTACTATAACCCAAGGCACTGTATGTCCTTCTCTACTAACACCATAAATAACTGATTATGACACTCTAGGGAAGATGGGTGGTTATTTTCAGTTATAAGCAGGATCCATGTTCAAAGAACAGATTAGAGATAATTATGTGTGCATTTATCTCTATTAATTATTCATTAATAATTATGCATGTTTATGTCTCCTGTCAGCTCAGCCAAAAAGTTTTGAAGACAGTCTCATCATAAGATAGCTGGAAGCAAAATGAAGGCTTACACTCCATCTTTCAACAAACAGACACTATGCATTTTGTAGAACCTAGATATCTTCTAAATCAAAGTGTGTTCTACCTTACTAAAGTTTCACCTTCACCTTGTAAAATGCAAAAAGCTGAAACAGGAATATGACCAAAAACTTACATGCTTTCCTGATATTTAAAAAATAAAACATCAACATACATGCATATGCAAAATAATAACTACCAAACAAACAAACAAAAACACTTATTATGAATATTTGAAAGGGTCAAGCCAAAGAATTACTAGAACTTGACAAAACAGTAACAGCCCACAGTCACTTTACTGCAGAGAACTGAATTTCTTTTTAGATATCACTGAAAAGGAATGAAAAGGAATGAAGGGTACATCTGTCTTTTTTCTTGTTGGAAAGAACAGATTTTTTTTTGAGCCATGATTACTAGAAATGAGCAACAAAAAGGGAACAGGTCCTTCATATCACTCCCACAGTCATCTATGCCACAGAACCACAAGTTCCAAGTCTGCGCTTACCAGCAGTAGCTGTAATGATAATCAGCCTCAGAATATTGCTGTGTCAGGACAGAACTGAAAAATACGATGATTCAGCAAATCATGAAAAAGTTCACTGCTCTGTCAAGAGAATGTGACAAGATTTCACTGTTACATACTTACCCATCTACTTCAATGATAATGTACATTTTAAAAATAATCTAGTTTATATTAATTAATACTACTTAAATATAAACACTTTACCAAATCAGAGCTATTGCTAGATAAATTTATTACATAAAACAAAGTGTAGGCACTTTGTAGGTACTGAAATCTCTAAATCTTGTTAACAGTATGCACTGAGCATGTATGGTGAATGTGTAACAGGAAACTCTGTACCACAGCATGCCAGAAGATGAAGCATCTTATCTGCACAGTCCCTTCTCAGGACACTTCCCCAGCTGGCTCCAAAGGCAGAGTTGCTCATGGAACTGCCACCTAGGCTGGCCATAACAAGGTGCATGTGGAAAGATAATTAGAAAGTCCCAGCATGCTAGTCTTGTGATTTCACTACTGAATTAGGCAGTGAGAATCTGCTCTACAATTGTGCACTTCAAGCTTTATCTTTTAAAACTAATCTGAATGAGGTAGGCTTTTGTTTTTATATTACCCCATCAGCTGAAAAGAGTTTGATCAATCATTCTATCATGCTGTCCTAACTTGGAAAACCTTACCTCTGCAGTCATTTACACAGAATAAGCAGATTCACTTTGCACAGACATCAACTGACATGATAGTTCAATCTTATTTCTCAACTTTTTTACTGGAAACAGTCTCTTTGTACTGCTGAAGAAAATTCCCCTGGAATGTACTACTCAATTTTATTCAAACGTACTGTTACTTTTCAAGCATTTCCAGATAAACATACCTTCATTTTAAAAACAGCAACATAGTAACACAGAACACACAAAAGAGGAAGTTGGTGCGTAAAGGACATATGCCTTCAGTTATAAACTGAAATGATAAAGTTTGGGGAAAAAAAAAAAAAATCCAACTTGCAATGCTCTCTTCTTTACTCCACGCCAATACATGTATAACTTATTAAAAGGGAAATTTATTATTTCTGTATCTTCATTTCTTCTACTCTGTTAGCACAGAGTTTTGTTTTACTTCTGTTATTAACAAAAATGCTTAAGAATAGCAGTATTTATTATACAAATACTGTTGCTTAGTGCATTTTCTAATACATTTACATTAATTAGAAGGAATTTATGCTTGCTCAGAAAATTCAATATATCTTTCCCTGTTGCATTTTGTGTCTCTTAATATCTCTTAGTTTTCCTCTTCCTTTTTCTTCATTTCCAGGAAGATTCTTGATCTTTCATTTAAAGTCAAAATCTTAAAAGTTTTGGCTCTCCTCATCAAATCATCATTGTCATCTAGAAGGAACTGAGAACCATAGCTTGCTTTAGTTTTTTGAAAACATTTTGGGGAAGGAATGGAATAACAATCATTAAATATTTGTAGTCATCAATATAAAAATAAACTTTGTTTCTACTTCATTTCTCTCATTCATTCTTCACGAATCCCATCACCACCACAACTAATACTTCATACTTGTCTCCCTAACAGCATCTGCTTAGCATATTCTTTTCTATAAACTTCTTGTGGAAAGCTTTACCTGAACCTTGTTATGTAACTTAACGTCAACTTTTCCTCACAAGTCCATTTAATGACATTATTACTTGCAGTCTTGGAAGCAGAAGGCAATCTAATCCTTGTCTTTCAGTTCTACTCAGTATTTTCCCCAGTGAACAACTAGTCTGAGTACAACGATTTACAAATACTGAGCTAGTGTCTTCCTACACCTCCCAGTTTGTCTCAGAAACTATCCTTTCTGAAGGTCTTATTGAACTTCTGCCTGGCATAGGACGCTGGTGCAATTGCTAGGCCGTCCCTTGTGCAAGCAGTAACTAACGCTCTTAAGAAACACAGCATTCCTCTGAGTTAATAAATACAACTTACCTTGCCTGAAATTCCCTTCTTTTAACCATTCTTGCCATCTTCTCCCAAGTCTGTAAAGCAACAGAGGCCATAAGTGAAGGAAGAAGAGGATAAAGCATGGATGGAAACACAAATGGCAGTCACACACTGTACAAGCAGAGATGCACTTTTCACACTATGGGAGGCCTCAGTAGCTGTTCAAACAGCAGGGTCTGAGTAAATCTCAGCTAGTCTGCCATGAAGAGAGTTATTACTCCCATTTCCAGGGAATTATAGGCTACCTGGTATAAGAGACTAAGAAGCAAAAGAGAATGATGTCTCGAACTCTCAGCAGAAAAGGTTGTAGCCACATTTTAAATTGGCTTAGAAAAGAGCATCCTGCAAAAGGCCAGCCTCCTGGAAACCATCTGAGACATCTCTGCAGCTGTGGTCCTGGCAGTGGGCAGAAGGGAAGGCCTTAGCAACACCTTTCTCTAAACACCTTTCTAGAAGATTCTGCACATGCAAAGTAATGGCTACTGGCTTATAAATGTCAAAGCTCTGAGGGGCCGTGTGTGCACCCACCACCATCACAGACAGACCAGAGACATCGCTGGAACCCCGGGCAGTGATCTGGACCTTTCCCTCTAAGTCTATCACCCTCTCTTACACTCTCTCTCCCTCATATCTTGTGGGCCATTCAGCCCTTTGAAAAATAACAAGGTGTAAATAGCTCCTGTTATAAACAACAACGTTCAATCAGTTTCAGCCAGAATAGCTTCTGCTGTCATTAAAACTTTTCAATCAAACGTTTGCTGTAACATCACCTTACTGTCGCCCAAGGGTACTTTGAACATCAGCACTCACCGAGAGGATCATCGAGGACGTCCCCTCTGGGCCTCCACACCTGGGCTGCACCTGCCAGACAAGAGCTGAAACCCAAAGGGAAAAATATCAAGATGGCCAGCTTGCAGCCCAGTCATGCTGAAGTGGATATTAAAGTTGTGTCCTGTGTCTGACAAGACCCAAAGTTTCTTAAACAACAGCATACCTGCGGGAAGAGTCCCCAGTTAAGCGTCCTGTTGCACAATGTCAATTCTTTGCCAAATATAATGAGAAAAACAATATATCTGAAGCAGTGTGTCATTAAATAACCCTAATTCAGAAATCGAAAACCAATTTTAAAGTAGCAAGTCTAAAGAAATTTCTGTTTTTTTTTGAAACAAGACCTACAAGAAGGGTTTCCACTCAAGATAGCAAAGCAAACTAAAACCTTAATTAAACAGCAGACCTAAGAGAAGGAAATAAAACCAGCCTAAAGACAGGAAACTTGTGTAGGTTAGGATCTTACCTGAAAGGTTAGAGGAAAGGAGGTAAGGAATCACATGGACTCACTGGAGATGTTAAAAATAAATGGATCCAGGGTATTTTGACAACTTAGCGTATTTTTTAATGTGGTTACAGCTTGTTTTGTGATTACCTGAAATACACGAATAGGGATATGCATGAGATTTTATGCCAGACCTCCACGAATCCACAAAGGAGTTCACTGTGAACTTCTACAGAAGAATTTTTTTTTTCTTCTAAAAGAGAAAATAGTTTACTAAAAATAAATTTAACTGGAAAATACATTACACTTCTGAAGATCTAGCATGTTGGAACTTTGAATTTCCTGGCAAATGTCATTGAAGCATGAAACAGTAAGATTTGAATTCTGTTTTAATTGAAAATATTGCTACAATTTCAACCAGGAAGCTGCTAACAAAGCTTTCATAATAAAGATTTTAAAACAAAATTGTTTGTTTCTAAATTCTACACATGCACTCAGTTTTATTTTGACTGAAAATGTAATTATATTCTTAAAGTCAAGAATTATATTCTCTTAAAACTGAGACTACTGCTGAATTATGCCAGTTATACAGCCATTTCAAATTCATATTGAGCTTTTTTTTTTTTAAAGAGAAAGTAAATACTTCCAACAATCCTTTGCTTCAGAAAATATAAGTACCCTTTCATGATAAATTTATGTGTGTGTGCATGTACAAACACGTATATGCATGAAAAAATAATTCTTCCCACAGTACTTGTCTTCAAGAATCTCACTGATCAATTTCTTATTCTATCATGGCAGCAACTAGGAATTAGTTTTATGCCTTGCAGTAGATGACACTTTTTGTGTTAATCATGCTACAAAGCTCAAATTTCATAGCTAATAACTAAAATTCAACAATGTGAGGGATATGCTAAAGGCCACTTCAAACTTCAGAACAGCAAATCTATTTTCTGCTCATGGTTAAGTATATTTACATTTCTGGAGGCCTGAATAAAGAGGTCCTATTTACACAAAGGGTCAGCCATTCTTGAACTCTGCATATTGAATGGCATATTTTCTTTAGTCACTCATGGTATGGGTACAGGACAAACACCTCAAGTTCAGGATTTCTGCAGATATTCTTTACTTATTGCAATGTGGAGGTGTGTCATTTCTCTGTTGTTAATGTTTTTAATTCAACAACCTTCTAAGCAGAGAGGGAGTTGTTACATAAAATACAAGGACAGCAGTAACATGAAACTACTTAAACTTACAACTGAATTATGTTGTGATATTATTGTACACAGACAAGCGAGAAAATGACACATCTAATAAAGCAAGATGAATAAAAATAAAAATAAAAATAACAAATCAAACAATGAACAAACAATTCATAAGAATCACCTCACTTAGTTTGCTACACTGTCCTGGGTTCAAATGATATGACTGAGGTTGGGGAATTACACATCCAATATTGGTATACTACAATTTGAACTTTTGAGTTTTTTGAATTTTTGATTTTTTTTCGTTTTTGTTTTATTATTATTATTATTATTATTATTACTATGGCTTCACAAAGATGGAAACAATTTTGTTTCAAGGAAAAAAAAAAGTTTTTCTAGTTAGAAAACATTCTGGTTTAGGCCACTTACTTATTCACATTACACTAAAAGGGACCTCAGCATTTCACATGCTTCATTTCTCAGCACTATGACAGGAAAAGCTATATCTTTAGATAGTCCTGACAATGATATTTCTCGAATTCTAGTAGGAAAAACTCTAAAAACTCATGGACACATGTAGCCCATTCCTTTATGATTCCATTACTTTTTTATATATATTTTTTTCCCCTAAAGTGTTGTCTGAATTTCTTTCTTTCAGTTTATGCCTGTTACATATCTTAAAATACATTGCCCAAATCTGAAATGGACACCTTTCTCTGTGTAGCAGACTTTTTTATGGTCAAATATCTATGTTTCTAAATATTCAGAGCTTTTCTAAACTTCTTTGACTAAGCAGCTGCAATTCATTCACTTGTACCTAGCAGATCAAGATTTCTAGATCTCTGATCATGTTCATTTGTAGCTGTTGAGACACTGGGGATCAACTATCTGGGGGCTTGGCCAGAGTAATTCAGTTAAAATTCAAGGCTGAACTTTGAAAAAAAGCAATGCTGAGCACTTCCATTACCAGGGCTATAGACCTGTTCATTCATCAGAGAAACAAATTTGCTAAACATTCCTTCTCTCAGTTAGTTTTTTTCTCTAGTTAGTTTGTTATTAAGCAGATAAATAAACAAATCTAATTCTTTTATATTATTCTAGCACTGGCAATTAAATAATTTCTTTCACATTTTTGTGTTTTGTTTTGTTTTGTTGCTGTTCTCAAAATCATGTTATTTTAAGTACATTCCATTTGTTCTATTTTTTCCTATTTTTGTTACTTTGTTGACTTCTTGATTGGACAAGTCTGTCACTAAAAATGAAGTTTCCAAGCCATACACCTTTCTTGTTCTTGCTGTATAAAAGTTGACCTACAGTCTGCAGTATCTAAATGTTTTATTTTCCACTTTCTAGTTAGGGATTAAATTCTAGACCTCCTGCTCTTAAATTTTCTCTGAACAGAATGATCCCTCTGGCGTTATTCTCATACAGCACATTTCTGAGTTCCTTGAAATCACCTGTAACCCCTGACGACTCTCATGGAAAAGCATGTTTATGTGTTAAAATATGTATGCTCAGAGACAGATAGATAAAGAAGCCCCCTTTACCATGCAACCTTAAATCTGTGTGTGTGTGGTGGTTCTACCGTGCTAGGCAGCCAAACACCACAACCACTCTCTCACCCCTCCCCCCCAATATAGTGTGCAACAGTGTTATCCACCTTTTCTAGGATGCATAACTTACAAGCATAACCCACTATTAACAAGTAAGCAAACATTTTCAAGCTTGACATTTCTTACAAATTGCTCTAATTGTCTCATACGCAGAAACAGAGAGAAACCTGACTCAGTTGTTCTGTTCATGCTCTCTAATACAACAAAACAAAACTAACCAAGCATTTAATTTTACCATTTAACAAATACACTACTTACAAACACAGAGACCACAATACTGGCTTGTGAAATCAAACCTGATCTCCTGCTTGATTATTTCTGTTTCAAAATCTGTCTTGCCTACTGAGACTCTACTGAGAGAGGTTCAAGTCATTGCATGTTCTAGTGGAGACAATTGCCTATTCATTTGAAACCACATAAGCATATTTCATCTATACAGCTAAAAAAAACACCCATGAGATGGTAAGGTCTTGCTGTTTTATTACAGGGCTGCCTATGAATCAGTCACTATACAGACAAAAAAGTTTCAAAAGTCTTTTATTAGCTCTGAATCAGAAGTGATCCAAGAATCAGCATTTTCTCATTCATCTTCCTTCACTGAACATTATCAGGAATCCTCACTGATCAACAGAATTATTTTGCGTAGGTTGGCACATCTGGAAAAAATGGATTGCATCACTCTTCATGCTGATAAATATTTTAAATTACAAACAAACTTTGGTTAACATACTTATTCAAAGCACAGAGAAGCATAACTAGAAACATGGGAAACAGATATGCATGAAAGCAACAGACAAATGCAGCAAGCATAATTTAGGTGATTTAAAATGTAAGGATTTGGACCTAAGAAATGTTCTGCCAAAAGTCTGTAAAATTCGGTTTTACTATTCACTGAACTATAAAATACAAAGTTTAGAAATGTATATTTTGCACAGTGCAGATGGCACACGATGTGAAACTAAGTCACTATCACATTCCTTCAGAGACTGATGACGTCTAGTTGCGTGATGAATGTGCCTTAGGGAGGCTGTGGTAAGCTCTCATAGGACTAACATGAAGATCAGTGTTTGCCTTGTGGCAAGCAGGTGTTGGAATAATTTGTTAAGTTTTCCTTTAAGGGCACCCTGTAAAAGCAATAAGGCTATGCAAAGGAATAGTTAATGTGGTGAAATAAAAGGAAGCTGATTATGCTAGGTGAAAGGCCACAATCTCCTTTAAGCACCTGCAAGAACAACTGCAAAAATGCTGATGTTTATAAAGTAGCCTCCTGGGACTATAATGAAGATGTCAAAACTTCAGGCGGGCAGCCTTTCTTTAGTCCCCTTAAACCATCTGTGGATAATGTGTGGAGGGGGGGATGATCTCACAAACCACATAATCACAAATTTCGTGTCTTTTAGTCTCTTAAAACAAATATAAAAACAAAGATCAAAGCCACCATCTAGGCTGTGCTGATTGACTTTCTGAGGAACAGCCCAAAGCTAGCATAAGCAAGCATTCAGAGTTCTAAACAATCAGTATCAAAAAAGACTAAACAAGAACATGTTTATCTACCAAATATCTTCTTGTATCCTTTTTCTGTTTAAATCTTCAGCCAGCTGGACATTCAATTTATTGAAAGCATGCCTTCATTTACTAAGAACATGAGTGTATTCTTATGGATATGGAAATATATGTTTATAGACAAAGTAGAGAGAAAATACATATTAAGCTGTACATAAAATGAGGAAAACAGCTGAGAAAATACGTACTCAGGCAGCGCATCAGCTGGTTATCTTTTTTTTTTTTCTTTCTTTCTTTTTTTTTTTTAACAGGAAGTTTTTATTACAACTTATTACATAGTTTGTAAAGTCCTGTAAAATCTCTGATGTAAAGTCTTATATTTCATATTGAAATGCAAAGAACCTGGATTTAAAACTACCACTTAAAGATGATATTTTTATGGAAACTTGAATTCTATCACTGTTTTTGATTCAAAGTGTTCCAAATCATTATTTCTCATAATTACATGCAAATTGACATCTCATATGAACACATGGATTTCTATTTTATGTCATTAAGAGACTGAAAACAGTAATCACAAACAAAAAGTAACTGAACTCTTTCCAAAGTCTGAAAGTCTACAGACAAAATTTGCTTCGGTCTTTCAGTAAACCAAGCACTTGCCCAAATTTTTAATCTTTCTGGATCCTGCTTCTCTAAAAGTCTTCCAATGTTTTTGCTAGACACAGCCTGATTTCATATGGCAATAAATATTTAAAACAAGAACAGACCCAAAAGCACAGGTTTCCTGCAACAGACACCGAGATTTAACTCTTAGTTTTTCACTAATCCAGGAGCTCCAAATGTCAAAAATAATTTACAGCCTTTTTTGTCTTGGTCCCTCATTAGCTGTGCTAAATGTCCTTGGCATCAAGAAATGAACTAGCCATTTACACCCTGTAGTATCCTTTGAATGGTTGTAAACCAATAACACATCAGGAAAGCTACTGCTTTGCATCATTAGATTTATTGAACTAGCAGGGAACCATTCTGTTGCATGACTGAAGTCACTATTTGACTAAATAAACATTTAATGTATTTTAACTCATGTTTCATGCCTACATCACGGCTTACAACTATTGCAACTATACATTTCAGCCATTTTCCATTTTTTTTTCCATAACTGCTTCTGATTTTCTTCAGTCTAAACAAGACAAACTATAAAAAGGTCTTGCTCTGCCAAACTGCCAACCTGCATTGGTAATTTACATATTAATAATTACATACATAAAATAGTAAAGCATTACTTAGCACAATTCATTAACAAAAAACAGTTTACATGTTGCCAGAGTTGAACATCACACAAGAAATGCTAGACCTGTCGCCTTTACATTAATATGCAATGCAGGACTTCAGCAGGTGCTCAACCTCATGAAATCATTTTCATGAACAATTCGTCATGAAAAGTACTCTGACTGAAATACAATTTGCAATAGAGACCAGTGAAAAAATCACATGTTGTCTCTGGCAACTGTACCAAAAGTTCCAGTCATTTGTATGGGGCCAAAAAAAAATCAAATCCAGTTCCATACCCTCACGTCATATAAAAAGATAAACTTATAAAGTACTGTCCATAAGGCTATGAGTGTTTTTATCTGCTTTTCATGAAAAACAAAGAAAGAAAATCACACGCACCCTATCCCAAAGTATCACCTCTCCTAAGGCTTGAAATTTGCTTTTAATTGAAGCTTTAACACATCTGTGCTCCATTCCTACCTCATCTCTGTGTGCCAATGGTGTCCATACAGAAATACATACTTCATAAGAGAAAAAGAATGATGACAGTTCCCTTGATCAGTTTTTAGCAGGCTCCTCTAGGCAGCTGTAGCTTTTATTGTTAGACACTGGAACAGGCTGCCCAGGGAAGTGGTGGAGTCACCATCCCTGGAAGTCTTTAAAAGATGTTTAGATGTAGAGCTTAGGGATATGGTTTAGTGGGGACTGCTAGTGTTAGGTCAGAGGTTGGACTCGATGATCTTGAGGTCTCTTCCAACCTAGAAATTCTGTGATTCTGTGATTCTGTGATTTTATCCCTTCTTGGAAAGGAATTGACTACTTGCTAAGTAACAAATTAAAATGATCTGAGCACTGGGGTGTTGCTTTGACCTTTGTTCCTAATATGCTGGAGAATAGGGAATTTTTTGAAAGAAGAGTTTTCCAGGCCTGTGGAGGGGCAGAGTCAGAAACTAAGACTAAATCTGTGAAGAAGTGCATTAAACAAATTTCATCCACTATGAGGGTGGTGAGGCCCTGGCACAGGCTGCCCAGAGAAGCTGTGGATGCCCCATCCCTGGCAGTGCCCAAGGCCAGGCTGGATGGGGCTTTAAGCAACCTGGTCTGGTGGGAGGTGTCCCTGCCCATGGCAGGGGGTGGAACTTGATGGTTTTAAGGGCCCTTCCAATCCAAACCATTCTGTGATTCTACGAATTGTTGGAACTGTACTGTAGCATTCCAGCCAAGCTTTGTGTACTGGGTACACATGGTAAGGGTTTGGCTGCAGGGGTGAGCAGAGCCCAGCAGCTGCCTCATGTCAGAGCAGAGCTAGCTCCGGCCGGCTCCAAAAGGTTCTGCCTGCTGGCCAGAGCTGAGCCAGAAAGTTTAAATCACGAATTTAAACTTTCCACTTACCACAGCAAACTTCTATGCATGTCACCTGTTGGTTGCTTAGATCTCTTCCTGATGCACTGTAGCGCAAGGCTCCATTTTAAAAAGTCCCTTATTAGGAAACCAGGATGAATGTGACAAGAAGGGAACACTTTATCACTTCATTCTTTCTCTAACTATCTCCCATTCTTCACTTCTAGGGCAGGAGGCTCAATTCACTAAACAATATATTTTTAGAACTCAAAGGGAGGAGCTCACACTATAAGCAGTAAAAAAAAAAAAAAAAAAAAAAAAAAGGCAACAGGCTGTAGCCACCAGGAAAAAAACAGCTATGATGGAAAGCCTTCAATGTAAATCATTAGCTCCAGACCTTTTTAAGTCATAATCTCATCATAAAATGAAGATGAAGATCTCATCATAAAATGAAGATGAAAGACATGGTCAATACAAATTCAGAAAATGGTGGAACAATCTGTTTCTTCAGACACAGAACGTTTGCATCCAGCTACAGTCTGCAAGTAATCAGATGTGCACACGAGGATCAGGTGGAGCAGTCAGTTTACTGCAGTACTACTTTTCTCAACTTATAACTTTTTAAGTGCCTTGTTTTCTCTCTGCTTGTCAAGCCTATTATACCAGGTATGTCTTTGTACCGTGCCTTCTGCCTATTCAGGAGAAAGCAGAATGATAAGGACAATATGCTTGCTTGTCTACTGCATGCTACAGTAGACAAATCACGGAAACCTTAAACCTGGAAGTTAAAATTTTCATGAACGTCTTAAAAACAATAATAGGAAACTTTTTTAATAGTTGCTATGATCAATCTAAGAACAACTTTTAATTTCCAGACCACTTGTTTTCAATTTTTCATTTCTAGACTATGTCTTTTTAACTGTGGGTGGGAAGTGGACAATAAAATTAAAAAGAATCATGGATGGATTGAAGATAAATTAATACTGATGAAGATATATTTGTATTAACAGGCTGTGAACTGTGTCTATTTTCAGATTAAAGTTTGCTATAAAGAAACGAAGCCGGTATAAGTTTAAAGCCTTCAAATATATTTTGGGTATTTGCATAATTACACTTTAAAATTAAAACTCCACTATTAAATACATATATATACAAGCACACCTTTTTATTACTTTTTTATTTTTTTTTATGGATTGGCACTGGACATTTTCTGTAACAAATCTTTAAATGATGTTTAGATGTAGAGCTTAGTGATATGCTTTAGTGGAGGACTTGTTAGTGTTAGGTCAGAGGTTGGACTAGGTGATATTGGAGTCCTCTTCCAACCTAGATGATTCTGTGATTTTGTAAAATATGATTGACTGTGATTTTACCACACTTATTACAAACAATTAAATATCATGCCAAGTTTATTACATCAAGGCACATATCTTTGTTGAAGAAGATAACCACAATGCAATTTTAACATTTAAATGATAGTACCCAGCACCTCAATTAACCTAGTGCTCATGGCACTGAAAGGAAAAAAAAAAAAAAAAGACAAAGGAACACCATATGCATCTGCACATTTCTTAGCAAACAGCAAATTAATTCTGAGTGAGCAGTTTTGAAGTTAGATACATCATGCATTTGTGTCTCTTGGTAAGAAGTCAGTTTCTCTCATATGCACAGCTGAGCTACAAAATAAGGAATTACCAAGCACCTGACCTGTTGTATGTCCACACAGATATGGAAATCAAGCTGAACTGTTTGCAGTTTCTATCTTTTCTAGAAACCCTAAGAGAACACAATGAGGATAACACAGGTTTAATTCCTGTTTTCCAGACAAATGGCAGTGCTCCCTCTAACATAGTCTATACATAAGGGTTTAGCTTTAGATAAGTGTACTTCAGAGAACTGAAAGGATTGGCCATCTTAATGGTAACAAAGAAATTTCTCAGAATTACTGACCACAGAGATTCATAGGAGCAAAGAGTAAGAAAAGATTTTGTAATGGTTTGTGTACTCTAGGAGACCACAATCTCTTTGCCCCCTCCGCTCGCCCCCCCCACCCCCCGCCGCTACAGCCAGAATTGCAAATAGCTCTGTAAATGTTAGGGAGAGCTTTTTTGAAATCAATTCTAATAGCTTTGAATATAACTATAATCAGATTTTGTTTAAAGCTCTTGATATGTTCTTTGCACTGGATGGCTATCGGGCACCTATAATTGAACATTATATAATAAAGAAAAAACACATTGGCTTTTTGTTCTAGGCACTAGTTTCCATGGACTACTTCTCATTGTATACTACCATTTTCATAAAAGCAGCTCCAAACAGTTGCAAAGACTTATATATGTAGTCATTTTTTTGCAAAGCCCACAAGCTTTAACATTTCAGCTGTTCAGAATGTTACTGGCCTATGCCCCTCTCCCCAACAAAGGAAATAAGGGCACAAAAATAATTTCTCTTCTTGTTTTCTAAGGTCTTAGAACAACATATATTCTACCTACACCTGAAGAGGCAACAAGTCACCAAATTTCAGGAAGCATAAAGCATTTAAGCAGGGAAGTCATGCATACACTATTTGGCATGTGTGAAAACCAATCCATTTCAAACATTCTTATCTGTATGGAGAATGTAGGCACTTCAGCAATTCCATGCAAATGGTCCAATACTGCTTTCACCATGTTCTCTCTTAAATAATGTGAACTAAAATATATGCTAACCTCATTCATCTCCAGAATCACAAAATTGGTGCAGTTTACTGAAATTTTGAATGAATTCTCCACCTATTTCCAACATTTGCTTGGAAACAGAGCTGAGAGTGACACCTTACCACATATGTTTCATTTAGAAAAGATTAGAAGACAAAACATAAGTTTACTGCAAGGAAGTACATAAATTTTAAATTAGTTAGAAATATTAGTACACACAAAAAGTACTATACTATTTTGAATAAATTCCTGGAACATTACTAAGTAACTTTAGGTAAAATAATGTTTATCTAAGAGAAACACATACTTGCTTGTCAGACAAGGAGTAACCTAAAGAGGGGAGGCTTAGATTAGATATAAAGAAGAAATTCTTTGCTCTGAGGGTGGGGAGGCACAGCAACAGGTTGTCCAGAGAAGCTGTGGATGCACTTACCCACAGAGAAGATGTGGAACACTTCCCCACCCATGGAAGTGCTCAAGGCCAGGCTGGATGGGTCCTTGGGCAACCTGGTCCTTGGGCACCAGGGAGGTGTCCCTGCCCGTGTCAGGGGGCTTGGAACTCAATGATCTTTAAGGTACTTTCCAAACCAAACCATTCTATGATTCTGGGATTCTCACATCCTCTTTCCTTACTACCCTTTTGGAAGTCAGTACTCTTCCAGACAGCTGCAGGCCCTCTTTCAACTTACATTTCTGGGAACAAAAACAAATTTTCATGTTGAATTTATGTCTCACTTTTGAGTATTTGGGCTCCTCAGTGTTGTATTTGTAAATATTTCATTTCTCTAAGTTTGCCCTTTAAAAACCAAGGGCATTAAAGATCTCTTCCTGTTTACCCATTTAAGTTAAAGCAAATCAATGAAGAATCATAGGATGTAAAGTTATTTTGTTTTTTCCTAAAATTTTTCTTAATCATCAATATCGGGTTTGTCATGGCAAAGAAATCAATGAAGATACTGGTTGAATGAACCTAGGCTCTTGGATTATTACTACCATTTTTTTCCCCATAATCCATATTTAGAAAGCTAAAATGTCGTATATTACTAGAGTGAACACTCCTATCTACTTTTTTCCCTTTAATATTGTTAGAGAGATCTACAGTTTCCAAAAACTACCTCATCAGAACTTCCTTAGTATCTCTTCCAGACTTCACTGACTCAAGAAACAATGTTACTGACCATACATCTTAGCTTCCTTTCTATTTTCTCTGAACATCATCTTAATTTTTGTAATTACTTTCGTTAGTTAACCTATAGAGCTGGGGTTCAAGCAGCTCAAGTTCCCATGTCTAGACATATGTTCCTATGTCTATTATACTTCCCCCATTCCACACGAACACCTCTATAATGGCATGCTGACCACAACTAATTAATAATCAAATCCATTCTTCAATGGAGTTACATATCTGGTTATCCCTATTATCAGTATTTATATCTTCCTTTTTCCCTTGCCATTTCTCCTATTACTCTTTTGCTATTTTTACTACATATGCCATTTTCTTTTTTTTTAATTCTTCTTAAGTACTAAGTTAGTTTAAAAGAATTCATGACTTCTTCCAAAGTCTCATTTTTGACACTTTCTTTTACTATTTTTCCACTCTCAATTTGAAGATTACACTATTTCAGTGGAATCTATCCATCATGAAGAGCTTGATTTCGTTCAATGTTACCTTGTAGTCAGGTATTCTAAATGAATCTTGAAGTGCTTTTTGTTTCTTTTTTAACTTTTATTTATTTATTTATTTATTAAGGGGATTAAAATAATTTCACCCATATAACCCCAGTACCTTTCCTAATCTTGGGCAATTACTCATTAGAGCAAATAATTGTCATTTGTTCCAAGTACCAGTCTTTGCTAGTAGTGACATTGTTACCAGCTTACCATCCCCCTCCATACTAGACAACCAAAATTTTCTTTTTAAGTGAAAGAACATCCTTCTAGAGAATGGAAGTTTTTACCCTGACATCTTTTAAGGCACTGATCCTTTATTTCTGTCTTACTATTCTAATCTTACTAATTACTATTTAACACCCAAACTACTCTTTCCCATTATGTTTTTGTTTGTTTGTTTTTTAACATAATTTGCAAATTGCTTTCAGCAAAGCATTAAGGATAATGTTATTTCATTAATTTAAAATTAGTCAAGGTGATTCTCATGATATTTTCTATTGTTCTTATGCACAAATTGCAAAACACAACTTTTATTAGCTTCACACTGAATTACTTAATTACAGGATGAAATCATATTTAGTAATAACAACTAAAGCACTTAGCCCTGTTCAAGAATGAAGTGAAAATCATTTAGATTCTTGCAAGTGGGTTCTCAGAGTTCCAATACATTTTTAAAGATACTTTTATATCATATAAAACGCATTGTTTTATATGATAGGACAATCCATAACAGAAGAAAATCAATATCTTCATCCACTACAGCACTCTTTACTCTGAAAGAGAACGTCATGCTATAACCATTACAAAGAATTTCATTATTCTCTCAACCACAGCAGCCACCCAGTGGCTACTCTTTGTAATACTCAGACATGTATAAAACCAGGAATTTAGGAGACGGTCAGAACCTGCAATTTTCAGTGATACCCCCTTGCATTAAATATTCCTTTTATGTGAAAGAGGAAATAAAGCCATCAACATTTTTTCTTTGGAAGCAGACTCTACACAAACATTTGGAAGAAGAGGAAGAAGAAAAAAGCAAAGATATGGATGTAAATGTTGTGAGGCTCTTTTGTCATTACTGCTTATATATATATATAAGCAGTAATATATATATATAATATATATATATAATATATATATATAAGCAGTAATGTATATATATATAGTATATATATATGTATATATGTATATATATATATATAGTGTCTGCTTGCTTTTCGTTAAATAAGAGACTGTTAATAAGAAGATATATTGTTAATAAATTTTTAATAGGAAAATATTTCTGTGTGATAGGCTATTTTTTTCTTTAAACTATAAATCTAGAGAGGAAAAAAAAAGTCATTAAATGGAAAAAAATATATTAATGGATGTTAAAAGTATCAAGGAATTTAGACAAACAGCACTGACAGATGTTTCTGAACTACATTATAAGTAATTATGAAAGTTTTGCAGCAGTTCTCAATCTTGCAGGAACGTAAGAGAATTTATTTCATGCCTTATTTAAGTGTCTTTTTGCGTAGGTGCCAGAAAATGGCTTCATATCCAAAAGCTTGCCTGTTTTTTTTTAACTGTATTGGTCTAGCTAAAAATGTTACTCTCCCTGCCATTTTTGCCTTGAAAATATTCGTAAACCTTCAGAGTTTCAATATTCGTGATTTTTAGACACTTTAATATTTATAAAGCGATTATATACAGCCAAAGAGGAACTTAAATAATAAAATTCATTTAAGATGACAAGAAGCATGAAGTTCTTCATCCACATTCTTATGATCTTCCAAATACTCTACTTGAAACCACTTCTTTCCATTTTCTAAGTTCCAAGTTTAACAAAATCTGTGTACACAATGTTCCAATAATGAGGAAAACCTCTATAAAATTCAAAAAGTATAACAAATATAAATTATTATCAATGAGTAATGCATGTTACTACCAGACAAGAAGTGACAAACGATTACAAAGCAAAGAACCAATACACTTTGTTGTAAATGGCATCAGTTTCTGCTGTGCATGCCTAAGTATGTTGGAAGATATACACTTATTATTACAGGAGTTCCCTTCAGCAATCTTAATATTTGGAAACCACTATAGTGCACTCTTATTTCAATTGAATGAATGCCATTCTTTGATATTCCTGTTTAAGAAACAGAATCAGGAATGATTCTTTGAAATATAAACTTGTGTAATAATTTTGCATTCTTTCACGTTATTACTAGCCTCTACAACTGTATTACTTGTGCTTTCAGTAAACTGATAAAAATTTTTGCCGTTTCATCTATAATGATAATGATCTCTAGGAAACAAAATACATAATTAAAAAATCATGGGCTGACCTTCCCATGTATGTTGGGCCAAAGTTTGGAATTTCTCTTTTAACTGAATCTGATAATTGTGTTCTGTGCTAAAGACGATCACGTACAGTCAGGACTATGCTACAGCTTCCTTGACACAAAGCTACACAGTCAGTGTCACCAGTCTTCCATACATGTATAAGACAAGCTCACTTTCTGCGTCAAGCTGAGTGAAGGTCTACATGAAGTCTTTTAGCAGCACCTACAGATTCCTGTTTTTTTTTTTGTTTGTTTTGTTTTTCTCTCAGAGATAGCCACTTCTTTTTGTCACATTTTCTGCTTACTTAAATTTCTTTTTCTTCTCCATCATTATTTGCCCCCACCTTCAAGTTGACCCATTTATTTCTGCCCATTTTTCTTTGTAGAGGATTCAGAACACGGGAATCAAACATTTTGACACATCTACTTGTTGGTAAACAAGTTTGACACCTGGAATTTACTATATAAATATAAATTCAGGTTGAGGAACTGGTATGTTCTCCAAAGCAGACTGCAGGCAACACACAAAAAGTTAATGGAAATATGTAATTTCTTCATACATCATCCCTTCTGATGGAGGAAAGTAGTTACTAACTTGTCTTATCTTTGTTCAACTCCTTAACCTGAAACTATTTGCTCTCAATAATTTATATTTGACCTTAATCACATTTCAGTTCTAACTTGCAATGAATTCTGATAGACCATATTACTGAAAACATTTGCTTAGTGTTTGCATCATTTAACCAAGGCTAGGGTCAATAAATATAAGCTAGCAGTAGCCTACAGTCCTAATTTTTATTTTTGTTTAAATTCCTTCTGCTGGACTACTGTGCTACCTGAAGCTACGACTTCAGCTTTTCCACTGCAACATGCTTAGCCACTGACAGACTAGGCTGTTGTATGGATAATACCCTTGCCAGAATTTTAAACCCTGCCCAGTGAGATTCAATTTTTATTGGACATTGGAATTATTAATGAAATCAGTTCTTAACTGAATTTAGCAAATCCCAAAGACCTTAAATTCTCTAATACTTGATTTTTTATTTTCCACTTGGAGTTTCTGAAACAAAATGAGAAGAATATTAATTAAGTAGTGGAAGTAAACAAAACCAAGCATTAATATTGGATTAATATTAATGATCCAATTAATGGAGCAGTTTGTCATTCACTGATGGATCATCATATTAGCCATAAAACATGCAACATGCTACAAAGCAGGGTTCAACATATCCACTATTTAGAATAAACAACTGATGTAGTGTATGCCTCTGTAACTGATGTATGCAGTGTATGATAAGTGAATAAGAAATTTGGAAGAAGCAATAAAGTAGAGTGAGCCAGAGCACAAGACGGTATGAGAGATGAAGAGGGACAATGTGACTGTGTAAGAAAAAGACTTGGGCAAGCACACAAGACTAAGCATGAAGAAGCACGTGGGAGAAAGACAGAGCAAGAGAGCACGTGCCCATGACTGAACACAAAGGAGCATACAGAAGACTGACGGACAGCAAGTGAAAGGGCAAGAGCCAAGACAATGAAAGACAGCAAGTGAGCCAGAGGTAAAATGAAGAGAGTGCATGACAGAGAGGCACACGGGGGAAGGGGTGCACACCCAATGATGGCATGAAAGCACGACAGAGATACAGAGCACAAGGTCTCTTCTCTGGTATCTCTTTTAAAAACCAGCACATTATAGCATCCAGATATTTTCTCATATTAGGAAAAATCAGGCAATCCAGTAAGCCTGAATGTTCCCCACATGAGTGATCACCACTCAAACACTGTAACTTCACACAGCCTTTGGCATGAAAGGCAAATTACTGGTTTGGTAGGTGAGGGGGTTAAATCTGACAGGGAGCTAACACACACACAAGTGAAAGAGGAACTCTTCACACGTTACTTTCATGTACAAACAAAAATTTCATCACAGTGGAGCAAAAACATATAGTAGCAATAGCACAGGTGTCTTATGATCAGCAATATCAACAATAAAACCACAATCTTACCAAAGACAGGAGAGAATATTTAAGGTTTTAAAAACAGAGTCAGAAGTTAGTAATTATTTTAAAAAAACTGACTCACCCACTCACCTAGTGCACTTTAAATTGGAGAGCAAAGTTAGGAGAAAGCAGCTGTCTCTTTCACCAATTACCTGCCAGTGCTAAAGATCTTAGACAGGGTATCTGGGGTTAGTTAGGACAAGCAGCTTAGGGGAAAGTTGTCTGGTTTCAGTGTATATGCATCCTGCTCTCTTTGACAGAGAAGACTGACCTGATTTATTTATGTTTGCTTGCAAGTGGGAAGAACTGCCCACTGAAACACAAAGAAAGGAATACAGTCTCCATATTTTCAGATATGAGATGCTGTTTAAGGTAATTTAGACCACAGGACAGAGGAGTAACACATAAAAAGAGTAAACAGAATAATACAAAGATACATTAGCATTATGATAAATTTAGGCAGAACAAAGAAATCAGAACCTAAAAACTTAGAAGTTAATAGCACAGTAAGATTCAACATTTTGGGGGTGGACTTCGTAAGAAATAAGTTTGGATTAAGATTCTGCTTTGCACATTTGGAATGATAAAAAACAAAAAGGTAGATAAAAATACTATTAGTTAAATATTTTAATTCACACAGTACACAATTCAGCATTTGGATGAAAAGTACTATCCAAAAATACACCCAACATCCAACAATATTAATTGGATTAAAAATTGACTGTAACATTAAAAATAAATAAATAAATAAATAAACACTTAGTAAATAGCCTTTTAACAATGGAGCCACAATTTTAGTCACTGTGAGATTTATTTATGGGTAGTCTGTCAGTGTCAGGTCAGCTTGTTCTTTAAACAAAGGGCCTTATTAAAGGATACCCTAATTAGGGCTTAATGTCCTTGAAGGGAGGAACATTCTGAAAGACCGTCAGCTCTGCCAAGGATGTTAGCATAACTTTAAAATTGCCAGCAAATTTAGAGATTAGATTGTCTTCAGAAGAACTGGCATCATTATAACACTAAAAATCACACCTCTAGTGCAAAGACCCTGGCCCAACTATAGACTCCATGTCTTTGAGCATGTTCAGTGTGTATATTTAACTATGCAAATTACAAATCAATCCAGGGTTATGGTCAGATTAACAGGGAAGTGCTAACAGAATTGGGTTGTATAAATAACATTGGCACCTTTTGTTAGGCATGCCGGCTTTGTGGGGTAGCACCCAAATTTGCGCAACTTCGAAATAAATGGTATCTCTGCTTTTGTGTGTCAGAGTGGCATATTGCATTCCGGGTAGACAAACCGCCATTCGTGGGACAACACGGTTAGCAAAGTTCCTAGATAAACTCTTCTCTATGTAGCAACTTATTTATTAGAAACTATGATCCATAAAAAAAAAAAAAAAAAAAAAAGTACAAAATCAATACCAGGAAGAGGTGCAGAAAACTAAAAAGTAGAGTAAGATTAAGAAAAATATAGGAATAAATCAGCTATACATCATCAGAAAGAACAAGGGTAAGGAGTGAAATTTACACATATCAGGCAAATTTTAAATATGCATATGGGGCACACAATTGCTCAACAGTAAACGCAAGGCATCCCTTTTCTTTGAAGTTACCATGAAATACTTAGTAGTCACAATGCAGTAATACACACAAGACCATTATTGTGCAGCACATTATGTTTAACAGCATGGTTTACAAACACTCAAACAGCTGCTCTTTTAACAATACTATCATTACTGCCTAATTCTGATTTATACATACAGGAAGAAGGAACACAGCCAAAATGCAATGAAATACTGTTTAAACACAAATCAAATGTAACATATTTAAAAGAGTTAAAAAGCTTTAGAGGCCAGAGCAATCAAGTGTCAGTAAAGTTCCAATGCTATGTGTATGAGCTTGGGATAGTTAGGTATAATACAAATTCATAGTAATTGTTAGAATGCATCAGGCCTAAAGACCCAAGACTGGTTTTACAGTCATTCCACGAGACCACCAACTTACTGAAATGACTATTTCCATTCAAAACCTGTCTTAATGGCACAACAGAGAGCTGAAGATGCAATACACACGTAGTCCCAAAAATGGGAAAAAATTAGAAAACCCTGAAGAAAACTGGGAGGCCTGTAGCTTGTGTAGTTTTTCTATAGCTTGTGTAGTCATTTAGCTGAAAATAAGAGACAGGTGGCCTAGAGCTAGCAGAAGCAAGGTAGATAAGGGATAAAAGGTGAAAAACAAGGAGAAAAACAGCTTCAGGCTGACCTATAGTACCGTCTTGCTCATTAAGGATCATTAACATATTAAAAATCACACCCATCAACATACTAATGTATGCTAATGTGGGATTTCACACACACACACACTTGCTGTTCCTTTGTAATGCACAAACTCAGTAGAGATATGTTAGGTGAGCTGTAATAGCCAATCAAAAGTAGCCAAAGAGAGAATTTTCACAAGTTTGCTGTATACGGGAATGGGCTTAAGTTGCACCAGGGGAGTTTTAGGTTGGACCTTAGGAAGAACTTCTTTACCGAAAGGGTTGTTAGACATTGGAACGGGCTGCCCAGGGAAGTGGTGGAGTCACCATCCCTGGAAGTCTTTAACAGACGTTTAGATGTGGAGCTTAGGGATATGGTTTAGTGGGGACTGTTAGTGTTAGGTCAGAGGTTGGACTCGATGATCTTGAGGTCTATTCCAACCTAGAAATTCTGTGATTTTGTATAAATTACTGTGATTCGAGTCAGAGATGTGCTCACTTTGCAAAAGACCGCCAAGCAACTGACTCTACAGAGTTATATAATTAATTATTTATTTAAAGACTTTTGTGTAGATTCCAACTCTGTTTATTGGCACGGCACACCAGGCATGAACCTACAGACAACGCACACACATGATCTATTTCAGCCTTAGATTAGACTCTTGTGATATAGTATTTGTTTATGATAAAGACAGAGTTCTCAACTACCTTGAGATCCATGGAAGAAAAGAAATTTCTAATAGCCAAACTAAAGTACTACTGTTTGAAACAGCCATAGAATCATAAAATCACTCAGGTTGGAAAAGACCTTCAAGATCACCTGGTCCAACAATCCCCCTACCACCAAGGTCACCCACTAAACCAAGACTCTAAGCACCACCTCCAACCTTTCCTTGAACACCCCCACGGACGGTGATTTCACCACTTCCCTGGGCAACTCGCTCCAATGCCTGACAGCTCTTTCTGAGAAGAAATGTCTTCTAGCCTCCAACCTAAACCTTCCCTGGTGGGAACTTGAAGCCATTCCCTCTAGTCCTATCACTAGTTACCCAAGAGAAGAGACTGACCCCCAGCTCCCCACAAACAATCCCCAGACTCTTCTGCAGAGCATTTGAATTTTAAAACTAAGATTTTCTTATTTTCCTAATTCACCATAGAAGCTAATAGCATGTTATCTTACACCAGTTTTTAGAAAAGATCACGTACGTGCACAAAAAAAGGTGACAAAAATGTAATGTCAATCTATCATAAAGATTTTTAAGATTTCATCTAACTTGACAATTGGTAGATTGCTCACCTCCTGAGAAAAATACCTGATGTCAAACATGTCAGTTCTCTTAGCAATAATTTTCAACATGCGCACATCTCTACTTATTTTAAAAATAGTTTATTTGATGGAAAAACATTTTAATATTTTTTCCCCATTATGCTAGAAGAAAAGTTTATTCTCCATGGACTTTTAGTCATTAACAGAAACAACCACTCTCTAACAAAATTTTATAATAGCAATTTGAAACTATTATCCAATTTGTTTTGTATGTCATGAAGTGTGGATGATCTCCTCCACAGGGTATGTGGCAACAATGAAAACAAAAAGTTCCCCAAAGTTTTCTAAGTACTGATCCAACTTAGTCACATTATGATTTTGTGTAAGTGGAACGTATTAACCAGGCTTTGAATGCAGAATTTAAAGAAAGTACTACATTTGCATCCACAAAATGCAATGCAAAACTAAATTTTACTGCATTAAGAGAACTGCTTAGTCTATCACTTCACAGTTCAGAGAAAACATAGAAGACCCAGAACAGAATCTTGATGCGCTTCTGTTTTAAAATGCAAGTCCCGACAACCTGACAATGTTTCATGTAGCCACTTCAACTCAAAAAATATATAATAATAATAAAAAATAAAATTAAAAATCTCTCTCTCATATGAAACTTGAGCTATCCCAGAATGTATTGTTTCATTTCTAGCACACATGAAATATAACAAGATATTGCACTTTGGTTGCCTTTTAAAAACAGAAGCACAGCAGAACTCAACATTATCCACAATCCTTTCATTCACATTTTTCCTCTCACCTCTTTCATTTTTTAATCAGAAAATTGAATTATTATTGGCCTTAAAAGGCTGATACTTTACCACATCTTGCAAAGTACAAAAGCAACTTTACCTTTTCCCTGCTGCAGTCTGCCTTTTGCTCTTCTTAATCTTTAGACTAGTCATTTTTAAAATCTTCTCCACTGTGAAATCAAATAAATACAATTAGATAACATTTCATTTACTGGGGCTAGCATACTTTATAATATTAAAATCATGCTCAAATTTTTATTCTAAAGTTTATTTTAAAAGATCCATTATTTCTAATGATAAAAGAACATATAATGAAGACATCCAGCATCTACCACACTGTGTTGGGTTTATGAGGCAAGGTTTTGGCAGAGATTGCCCTCCAGACTGTGGAGAAGACCACAGTGAAGCAGTCCTCCTGAAGACCACGGAGGCCCCTGCAGCAGTTGGTTGTGCTCTGAAGAATGCTGCTGCCCATGGAGAGCCCACACAGGTGTTTTTTGGCAGAACTGTGGCCCAAGTTGGGCCCATGCCTGAGCAGTCTGCTGCTGGAGGACTGCACCCCATGGAAATGAAGCTTGCTGGAGCGTTCTTGAAGAATGGCAGCCAGGAAGAAAGGGGAACTTGTTAGGAGGAAGGAGTGACAGAGACTACCTGTTATGAAGAAGCCACAACCTCCACTGCCGGCCTCTCGCACCACTCAGGGCTCAGGGTGCTGAGGTGGAAGAATTGGGAGTGAAGTTGAGCCTGGGAAGAAGGAGCGGGTGAGGGGAAGCTGTTTTTGTTTTGTTTCTCACCATCCTCCTCTATTTTTACTTGACAATAAACTATAATAAATTTCCCCTAGTCAAGGGTTTTTTGGCCATGATGGTAACTGGTGATTTCCATGTTCTTATCACAGGTTAGGAGCTTTTCCACCCTGCCCTGTCAAGGACAGGGTGTGGGAGGCTGGAGGAGGCTAGGTGGGCACCTGGCAGTTGCCACAGTCAAGCTGTTTTACTGGTAAATAATATTCATGGTGTATTTGGGTGACCCCTGAAGAGCCACTCCAGAATACAGACCCAGGTCTGTATTTCCATCAAAAATACATGCCAAAACAAGCTCATTTTAAAAATCTTACCCCCTTTGCAGAAACATAGCTGTCTCTAAAGGGAAGGAGGAAAAAAAGAAAGAATTAAATGAAGCATTTGCCCTGCCAATAACCATTATTTATTAATGGCAACACCTCACACATATTCTGAATTAATCATATTGCTTACAGAGTTTGCATTTACTGCAAGGTAAGTTTTAAATTTTTATAGATGGTTAAAATAAAAATGCATCCTAAATTCTCAGAAAATTGCAAGCACAGAGGAGTAATGACTCTAAATTTCTTTATGAGCATTGCGTGGGCAAAAATATATGCTGGGTTTTGACTGCGGATTGGATTCTCGTTAGAGAGAATACTTTTTTTTTTTTTTTTTTTTTTTGAGCAGAATAATCAGGGTGTATTCTTATAGCTCCCTTTCTACCTCTACAATTACTTTAAAATGTTGTGAAGACTCAGCTTCTCAGCACAAGCTAAATAGGCAGTTCTTTGC
Source organism: Aythya ferina (assembly GCF_964211825.1). Classification (NCBI taxonomy): domain Eukaryota; kingdom Metazoa; phylum Chordata; class Aves; order Anseriformes; family Anatidae; genus Aythya; species Aythya ferina. The sequence continues at coordinate 55,635,962 of NC_140299.1, read as the reverse complement.
CAAGATCCCTGTCCATTGTGCATTCATGAAAGCAAACATGAATGCCATTGATCCCAGCAGGAAGGCTTGCAGGCTTGACACACTCAGTGCCAAAGCAAGGGCTCTAATTAGTGATCCTTCCAGCTGGACAGTAAAGGCCTTACCCTTCCTTAGGGAATAATAAGACAGGCAATGTCTGAAGCCCCCAAGTAAGCTTTATAGAACAGGGAGCATGCAGAGAACTGCATTAAAGGCACTAAACCAGCCGACACAGGTGACCGAACAGTGAACTGTGCACTTGGCAATGAACAGAAAAATGCCTGCTACACAAGCATCGTCTGGTCTTTGGTTCCTCCTGTTTGCCTGAATTACTGTCAGAATTCAAAGGACTGTAATGGATGGCCCAACTATTTAAAAGAAAGCAATAGATGTGTTGCAACAGTGATAGTTTTGAATATCTTCAAACCTTTTCTTCAAAAACAATGCTTGTTGACAATATAACATACCAATTCATAACATCACCATTCTTTGCAGAATAATGATAAAAAACTCATTAGCAGTAACAGGCTTTGAAAAATAGGCAGTAAGTGTAATTTCAGTATTTCAAAACTGTTAGCAATAAAGTCACTTTTAATTATATTTCTTTATAAAGAAAAATTATCTAAAGGATTAAAAATAGAAAGTCCTTTCATAGTAAAGATTACTAGCACTAGACTGCAAACACTGGAAACAGAGAAAAGCACTTGTACATATATGCAAAGTGTACATCTAGGTTTCTGTATATAAAAGATCTTATACAACTTCTTTTATTGCATTGCTACTTCAGAATTCTGACAACCACAATATTCAAAATGAGAGTTTCACTGAAAAAGCAGGATCTACTGAAAACAGTGGCTTATTTAAACATACTTTACATATAAGTGCATGAAATGTATAAAGAAGCATTGACATCTTGAAAGATTACAATGCCAAAAATTGCATGAAGCTACAGTAGAAAAAAATCCAAATGGTATATGCATATCCATTGTATACGTCAAATATCTATTAACAAATTCCCAATGTAGATAAATTCCTCCTCTGTTAAAAAATAAAAATAAAAAAATCAGAAGTTAACACTTTTAAAAATAAACTAGAACGTACAAGTTTACACCCTTCTAATCCAACCACATTTGCTTTTTGAAAGCAAATGCAAATTCTAAAAATGAAATATTAAAAGTATTTAAAAATGAAGAAAATTCTTCATTTAGAATTATTATCCTACCTTGAAAACTGCAGTTTCTTTAGCCAAGCAAAATGCTTGGTCCTTCTGATGTTTGTTCCATTTTCACATCAAGTGGATATTAATTTTAACTACTAGCTTTCACTGAGAATCTTTCATTCTTGAAGAGACATAAGAAAATTACTTACTGAAAACAAACAAGACTCATTTCAAACTAGCAGCTTATAGCCAATAGTTTTCTGATTTTCTACCTTTTGTTTAATACTGGTTATTCTTACTTGCCTGAAAGACTGCTACATTTCTCTTATCAGCAACATTATTATATTTTTTCTAAAAATAAGATTAAAAAAAAAGAGAAGAAGAAAGGCTGTAAACAAAAAGCTGTAGAATACAAAGGCAGTTACAAGTTGGCTTCACAGCTCCTCAAAATAAATACTGAAGGATTATGATTCTGCACCACAATTAGGATCTTTTTGACATCAAAGCTAGAGAAAAAGTAATGATATTAGTGCTTTGGACTCTAAATGGAACATACTGTTATTGCTGGGCAATAACTGTCCTTGTGCTGAGTGACAAAAAAAAAGGGGAAAAGGCACGCTTCCCCTCCCACACTCCCTGTATATCTCTAAAAATAAAGGACAGGTGAATATTCAAGGTGAAAATCAATATAATTTTTAAGAAAGCCAGGAAGCCTTTAAATTACCTGAAGCACATTCTGTGCTCATTTAAAGAACATTCTGTATGCAGGCTGTAGGACGAAAAGTATCTGTAGAATTAAGCAAAAGATCAATGAACAAATTTTCAGCATACCACAAACACAAAGAATTCATAATGTAATAGTTATAAAACAATTGACTTTATGATTGTTTAACATTATCACAGGCTCATAGAGATGTATATTCAAGGTATTATAAGGTTGCATTAAAGAAGGTCACATTAAAGTGAGGACAGTACCTCTGAATCTCAAAGGATTTGGTCTAAGAATGTGTTGGAAAACGAGAGATTCATAATAGTTTTTGCAGCCTGTTTTAGCATGTTTTCTAATACCATGACGTCTTATGACATATTTAAAGTCAGTTTAAAGCTTATTTTTCTTCATTAAGACAATAAAGTGTGTTTTTCCTACATTCATGCTATCTATAGCACTTTGGTTTGCACTTCTGGATGCAGCCCAGCTAGTATGCATTTTCTTCTACATTCACTAATGAGGTGGTACAAAAATAAAATAAAATAAAAATAAAAATCAGGCAATAAATTAGGAGACTAAAATGCAACCTACAGTGAGATGCAATCTACAGGTTGGGAAACATAAAAATTGACAAGTATGTCAGCGTAAATTGATCGTTATGCTCTGGTAAAAGATGTATTCAAGTGGAGAGAACATCTGTCCAGGCTTGGAGTCAATCATATGCAGTCAGTAGAACCTGGCTCAAATAACAAAACCAGTTTCTGACACTAGGTCCTTACTGCTTCAAAAATGAGCAGCTAGGTTCATTTGATGCTAGACACTGCCCCTCTGGTAGTCTACCCAGGGCCTAGGAGGGACATACCTCCAATCTCTAATGACCTAATAGTTGGGCTGGCAGGAAACTGGCAATCCAGATAATGACAGGTCCAAGTTTGAGGTTTGATAGGAAGGTTTTGAGAGCTCTTGCTTTGTCACAGCCTGCCAGTTTTCTATGCCCAGGAGAGAGCTCTACTCTTTTTCTTCTCATGGTTTTATTCTCAATCTGAACACATAGAAACTGGCTTCAAAGTCTCAATTCTCCCCACACTGTGATCAAATAAATGAAGTAGTATCGAGGCTCATTCTGATCTCTCCACTCTAATTTATGTACCAGAGCTCTCTAAATGGCATCTGACAGACAAACTCATGTCTCTGGCTGGACAGCAATTCTAATAACAATAATAACAATAATAATAATAATAATAATAATAATAAAAGCTCTCTGTCTTTCCTTCCTTTTTTGAAAACTAAGCAGTTATCACAATGACAAAGAAAAATGACTGCCCTCTTTAAGACATATGCAAACAACCAGACGATTGACAATTATAGAATTTGGCTTACAGAACCTTAGTAACCAGTCAGAAGAATTGCCAATGGAATATACATGTATACAGTTTTACCACATGGCATCAACTTGTACCCAGCTCTGACTGCCACACACCTTAAGTTAGCACCACCCAGTCTGCAGGAAGGGGCTGTTACCTGCAAGAGTAAGACTGCATTTAATGTTAAATGTTTAATGTCTAAAAAACACTACTGTGTACAGAACTTGTTGGAAGTCTCTCACCAAACATAAGAAACTTAACTAGCTTAGAAAACGAGCCAACCTTTCAGACTTTATGTTTATCCCTACTACTGAGAGCAGTACCACCACGATGAGGCAGAGCTAAGAAGCCTGCATGTGTGGAAAGAAACCTCACTAATGTACTGCACGAGCACTAAGCTTTACATACTACTCAACATGAGTATTAAAATAATGGTGTGCTTTGCAAGCCCTATAGTTTTTAACAAATAAAAGAATCTGAAAAGCTGAGTTGGTAAGTATTTTACGAAAGACTTAAGTGTTAAACATTCTGTATCATTGAATTAAAGCTGAAAGGTTCCCATGTTATCCACTCTGAAAATATCCACTACCCTGCTTTACAGCCTTCAGGAGGCTGTTTTCAGCTACGATGGGGGAATAGACCCCAGCTAGACCTCACACGTATCAGACAAGCTTCAACTCCAATGCAAAAGGAGCTGTCTGACCACCAACTAAGGCTCATGAAGTGACTAAACACTTCCTTGACAAGTGCCAAATGCTGATCTAAAATTCCAGATATAAACATGTAGGTAACATAGAGCCACCACTGTGGGTCCTTATACATACAGCAATTACCTTTTTTTTTTTTTTTTTTTTTTTTTTTAACTAATTCAGACACCTTAGCAGTTACCTAAACTATAAACTGTAACACTACCACAATCTATTCCCTTTAGGGTTATTACTAATTTTCATTTGAAACGGAACACCTGAAGCAATAAAATTGCTAAGCATTCATATCTATCTTGAGAACAGTAGTTTCCTAAAACTACTATGAAAGAGCCCACTATATGAACTGCACTGTTCAAACCTTGTATTAACCTACAGCTTTTGGGGATTTATAAAACTCCTTGCAGAAGAGAATGTGCAGCATTTGTACACTTGGCATGGATTCTGCTATTCATTAGAAAAAATTTATAAACAGAGTTTTTTCTGACACCACAATGATCATTCACGTACGTACACATATACACGCATGCATATAAAATGGGTGAAACCTATAACGCTTAAAAATACAAAAAATGGAATGTACTTAGGTGTATTCTTCATGATGTCAGCCAGGTCCTTAGAAGTATACCGACCAGTCAAAACTAACAGTATTTTTTACAGTGCTTATTAATAGTTACATCAGTACAGACTTCTAGAGAAGTTTCATGGTTAAACTTCTGACTTTAAGATCACATCACATTTTGTTTTTTTGTTTGTTCGTTTGTTTGTTTGTTTGAACTGTTTGTCTGTTCATGCTGAAATTTAGGATCTGATTTCACAAATTCAACTTTCCAGATGCCTTAAAAGCCAAGAATTAAATTCTGGTAGTCTTACTGTCCACTATATCATGCATATATTGAAACAGCCAGCCTCTTAATTAGCTAATTATACAGGGAGTTAACATCCCCTTTTTTTGCATTGAGTTACCTCATTTGGATACTCACGTTGCAGTCACATATTTCTCATGTTTCTAGCAGAAATACTTTATAGACTAATTAGTCCTTATAGACTGCTTATAAGAAGGACTACACGAGGACCTACATGAGAAACCAGAGAATAATTTCTCTGCCATGCCATCTTGCAGGAGGGAGGGAGAAAGAACCACCACCAAAAAACACTTCAGTTTCATCTCCTGTTTTCTAAAACACTGCCGCCCCCCAGAGGCAGCGGTTCACGAGCTGCAGCTCTGTCAGCTAAATTTGCAAAATTCGAGCAAAATTTGAGCGCCCTCAGAAACATTGCTGGGCGTTTCCACGTTAACCGGTGCAGACAGAGTTAACCTTGATAACGTATATTGGAAAAACAGCCTCCGTGAGCAACATCACACTGCAGGTTAGACATGATTTGTTTCCAGGTATTGCCACCTAACAGCACACGGATGGAATGGCTGCAGCTGAATTTCTGCCCCTTTGGGCCCCGGTATTCCTTATGGCACTAACGGGGTTTCACAGCGAAGAAATGTGTCCGCCCCCGGGACTCGAACCCGCAGCCTCCGGGTCTCGAACCGTCCCGCCCCACCCCCCTCTGCGTGCGCACTGAGCGGGGCTGCCAGGCGCATGCGCACTGGGAGCCTCCACGCCCCACACACGCACAGAGCCTCATGGCCGTGGGCGGTCGCCGCGCAGGCGCAGTTACAGCCGGGGGCAGCGCTCTCGATGTTTGGTGCCGTGGGTGGTGTTCCCACTGGATCGGTCTGGGCAGATACACATGCAACCCCATTAACTCTTTTAGAGTAGGGCGAGCGGTTAAGCCATCACCTTAAGGCTTATTCTGTCTCGATTCGTAGACGCTTATTCTGTCTCGATTTTGAGTTGTAAATGACTTTGTTACCAGCTTTACGCGAAGGTACATCCGAGGACATGAGTCTATATGTAGCTGCCAGGACCCAAAGCAGGCTCCGCCGGTGTGGGCGGAGCAGAGGGCGGGGTGGGGGGGAGGGGAGGGCGTGCGCATGCGCGGTGCGTCCGCGTGAGGCCGGCCAGTCCTGCGAGGGGGTTGCGGGCGCGGCCGCCATGGGGAAGCTGAACGTGGCCGTGCTGCGGTACCTCAGCGGGCAGCACTTCAGGGTGCTCACCGCGGTGAGACGGGACGGGACGGGGACGGGGACGGGGACGGGGACGGGGACGGGGAGGGGAGGGGAGGGGAGGGAAGGGAAGGGAAGGGAAGGGAAGGGAAGGGAAGGGAAGGGAAGGGAAGGGAAGGGAAGGGAAGGGAAGGGAAGGGAAGGGAAGGGAAGGGAAGGGAAGGGAAGGGAAGGGAAGGGAAGGGAAGGGAAGGCGCAGCTGCCCTCCCCTCCCCTCCCCTCCCCTCCCCTCCCCGCTGATCGTTTTTTCTCGCGCACCCCGCAGGTGGAAATGGGCATGAAGAACCACGAGATCGTGCCTGGCAGCCTGGTGGCGCCCATCGCCAGCCTGAAGCACGGCGGCTGCAACAAGGTGCTGAGGGAGCTGGCGAAGCACAAGCTCCTGGCGTACGAGCGGACCAAAAGTGAGTTTGGAGCCTGCGCTGGGAGCCTCCTCCTGGCCTTCACGGCTCTTCAGCGCCATGGATAAAATAAATAATTGTTAGCTAAGGTAGTGTTTAAGTTCACATAGGGATCAGCCCAAATGTGTTACAGTCTTATAGCAGACGAACTGGAGCAGACTGCAAAAGGCTTGTACCTTCACTCAGTCAGAAACGATCCCTAAAGTAGTATTTATTCTGTCCCATTCTGTTAACAGCGTTGGAATTCCTTCAGTCTTGCACTTGCATCTGGCTTTGCAAGCACAATGTGGGAGTCTTCATGAAATTCATCTCCTTTTTGTCTCTGTTTTTCAGAGTGCTAAGGTTTGGTTTAGGTCTTAAAACAATCCTGAATCCTTGCCGTGTCTCCTAAGTAATCATCTTTCAAAGTAATCCCATGCGATTTGAAGCATTGTCATTGCCTGCGTTACCAAGGGGCTAACAAAATGTCTACTTTTTATCCAGTTAGTTTTCAAAAGGCTTGCAGGAATTTAAACTTACTGTCAAGTTGGGTTGACACTAGCCAACAATGAAAATACTATTTGGGTGTTGCGTACCATAAGGAGGAAAAAAAAAAAAAAAGACCAAAATAAAACTTCTTTTAAAAGAAACACATGCATAATATGGAATTAAATGTTGTGTAATTTATTTTTACCTAGCTGTCCAGGGCTATCGGTTAACTAATGCAGGATATGATTACCTTGCCTTGAGAACTCTGTCTTCCCGGCAAGTCATCAGTTCTGTTGGAAACCAGATGGGTGTTGGCAAAGAATCAGGTAATTCAAAAAGTGTTTTCAGTATACATATATATTTTTTTAGAGGAAATGGGTCTCTATTTTTGGTAAAGGTTTGTTGGAAACTTGGTGAATTTACCTTTGGATAGTCATATCAGTTAATCTGTCAAACACCAAAATTTATGGTGTTTCGAGTTCTGTGTGAGTCTTTTGACTACATCTGATTTTTATCACAAAAATGTTGTTCCGCTTTGACCATTTCATACAATTCTTGGATGATTCATTAAAAGCTATTTTGCAGACAGGTGACAGTTGTCTCATGCCTTGAGAAGAAGTTTGAAGCCTTCCATCAAAAAGTTAACATCAGACTTTTCATCCCACCTAAAAAAAAAAAAAAGTAATACGCAGTCCAAACTATTGGAGAGCTATCTTGGTTTCTCATGCTCATATGTTGCTTGTTATTTGGCACAGCATGTCTTTTGTCATTAAAGAGTGAGCAGAGGATTACTTGGGACAAATGGTAAAAATGAAACATTAGCTAATTGGTAACACTGTTTAAAGTAAGAGATACCTTGAGTTTTCTGTCCAGTCAAAAGAAGTCTTTTATAGTGTGCTGTTTAGTTACTTCTTATCCCCTGGTCTGAAAGATGTTTCAGATCAGATGGATGGTTTGACCAGATGATCTTGGAGGTCTTTTCCAACCGTAATGATTCTATGATATTCTGCTAGTGGAGCAGCATTATCTCTTCACCAATAATTTCTTCTTGTTCAGATCTTTAATACGTAATATCCAAATTTGGTTGTCTTTTCTGTTAAAAGAAGTGTAGTAGACTTTGCCATTCCAGAAATAGCAGTTACAAGAAGTCAAGTAACAGATTTCTCACTGCACTGTTTCATTATATACCTGTCAGATACCATTTATTTCTCAGATCTGTGCTGCTATTTTTTCTCCTAGATATTTATATTGTTGCAAATGAAGACGAGCAGCAGTTTGCAATGAAATTGCACAGGCTTGGAAGAACTTCCTTTCGCAGCCTGAAAAATAAGCGTGACTACCATAAGCACAGACACAAAATGTCATGGCTGTATTTATCCCGGCTAGCAGCAATGAAAGAGTTTGCCTACATGAAGGTAGGTGGTTGTTTGCACCATATTAACAAGGATGTAATAGACTGGAATGTACTTCTCAGATTATCTTCTCATCACTTCATATTTGCAATATATGTTAGGATGTATGCTTTTTTGTTTGTTTGTTTCTAGTGTACTTAAAGTATACATTTCAGAGAATGACAGTGCTAATGCATCTTGTATACTTTCAAGTGATAAAATCAAACTTTGCCATGGAAGTCATATGGAACTGAAGCAATTTCCATAAAATTTCAGGTGAAGCTGTCCAGTCATCTGAATCTTAATAAAGGCAGTGAATAAGCTATCGTCATTTCACTTAACCTTGTCTTAGAAAAAGCAATGGAGAACTTTCCTATATGCTAGGGAAAATTCGTGAAGTATCTACTAGTATTTTAGTCTTGTCAATTTAGATTACTTCCACAAACATAATTACGGAGTATTTGTTAGGTCTGTAAGCGGTGAGGTTCAAACTGGGAGGAGAGCGCACTGAGAGCAGCCCTGCAGAGAAGCACTTGGGAGTTCTGATGGATGAAAAGCTTGACATAAGCCAGAAGTATTTGTTTGCATCCCAGAAGGCCAGCAGCGTCCTGAGCTGCATCAACAGAGGAGTGGCCAGCAGGTGGAGAGAGGTGATTGTCTCCCTCTGCTCTGCCCTTGTGAGGCCCCACTTGGAGTGCTGCATCCAGGTCTGGGGCCCCCAGCACGAGGAGTATGTGGAGCTGTTAGAGTGGGCCCAGAGGAGGACCACAAAGGTGATCAGAGGGGTGAAGCATCTCTCCTGTGAAGAAAAGCTGAGAGTTGGGGTTATTTAGATTGGAGAAGAGAAGGCTTAAGGGAATGCTAATAGCAGCCTGCAGTACTTAAAGAGGGCCTACTGGTAAGCTGGGGAGGGACTCTTTTTCAGGGAGTGTTGTGATAGGACAAGGAGTAAGAGTTTTAAACTAAAATAATGGTAGATTTAGATTAGATATTAGGAGGAAATTCTGTGCTCAAGATGGTGAGGCACTGGCACAGGCTGCCCAGAGAAGCTGTGGATGCTCAAGTGTTCAAGGCCAGGATGGATGGGGCTTTCAGCAGCCTGGTCTAGTGGAGGTGTCCCTGGCCATGGCAGAAGGGGTGGAACCAGGTGGTGTTTAAGGTTCCTTCCAACCTGAGCCATTCTGTGAATCAAGTGAATGATTTGGTAAATATGGTTAGAGCAAGCTAACAGAGCTACAAAATACTATGGCCTACCTTTAGTTAATATTTAATGTAGTGTAATACTGGATATTAATATTTAAGAAGAAACTTTTGCCTTACTGAGACTGTGTGTGGATTACCTGACCAGCCCAAACTGTATTTACAAGAACTGTGGAACCTTTTTCTAACACCCTATTCCCAATTATCTGCTGGTGGTTTCTTAAGCTAACAGACCAGATACTATTCTGCTGTTTTTCTATCCCATTGTGTTTTCCTGCCACCTGAGGGATAACTAAACTCTGGAAAATACAGAAGCATAGTTAGTAGTGAAAGTTCAGATTGCTCTTCCTCCTTAAGCACATGATTTGATTTTTACAGTTAGCAGTTGAATAATGTGTAGGATGCTGCTTCCACAATGATACTTAACTGCTTATCTTGGATTTGTAGTTTGTCGTGTATGTAATGTTTTCTTAATGGTTATCTTTCATTTTTTCAACATGTTGTCTCTTTTCAGGCTTTGTATGACAGAGGATTTCCTGTTCCAAAACCTGTAGACTACAACAGGCATGCAGTTATTATGGAACTCCTTAATGGCTACCCTTTGTAAGTTTGGAAGCTTGAAGTCTGTTTTACAGAAACCCTAACAATGATAGGTTCAGTAAGACAAAAGGGATGACATTTTTCCTTATCGTGTGAGTCAGTTCTGATCATGCTGAATAAAGCATGAATAAAGTCAGGCCCAGAACGGCTAGGGTTCTGCTTCATTATATTTGGAGAAATTGGTGAGAGAAGGAAAACTAAAAAGATACTCTCTTTGTCCAAAGAGACAGAGGTTAGTGCTACAACAATTTTCTACACAGAAATTTTATGTTCTATATGTTATCTATTCAATGATATTCAGTATTGATATATTCAGTATATCAAATATTCAGTATTGAGTTGTGTATCCTCCATGTTCTGAGCTCCAGTTCATGATCCATGAAGTGGTAAAGATTCAGGTAGGATTACAACTTGTACAACTTGCCATTCTAGAACTTCTGTGTTGGTTTTTTTTTTGGGTGTGTGTTTGTTTTTGTTTGTTTTATTTTTTATTTTATGTATTTGTGTGCATTGAACGCTGTTTTTTGCTCAAGAAAGATTACTTTTCTTCAGTTTTTCAACACCCAGAAACATGAAAAAATGTTGAATTTTGTATGTGAATGAATGGTTTGTTTTGTTTCCATAGCAGAATGCAAAATAGCTATTTGATACTCTATATAATGTACAGTAACAAAGGTTCAGTGTAATTAATCCCAAAGTATACAGTTGAAGAGTTACATTGAAGAAGTGCCTTTTAAGACTTTATTCTATCCTGTTTCCCCACCTTTGTTAAATAGTTCCACATCTGTCCTGTAGACAGAAAGCTTTAAAGTTACATTTGGCATTGCAGGTGAGGTTTACCATGCTATCCCAGTTCTGCAGTTTTAAGTAAGCATTTCCTGAAGGAGATGCTGTACTAGATGAGAATTATTTCAGGTGATCAGCGTCTCAGAAGATACCAGTTTAGATGACTTCCAAATTCAAAGAACAAATGATATATTTTATGATACAGACCTCTGGCTATAAGAAATGTCACCAATTAATTTTGCTGTTAATATGAAAATATTCAACAGCAGCCTATAACAGAGCTGCTAGAATTCCATTGTGTTTTGCTTGTATGTGCAACTGATATGTTCTCATAACACTACAGTGTTGCATTCAGGCCAAAATATATCACAAAGTAGCTGTAAATGACGGCTTCTTGACAGCTCCTGGTATAATAAGACAGCTGCCTATTTATTCTGCTTGTAAAAATAAGGTGATGTCTATTCTGTGCATTTTTGGGGCAAAACATATACTTTGCTTTTATTCTGGAGTTTATTCTGGAGTGCTTTAAGCTTTTTTTTTTTTTTTTTTTTTTTTTTGCTTTGCCTTATCCCCAGCTTAGTCTTGAAAACACTTTTTTGTGAGGCATTTGAATGGCATTTGAATACAAGAAGACCTAAGTTACCTAAAACAATCCAGACATAAAAATTCGCTGATCCATTGTTTAAATTAGGCAGCATAACCATCATGTTTGATAGGAGGACAAGAGACAAAGGGCTTTAGTTAAAATGAGGGATTTAACGTGGAGATAGGAGAAGCTTTCTCCCCATGAGGGCAGTGAGGCAGTGTGGTGGAGGTTGCACAGTATGTTTCCATCCCTGGAAACTTTCAAGCCCGCATTGGTAGAGCTCTGATTAGTCTCATCTAATCTCAGAATTGACATAGCTATGAGCAGAGCATTGGACTAGTAACCTCTGGAGATCCCTTATGACTCAAATTGTGACCCTGTCACAATTTCTCAGATGTAACTCATATGCCTTGTCTATATTTTTAAATTAATTCCTTCAGGGTTCAGGATAACTTCTTTTTTATTTAACTTTCCAGATGCCAAGTACACCACATAGAAGACCCTGCTGCTGTCTACAGTGAATTAATGGATCTAATTGTAAAACTTGGCAATCATGGTTTGATTCATGGGGATTTCAATGAATTTAATCTCATACTGGATAATGATGATCATGTCACTATGATTGATTTCCCTCAGATGATATCAACATCACATCCAAATGCTGAATGGTACGTACAAAGTTAAGGATGTATGCAAAATAAACCGGTTAAGTGCTGATAACAACAAATAGTCAACCATGATTTGTTTTCATAAGCCTGCTTCAAATTCTTTTTCTAATGTTTTCACCATACATTACAAATGCAATTTGTTTCATGAATGAGTAGAAATCTCCTTAGGATAAATGTGTAATTAATTGCTTCTCAGTTAAAATTATTTCTTTCAATTAAGAAATGAATAGAAATAATCTGCATTTATTTATGTATACCTACATGTGTACTTTTTCGCTTGCAGTCACTGATGGTTATTAATTTTCAAATAAAAGGCAAGAAAGTAGAGTAAAAGTTTGTCATACCAGTAGACTTAATTTCCTTGATTATTGCATTTTTACAATTCTATATTTTTTAAACAGGTATTTTGACAGGGATGTTAACTGCATTAAGGAGTTTTTTAAGAAACGCTTCAACTATGAGAGTGAGCTCTTCCCATCATTCCAAGATATCAGGTAAAAAATGCCAGCTGATTCTTAATTCCCCCATGTTATGGTAGTTATGTTGGTTTTCTGAGAAAAATGGATGCCTCTGAGAGATGATTTTAGAAGTGAACAGGGGGAAAAAGAGCCTAACTATGCATTTTGAAATATTTTTGTCATTCTTACAGTAAAAAGGATCCATACTGTCTTCATTGGCAGTTACTAAAAGTGGTTTCCAAAAACTGAAGCACGTCTTAAAATCTGCTGTCTCCTTTGTCTTACCTCTTGCAGCTAGGGGAAGGAGATACATCCAAATGCCGTAAATGTTACAGTGACGCAGAATTAGTTTCTCTGACTCTTAAAACCATATTTAACAGTCCTGGGGTATCAAATATTAACTTAGTTTTCAATTTTAAATTTAATTTTCAAAATGCTAGTACATGTGGTGACCGCCTCTTCAAATATTATCTTCAAAGTTCTCCTACTGTAGTTTGTCCCTTTTGAAAAGCAAACTATTTTCTCACATATTTTAAGAGCAAAGCTGCTTCAGTTAAAAGGGTTTTATATCACTCTGAGCCCTTTCTCAAAGGGGAATTGTCTGTGTGTGTGTCAACATGTCCTTCATCGTTCTGTGTGCACAAGCATAATTTAAGTATTATATTTGTTAAAATCAAATTGTTTGCTTTCAGTAAGTGCTGATTATGAAGATGGAATCATCTTGTATGAAAGTCTGGTTCTGTCAGGCTACATCCTGCTAACTATCCAAAGCCCTGCACTGTAATGTGTTACCTATGTTCCAATGGAGTATACTCTTTTTGTTAATAGCATGGTAATTATAGTCTAACTTGATAGTATTTTTAATCCAAAATACAGCATAATGATTTGATATATTAAAAGAAAGCTCACTTCTGTTTCTTTCAGGAGAGAGAGTTCTCTTGACATAGAGATTGCTGCCAGTGGTTATACAAAAGAAATGCAGGAAGATGATGAGCTGCTTTACCCAGAGTGTTCTGATGAGGATGATCATACAACAGAGGAGAGGGAATTTGTAGAAGATGCTGAAAGTAACGCCAACTTCCTCAGCCAAGATAAAGAAAACAATGCAGACTTCATATATGAAGTGATTTCTGAAGGCAGAACCTCTGAAGACTTGTATCACAGTGAAGATGCTGAAGCCACTGAAAGTAGTGAAAATTCACAAGGACTGAGTATGTCAGAGTTGAGTTCAGCCTTAGAAAAGGTTGAAGGGCAGCCTGTGCTTTCGAAGTCCAGTGAAGATGCAGAGAGTTGTGCACTTGGTTTTTCTGAGCACAAAAGAATACCTGAAAATGCTGCTGAAAATCAGACAGAGGGCTGCAGTGGTAAGGACGACGATGAATGCCCTGATCTGGTTGACTTGTCAACTTTAAATAAGGAATTGAGGCCTTACAGGTAAATACTTATATTTACTGTTTAGTGGTGTGGTGAAATTTTCTTCTTTTTTCTTTATTTCTAGTAATAATGTAAGTAAAAGATTTTTTTTGATATTAAAATGCTGCTGCTGCTAAGTAGCTTTGACAAGTAAGTTTATAATTAGAGTGCTCTTTCTCAGCCTCTGCTCCTCACTCGGCTGAAATTAGCAAGAACAAGCTCTTTGGAATATATTATTCAAATATATTTTACTGAACGTCATACCATGTGGCTTTTAATGCCTTTACTGACACACTTGGAAATTCCTTCTTACCTTTAAGCTAACCCCTTCTTATATAAAATTCAAACTATTAGTTTGCAAGTTCCCCGTGTACCTGAATGCATATATAAAGTTCATATACCCTGTTTTCTTTTTGCATTTTTCCTTTTTCATGAAATTCTACGCCTAGGCAATGTACAGAATCTGAATTAATCTTTTTAGTGTTCTGAAGCTTCTTTTTCTTACACTACTTTGTGTAGTATGTATGTGGCTATTGCACTATAATCCTTCCTGTCATAAAACGTGTTTTTTGAACTAGTGTTAATATTTTAAATGTAAATGTTCTTTCTGTAGTACTCTAATGTTCTGCTAGCACTTTTGATTATATATCAAAAAAATGACTGAAACATGATGCTCATAAAGGGAAATGATGTTTATCTCACTGAATGGAATAAAACATTAATTTACCTATTCCAGAAATGAAGACAGTATGGTTCATATTGCGGAGCACAGAACAAGAACTAAAAGTACATCAGCCAGCAGTGTTGGGAGCTGTTCAACCATTCCACCGGTAATTATTACTGCTACTGTCTAGTTTACTCTGATACCATCTTAGCTGTTGAAGATATTTTTACAAATACCTACTTAGCAGTAACTGTCTTTAATTGATTACGACTATGTACATCTTTGGTTTGTAGTTCCATGCTCACAGAAAATAGGTCTGATGCTTTCTAAGTGTTTACAAGTGAATTATGTCCAGTGCTGTACTTCATGTGTTGTTCTTTGCTCTTTCACAAAAGCTCTACTCCGGCATTAGCAACTTGAATTTTGTTTCTGTTGCTAGAAATCAATTCTGTTGCCCATAATTAATGTTTTTGTATTTTAAATTTGTATGCTTGAGTAAAGATTTAACTTGGCCTTTTTTCATCTGTCTTTTTAACACATCTTTTACCACATTTCTGAAACATATATATGAATTCATTGTAGTCATGGTGTCTTTGGCAATATGAATTTGACTTTTAGCATTACATAAATCAATACTTTGTGGCAGAATTTTACATCTTTCTTCATCCCTACTCAGTATACTATCCAGTATGGCTACCTCTATCACATTTTAAAAAGCGTATCTAAATTTTAAATGGAAGAAAGGTTTTATGCATAAATAAATGTGTTAGGGAACAGCATGTTTGCAAGTTGTGTAAGACTTTTACAGGACTTGATGTGAAGGAAAGAGAGAGACTTTGTTAGTCATCTCTGTTCTTACTGTAGGACATGGCCTTGTGTCTTATTAAGGAGAAAAAGAATTAGCCTTGAATTATGAAATGAAGTAAAGAAGAGCTAGGATAAATGCTAGGAATCGCCTGGCGTCTGATCCATGCGATACATGTTTTTTCCCTTTCAGTTTGCTAACCTAAATGTCTAGGATTTCTTTTGGAATCACTTATAGATCCCTATTTGAAATTATATTTCTCTACACCAGTAGGTGGTAGCAGTGGACACTCACTGTAGAAACCTTCCTGATTGTGTAGCGAACACGTGTTTTTTCTGTAGGCAGACACATCAAACTTGTTAAAATATTCAAATGGCATTTAAGTACCTAATATTCTGTTCTAAAAGAAAGATAAAAGCAGAAGCAGCTTTCAAGAGATTCAGCCACATAAACATCCTGTGTCAATTTACTTTGTGTAATCTTTCCATTTATATGCTCTTACACTAAATAAAATGTTTCTGCCCATTGTTAAATCTTATTTGAACTTTTGAATACTAGAACTAAAGAAAGGATATGCATGATGAGCTATTTGTAACATCAGAACGTGATTGCAAAACTAAAAACACAAAAGGCACTGCAGTAAGACCCACTGAGCTGCTTAGAGCCAATGCCTGTTACTGCTTCTAGCACTTCTCTGTTGTTTATATAGCTTTCTCAATGAAGAAACACATTAAAACATAAGCAGGTTTCCAGATTAAACACACAGAAGGAATTCATATGGGCATGTATAAACAATAGCAGTAATAGCAGTAGGTGCAGTCATAGCTGGGTGACTGTGCCAAAAAGAAAGCCTTATGAGTTACAGACAATAAGCTATTCCAGACAAAATAAAATGTCTTGTTGTGCTTGTACAAATCTTTGTAGGGACTGCTGTAATTTAATTATAGGAAATAATGCAGACTGTGCAAAAATTTAAATAATAAATTATAGATTTGTTTATTCATTTTGCTTACAGTCAGGCTTAGGATGATGGAGAGACTAGTGAGACTTGCATGCTGTGGTTGAGCAGTAGTATTTTGTGAATTTACATTTTTCCATAGTGAAAATATCTGGTATTTGTATTGCAAAATTTCTTCTAGTGAGCCTTGGATGAACTGTGAAGGAAGTCATCTGTCCACTGAAGTGGGAGAAGTAGAGAAGCCTTCTTTCAGAGCTCTGCCTATAAAAAGCAGAGGATAACAATTGTCTTACTGACAGAAGAAAAACATCAGTGGCCCAGTTTAAACTAGTTCTTACCAGCTTTCCTCAGGAATTTCTTCTGGAATATTTTTAAAGAGCATTTACAGATTTAATTTCCAAAATGCTCTTGTTTAAATACTGAGTTCTGCTAAGTTTCAGAGAAGAGAAGGACAGATCTTATACTACTCTTTTTATTCACATTTTTGATAGTCAACCTGCATGTGGTAAAGCTTAGGAAACTACTATTCAGGTGAATACTATGTAATTACTACAGCATTCTTACTGAAATCAGGATTGGGTACCTGGATTTATTTACCACCTTGTATTTGCTTAATGTAGTTGTATTAGTCACAGCAGTTTTTAAACAGTGCCAAAATAATTCTTTCTGGTTCCTGACTTAACTACCAACTTACTACTTAATGTGCTGCACTGAAGTTGAGCTGACAGTATCATAAACAAAAACAAGGCAAGAGAAATTGGGGTAAATGCAAAAGAAATGTTACTAGATTGTGTGGTAATTTTGCACCAGTAGGTACCTTAGCTCCTCCATGCTTCTCTTAGCCCTGTCCTCAGGTGGAAAAAGGGGGAGAAAACATGATGATGTAAAAAATATTCATGGGTTGTGATAAGGACAAGGAGATCACTCCTTGTGCTGGAGCAAACTGCTCCAGCACGGGTCCCCCACGGGTGGGCAGCAGCTCCCCCCAGACCCCCTGCTCCTGCGTGGGCTCCTCTCCACAGGCTGCAGCTCCGGCCCGGGGCCTGCTCCTGCGGGGGCTCTCCATGGGCCGCAGCCTCCTCCAGGCCACATCCACCTGCTCCACCGGGGGCTCCTCCACTCATGGGGGGGCTGCAGCGTGGAGATCTGCTCCATGTGGGACCCATGGGCTGCAGGGGGACAGCCTGCTCCACCAGGGGCCTCTCCCTGCACAGCCCGCAGGGGAACTGCTGCTGCCTGCCTGGAGCGCCTCCTGCTGCGCTCACCTGAGGGGCAATCCTAACCTTAATGGGAGAGTGCCTCACAGCAGGTGAAAAGCAGAGGAGGAATTCCACGTCACTGACTGACACGCTTAGCCACACTTGTGGTAGAGTTGTTTTCAGTTAGAATTGTACTCAGAGCTTAGTAATCTAAGTTTTATAAAATCAAAGTGCTAAAACAAATGTAGCCGCAAACCTGGTAGTTAGTTATTGTAGGGCATAAAATACTCTCTTGGTCCTTTTTCTACTTACAAGATGTTTGCCAAATCTTCAAGCACGGGACATTATCATTTTTGCTGAAGGCATATATTTTGCACTGAAAAGTACTGGTTCATTATGATTCCTGAATGAAAGGCACCTAAACTCTGCAAGATATCACCTAAGATGCTTTTTATTAGAGCTAACGCTAAAAGAAAAAAAAATAGCACAGGTGATCATACACCCCTTTAAATGCTGGAGCCCTGAACCTGACTCCAAACCACATAGCTATACTATAGACCTTGTCTGTAGCAGAGGTTCTCCCCTTTCACTCAGTTGAGATAATTACATGATTTTCTTATAAAGAAACAACTCTGCTTGCTCAATTTCTGCTGTTGAGAAGAGGTGAAGTTCTCATTATAACTTCTTTCTGCTCGGTTAGATAAAGGCAAGACCACAGAGCAGTGGTAATCACTGGAACCAAGCAGAAGCTGCCTGCAGGCTCCTCTGTCCCAAGGAGCTGGCTGAGTTTGCCCCAGGCCAAGGGATTTGCGCAGCCCCACAGAGGGCTATGGGGCCACACAGTATGGGCAGCACAGCACAGGGCAGGCCTGGGCAAACTCGAGTTAACCCTGGTGTGGATCACCAGCTTCTCAGTGCATGGTGGTCTTCTCGACAGGTTCACTACCACATGTTCATGTTAGTACTGAGAATACAGTATCATTATGGTAATCTTAGTACTAAATGATGTTCAAAAAGTTCTGATACTGAATTGTTTATTTATTTGTAGGAACTGGTGAAAAGGAAGATAAAACGTCAGCTGACAAAACAGCAGAAGTCTGCTCTGAGGCGACGACTACAGAAAGGAGAGGCAAACATTTATACCAAACAACGTCGAGAAAATATGCACAACATTAAGTCAAGCTTGGATGCAGCTAGTTTCTGGGGATAATTTATCATAGCTGCCACAGAACGTGAGAAAACTCACAGTACATACAGCTAAAACAGTTACCTAATAACCAAGCATCCTTTTATACAGTGGAGGAAAAGTTCTTAACAATACCACGTATTTTTGGAAACTAATAAACATCATGCTGGTTCCTCTGGTTTTGTTTGCATGATTTTATTTTGTGTTCCTAGTTAAAAATATTGACTGTAACTTAAAATAAATTAGTAGTACTAGGTAAGATCATTTTAAGTACAGTATTTCCAACAGTATCTTGTTTTAGGTCAATTTTACTGTTTTTGTATAGATTAAGAATCTTCTGATGTGCAGAGGATTAAAAATTTTCCTTTGTTCCTACAACATAAAATTTAAATTTGAAATTCTGCCCTCAGGTTACAAGCAGATATTTGTTTGATTTAATTAAAAATCAAAAGGAAATAAAAACTGATAGCTTTTAACACTCTAAAATTTCTTTGGAACCTGTACAAGGATCATCAAACAATATGATAATGTACATTCTTTGAACCAAGCAATTCTTACTTGTTTTTCCTTTCACTCCAAGATCTTGTATAGAACTTGAAAAGATCTATAGATAAGAGAAAAGGAATAAATAAGTGCTGTAGAGATCTGGCAGTCACTCAGGTTTTGAATTTGGCTGTGCAGTTACCAATAAATTTAATTAATTTAACAATTTACATAAAGTGGTGAGCATTCTGAACTTCTCGTTTTAAAAAATATTACCATGTATTTTTTTATGTTATTTTGGGTCTCTGAAGACCTAGAAAAACAAGTATCTTGATGTATCTGTGATTTAGGTGAAGAGCCTTCCTAGAGACGTATGACATGGTAAAGTTTGTCATCAATCCATAGTTTGCAACGTTTTAAATCTTTTACTTGGCTGGGGAAATGAGAAAGTTTGGATTTGAGGTTGATTTTGTACTCACACCTGATACTATCTATATTCTACTTTACCCGAACTGAAAATCAGCTTTTAGTCTATTGAGAAATTACAGCCTCTGTCCTGTCTTGCAGCATGCTCTGCTTTGAAACTTTTCAACTTCTGTCTTCTTGCTCTTACAATAAAAAACCTAGTCTTAGCTAGCAGCGGTATATGTTCTTAAAAGCATGGCAGGCTGGTGCAGAGATGTAATAGATAAGTGTTTCTTTTAGCATCAAAGCTGCAGGAAGGTCTGGTGACAGAAGTAAGGAAGTCCAATTAAATCTTAAATGTGATTGTTATCAAGGTATGTAGGGCTGTTTCCTGATGCAAATAGCTCTTTTTAGCACGGGCAGAAAAGCGGCCTAATTGAATTTAATTTCATTTCCATTTTAAATGTAAAGGGAAAAAACATCTTTTTATGTTTCTACACTCTTATCTGTTAAGAGGTTGTTTCAGTGACTGCTTAACAAGATTTCAGTTGAAGCTCTTTGCATAAGATGTGCACACACTTTTTGGCTTCTAATTTAGAGCTTTTCACAGTGGGTGAGTTCTTTCTGGTGCATGACCTTAAGTCTGTCTTGGTAATGGGTTCCAAAAATATACAAAGCCTGTCCTGTTTGATTGTGCTCCATGAGAATAGAAAGGATGGAATGATGGAAATCCATGCTGTTTATTTTCAAAATGTTCCTTTAAAGCATCCATTAACTCTTTTAAAGGTATTCTAATGGATGGCTGTAAGTTATCATTTTCATTTACTCTGCCAGACGAGACTTTTCAGAGAGTAGAGTTAGTGAGGGAGTTACAGCTTAATATATCTTTATTAAAGCCTTTTTTTTTTTTTTTTCAAAGCAGAATTCCTGAAATATCTGAAGTCATCAAAGGTCGCCACAAAGTTTACACATAGAATGAAGTTTAAAGTTCTCTTAGAGTGAACTTGGGAAAATGCAGAGGTTAAGACAATAGCATTATTGATTATCTTAGCAAATTCACCTAGCAAGGAATGGACGGGTAATAACAAAATGGGTTTTAAATGTTTTAGTAAACAAACACAATGTTAGTTCATTAATTTGTAAACAAAACATGAAGATAAAGAGTAGATACACCGTGTGCAATGCACACTATAAATGAAGCAGTATGTACTGAAACTTGCAAGTGATAGAGATACAAGGTTGCCTAGCAGTTTTCCACTGCTGCATCTTTAAAAAAAAAAAAAAAAAAAAAAAGTATTTTTTCTTTGGGAAAGACTGTACAGTAATTAAAGAACACACATCCTTACTTTGGGATTTTTTCCAAATCAAAAAGAAGACTTTACTGGAATTGAAATAAAAGTAAGCTGAGCAAAGCAACTAATTTGTACAGTTTATGGCTCTTACACAAATGTGTGTAACAGCAATGTATTTACATTCGTGCTTCAAGCTTTTGCCACTGCATCTGTGTCTGTCTTGATTGGAGTGCCTCTTCAGACCTCTGCATATCCCACAGGTCCTTTTAGATGTAAACAGTTTAATTCACTGGTATTTTAATACATTTATTGTATAGGGAGTAAGGAAACTGCTTTTCAGGAAACCAGATTCAAATTGGGTTAACCTAATATATCACAAGTTTAATTCTGCTAATCGGATTAATTTTCTATTTGCCATTAATGTCCTTCTTCTCCAGTTACATAGTTACAGGAAGAAAAAAAAATCATACTTTTTATTGAATTTGTTGTTTTTAAACAAAAGCCTGCGTGCTACTTTCAGGCTATCACGTTTAGTATAGCTTTACATAAGTATTTCCTTATATTTGCAATCTTTTCCATAATTTGAGGGTTTGGGTGAGCAAGAGAGTCTCTTTATTCATTTGGTATGAATCAGAGTGGTCTTTGCCTCAGCACATCGCCAATAAACCGATGAAACAAACTCCTTTCTGCTGATTAGCTTCTCTCCCTGGCCTGTAGGTGGGTGTGTTTAACAGAAGGAAGGAGTAGGAATGCGCCTGTCAGTCTGTCTTTGCAGCTAATTAGCTCAGCATACAGCAAAGATAAGCAGTCCGGGGAGGTGGACCCTGCGGAGGGTCGTGGGGTTTGAGGCAATGCCTGATTGGGAGACGTGGGGAGATTCCTCAGGAATCCAGCGCATCAATGAGCTGCGGAAAGTTGGTACAGGACTTGCCTGACTCAGGCATGAGGGCAGCGTGTGGCTGCTTTCTGGAAAAGCAGAGCAGAGATGGACAGAACCTTGGAGTCTCTGCAACTTGTAATTGCCCAAGTTCTGCCTCATCGAGACCCTGCCCTGGTTTTTAAAGACTGTAAGTACCAAAGATAATTATTTTATTTCCCTGATAGTGAGTGTATTTAATTCAAATGTCTGTTGTACCCAACAAATTAAGAGAGAGAAGTAATTAACATGCTTGTACATGTATTTGTGTGCATACCACAAACTACCATTATTTTACCTTGCCTATTTGAAGGCAGTGTTGCTGCTTATTTTTTAAGTTTGCATTTCAGAAAACTGATTCACCACTTTTACTTAGGATATTTAATTGCACTCTAGTAACATTGTAAAAACTTTATTGCTTGACAGTTTTGGAAAACTTTATGCCAACTCTCTTTCTGTGGTTAGTTTGTCCTATAAATTACCTTTCTTAACTGTAGTACTGCAAAATATCAAATATTGCAATCTTTGTGTTTACACAGATAAAGTGCAATAGGCTGCTTCTCAAACATAAGATGTTTTCCTGCAAGTATATGGAATGTGATTTCCCTCCCCCCCATATCAGACTTGACTATGGATGCACTTTTTAAACCTGGCCAAAACACTTATTTATTCTCTCTTTCTCTCTCATTTTACAAACTATTCCTTGTGAAATGTTCTGAAGTACCTTTCAATAGAAGGCACATAATAAACTGGCCTGATGCATCCCTTGAAACAGAGTTCAATGCAACTCACATAATGAAAATATGAGTATTTAAATTTGAATTTATGATTTGAGTGGGGCTATGCATGGAAGTGCTATTTAATTAGTAATTTTTTAGAAAATCCATCCACAGATTTCATACAATGGAAAAAACCCTCTTCAACAGATCAAATGAAACAATAGTTAAATTCCATTGTTCTCAGTTTTCTTCACAGATGAATGAGATCTCTTGATCTCGTGCCCCCAAATCCGGTCCTACATAAACAATTCGATTGTAAAATTAGTATTTTGCTGGGTGTCATTTCAGTCTGAATCACTTAGTCAATCATTTAACATGCAAACAATGCTGGAACAATGTTAGATTTTTAGAAGGGAGTTTTATTTATTTATTTATTTAACATTCGCTTCTAATTGTAATCTCCTGTGTGACCTGAGGCACACTGCAGAGACATTTATTTAATCTCCACTTCATTCTTTTGTCAACAGCTCTGTTAGAGTTAATAAAATCAGTCTCATACAGTCAACTGTTGCCTTCTAAACTTGCTGTAAAAGGAATAAAGACTTAAAGACATGGCTAGAGATGGACCTAGGGGAAAAACCCATGTACATCTGCATTAAACAACTCCACTTGCCAGATTCTTATGCTCATAGCCACGCTGAAAAGTCAGAGGCTGACCCAGTAGTTCCCTGGGACTAAGTTGGATTTACTCTTGTAGAAGGATGCTACTCTTGTGTGAATGTAGCATAAGGATCTGTCCCAGAGCTTAAGAGTCTGACATCTGTTTCTCAGGCCACCCTGCAGGAGGTTTTTATGCTGCTGGGTAGGTTTGTATTACTATTGCAGTCTTGGGACCTCGTGGTGCAGTCTGTGAATGTACACACATCACAGGAACAAAGAATTTGATCGGGGTGCAGTGTGGGGGGTGGGCTCGAGGAGAGGGGCATTCCCTTTCATACGTTTCCACTGGTAACCAGTTCCTGCAGGTCTACTGACAAGGCTTTTATTGAAAGTGTATGTACAAGCTGCTTGGACAATGCATTTGTGACCACCCATAGATCTAAGGGAGGGAGGGATGATTAAATAGAAACAAAAGTGTGAGTGGCTTGGAGTAGTTTTGTTTTTTTTTCTACTTTAGATTTTCTGAGGTATGAAAAGAATTTTGAAGGCATTCTAATATAAATTTAACCTGTATAGGCTTGAAGTTGCTGTGAGTGTGTGCCACTAATTCTGACTGGTGACAGACATTCATAGTGCTTTGTCTATAAGTCAGATGAGAATTTACATGCATTCTTTTTATCTTCAGCAAAAAGTCATCTTTAGATCTAGGTGGTGTCCATCTCTGACTTTTAATCAGATTTAAATACAGCAAGCAAGTATTAGACTAGAAAGAACATAGTGTCTCATGTTTCCCCATGGGACCATGTCCACATCTCTTACAAACACATTACTTTCAGACCTTATTGGAAAGAACAAAATAAGAATGAAGTCCATTCAGGATCTACTTTGTTGCAGCAGCATCTACCCTTTTCACAATGTGGTGTGACTCAGTATGTCAACAGGACTGAGTTTTGCTAGGGCAAGATGTCAGAGCAAGTCTGCTCATCACTGCTCAGCACCACATACACTTCATACACTTTTTGTTCCCATTCCAACCAAGGGGTCTTTGCTTGCACTGTCCCAACACTTTGTTCTGTTGGTACTGTCTCCACAGAGGGCTTTCTTCAGCAGCAGCAGGGAGAGACAAGATGTTCAAAAGTCCCTGCCCTCCTGGGTGCAGCTTGCAGGAGCAAATACAGTGAGTGGTGCTGTGCCTGCTGCAGCAGTGCTCCTTCTGGGCTAGCATCTCCCCAGCAGAGGCAGAGATGATGGGATTCAGGAAAGATGTAAGATCATGGCTGGATGCCCTGGCAACAAGACAGCAGGGACAGCAGGGATAGTTTGTTTCTCACAAGTCCTCCCTGCCATGAGAATGCTTCATCCTTATAGTGGTAGGCAATCTCTGGGGGGGGGGAAGGGGGAATTTACCTCAATTTAACAAATTATTCATCTCTCTTTGAAGAGCTGTAATCCATGATTTTTGACAAGATCTTTTCTAAAAAAAAAAAAAAAAAAAAAAAAAAAAAAAAAAAAAGGCCTTCTGTTTTACAGAAGTAAATGGATGTGAGCTAGCCACATTGCTAGTTTTGGAAAAATCTGTTTGCACGTGACGTGTTGAGTGGAGGCAATCCTCAGGTGTGAAATTGCTTTCCCCGATAACTGGCTGTCTGCAGGGAGAAAACAGTGTCTCTGGGCTGCTGTGAAGCAGGCCGGTGGCTGCAAGGGCCCTCATGTCCCCACATGACCACGCAGGCTGGCCCAGGACCCCATCGGGCAGGGATGCGGTGCCCATGGCAGAGAGCAGAGGTCTGAGCAAGGCCCCGTGGTGCAGGCCTGCCACCAGCCCATCGATGGGGGATGGGGAACAGTGGGCTGCAGAGGGGCTGGCAGCTCCAGCAAGAATGGGACAGGCAAAGACATGGAGGAGGAAGGCAAGAAGAAGGAGCCCGGTGCTCAACTCGTGCTACTGCAAGAGTTGTGTTTGCTTTTTGGGGTGTGTGTTTCCCTGAACTGTGCACTGTATGTAGCTTCCATCCCAGGTAACACAGGAATCCTAAAGATAATGCTTTCTACCATGCAGACCTAATTAACCCCAGCACTGGTCTAACCCATATGCTGACCTTATTATGACTTTGTTTTCATATCAAAAAATATTATGGTATCAGGTAGGAGTTACGATATAGCTTGGAAAAAAGCTAAGTACTTCCAGAAAGTTTTTGTAAGCCCTGACTTGAATTCATGGTTCCTCGCTGGATTGCTACTTGGTTGGTTTGTGAACATTTAGCAAAGTGATTTTGCATCAGCTGAACAGCACTGTGTCTCCATTTCTTTTTACTGGTAGCAACAAATTGCACATTTTCCTTTGCATGTTTTACCAGCAAAGATTTCAGGTCAGCAATAGATGGACAGGTTAGACTGTAGAGTTTTTAATAAGAAAGTATGTTAACTTATGAGGATCTGCCCATAATTTTTAGTAGAATCAGCCCAGCTCACTTATCTTCATTTAACATTGAAATAGATTTGTCAGTGGGTACCATACTAGCTCTCTGATGCAAGCTTTTAAATTGAAGTGCACTATAGCCAGAGTAAATCAGTTGCCTTGGAGAAATATTACAAGATTAAAAGTTTTATCAAACAAACAGTGTTTTTCTTTCTAGATTAATGTTATTATTATTATACTATTCCTGTGCAAATCAGTTATACTTCTGATTTTCACAAGAGATTGACCAATTTATAATTCTTTATTGCTATATTCAGATATTGAAATTATACCAAAGTTCTTATCATTTTCCCATGTAATGCTACGTAAGAGTGTAGACCAAGCCAAGCTGTTCAGCAATGATTAACAGTTGTCTTCAGACTATCAGCTTAAAAACACCTGACTTTAGTATGTCTACTCATTCTGTTCCAAGTGATAACCTGCTTACTCAATTCGTAATGCTGCAGGGATTGACTTTTTGCCTCAGTCCAACGGTGGTGTCAGTGAAACCCTCCCAGTCTCCACCCTTCCTTTCCCTAGCTGCCTCTAAATCTGCTGTGACTACAAACATACCAATGGTTCACAAAGCCTACACCGTTCTCTGAGCTGCTTACCTCCAACATCTTCTTCTTTCTTCCTTTACTTGGTAACACGTTCGGAATGGCTCTTGAGGAGGCCATCCAGTTCATTTATTTAATTTTATTTTGTTCTTTTTCCAAATCCTTGAAGTCTAGGAACTGTCAGTCAGTGCTGGATTTAGGTAGTCAGTGCCAATTAAAGATGTTGCTTCTCACAAGTGCAATCTCACCCCACAATCAGATCTTCTTTTCCTGAAACAAGATCTTGCTACTTTTTGTGCTTTTTAAGGGTTTTAGACAGAATCACCTAGCAGCCCACTGCTAGATCAGCTCACTCATATAGCATCCAAATCCATTATGGAGAAGGAAAAATGCCCCTGAAGTCCTCTCAGCACATTGTTGGTGTCCCAGTACATGATACTTGTTAATGTTTTTATATATATTTAACAATATACCTAATTTCATTAGGTTTAGGAAGGGTATGGGGCTTTTTATTTTTGTACATATACATGGAGAACAGAATAGTATAGCATAGGGAACAGAACAGAATAGCATAGGGACCAGAATATCCTAAAAAAATCACTGCTAACATGCTAATATATAACGTAATATATATGATAAATGCATAGTAAGATCATGGGAAAATTAATTGATATTGTCTACTCACATTTGTACCTTTTTTTCCTAAAGCTATTATTTATATGTTTAAAAATATGCAAAATAAATCAAAAGAGAAGCAATAAAACCTTCCCTCAAAACAGCTGGATCCCACTCCAGTTGCTGCCTTTTTTTTTTTTTCTAGAAATTTAAACAGTATCTCTTTGCTAGCCTGAGCCCAATTTAACAGCTTCCCTAAGATGTATGCATTAAGTTACAAGCCTTAATAGGCTGCAGCTGGGGAAGGGTGCACTTGTAACTTATGAACTTTGTTTAAACGATATAGTTTTACTGATTATGTGCCATGGCTTGATTTAAGACATGTAAGGGAACTTTACTAGCCTCTCACTGAAGAATCTTCTTTAATAGATTTCATATTACATATTTCTTTCATTCAAAAAGCTTGTATTTTTCTTCTGCATTCACATATTAAATTAAATCCACGAACGCAGTTAAAAGGACTTTTAGAAACAGCTGTTTTAAGTTTTAAAATGACAAAGTAGGTGGTTATCTTGTGTGTGTGTTCTTTATACTCCACTCTCTCGGCAGTGAGACGTTGTCAAGTATACGACTCCATTCCACTTCAGTGGCAGAGTCACTTGGCTCCCACTCTGATTTGCCCTTCCAGTCTTGGCCAAAACACCCCCCTCCCAGTTGGCTAGCCTCATGTTTATGGCATTGTTTGTTTGCCTTGGTTGAGGTGAATGCCTAGCCAGTATTTTTAGCAGTAATTCACAGAAACCTGGAGCTAATTTTTTTTCTGGCATCAATGCAGTGCAAACTTACTGACATAATCCAAGTTGGAGAGTTCTGTTTCCCACTTAGAATGATATTTAATTTGACTCACTGACTTCCTTGAGCAGAGGCAAGACAGTTGCTACTGAAAGGTGAGAAATTGTCTGGAAAACAATGTTGTGTTATAATAAATGTGTTATCATTTAATCCTCTTTCAAACACAGTTCACATCAAACTGTATTTCTGAACTCTCAAAAGAGCTCAGGGTTCATTTAGGGTAAATGCAGCAGTATAACCCACATATTTGTTGTTCCACAGAACTTGCAGCCTGTCCTACATTCAAAAAAATAAAATAAAAAGTAAAAAATAAAAAGTCCTTAGAGTCTAGGAAAATTTCAAGAACTCTACCAGAATTTGCACCTGGGGACAGCTTCATTTGGTACAATGCTCAGCCCCTGGGCAAGAGGCTTTTCTAGCTGAGTAAAAGGCAAAGTAGAGAAGAAAAATCATCTTCTCACCTCGTAACTAGGCATTACAGCCAGCATCAAATAGACTGTTGTGGAACCATTAATATTCACAGATGGGAGAGTACTAAAGGAGGGTATATGGAATTCTTGCTCTTGAACTTGGTGATGCACGTACTACTATGAAACTCTAACTGAGAAAGATCTGAGGTATAAAGTGGATAAAATATTGTCTGAATGGGGTCTTGGCATTGCCTACAACAAAATCAATACTGTTAACTAATTCAGCAATTGACAGCGTACAAAATAAATTGTTTTAAAGCATGGATGATTTAATCCTGAAGAAAATTGTTTGTCACTGCATACAAATACTATAAGCGTTATCTTAAAAACTCAACCACATCATAGGCATCTTTCAAAATGCAAAAGTCAATTACAAGAATGAGAATGGCCTTTCAAAATGAGATGTAAATTACAGTATTCTGCTGCATTAAACCATGAATCTTGCTGTTTCATTTATGTACTTCTGAAAATTCTCATTGTTTTCCATACTGCATTTTTAGACTTAAAGTCAGTTGGATGCCAAATACTGATATACAACATAGAGATTGAACAACATTCTGCCTGGAATGTTTAGAAATGAAGGCAAACAATGCATGTGATTACAGGAAAAATGAATATTGAGAGATCTTAATACAACATTAGCAATCATCATATTAGCAATCATCATATTAGTAATCATCATATTAGTAATCATTAGTTACTATCTTAGAATAGTAACTTAGTATATTTGATTTGATCATATGTATACATTTTTCACATCTTCCTAAACTACTACAAATACATGTGATACATAATGAAGGAAAAAAAAATAATAGTGGCTGTTAGGCATAAATAAAATCTTTTTTTTTTTTTTTTTTTTTTAGTAGAGAACTGTATTCACACACAGAATTTTTACTAGTTTAGCTGAATTTTTTTTAATTATATATTTGAAATTGATATGCTGTTTTAATTTCATGATGATAAACACACTGATTCAAGCTAAACAGATGAGTAAAATAAATTTAATTAAATCAAAACATAAAGAATTCTTGGGGAAAAAGAAGTTTGAGGCTTTGATATCAGGGCTGCATTCTGTAGTTTAACCTGATGCATCTTCATGTTCATCACTGTTTTGAGGTGCTAGCTTTGGCTAGGATTGAAAAAATCACAGCAAAAACTGCAGTGATAATTTGATGCTGCCACTGCATATATACCACCAAGTATTTCCTGCTACCATCCTCACAGCTAAACCAGGTTTTATGTTTATCCAATTCATTACAAACCCAGGCACCTTTAATTACTTAATTACAGAGATATCCAGCTGCACTGTGGGATAGACACATAGCTTTCATTTGACAGAAATTCTAAACAGAATAAAAATGATGCTGCTCAGCTACTGTTTCTGTGTTAGTCATACATGTATTAGTTTAATCTGTAGCAGCTACTCACTGCTTAGTAGTCCTCTGGTAAAATATTGCTTTATCTGTAATATTTGAGACAGCTTAAAGCATGTTTCAGGATTTCAGGAAAAGAAGGGAAATATATTTCTGCTGGTGTATTGCAGTGAAAGGAGATACCTCTCTATAGCTCTAAAAAGTCTTTTGAATATTAGTTTTCAGAGTGGAAACTTTCAGCCAAGTGAGAGATGCAGGCTGTCCAAATGCTGAATTACCATCGAAAGGACTCATGAACAAGAATGGAAATTAAAACAGAAATTTTACACTCTGAACTCTTAATTTCTGTAAAACTAACAACAGAAGAGAAGCAAGGATCAGACACAGAAATTTAGATCACCTATTGCTACCATTGGTACTAAACAGTTTAAATACCTGTTTCTTTTATAGACCACTATACCAGTATAATTTCCTCTTGGTAAGCAAAAGCATGCATGATATTTATGGGTCGTTTCCCCTCCATCAATGAGGGGCATAGGATACTAAAATCTAGGGACTTGGACTGGACAAAAAATGATCATGCTTGGGATTTCCCTATGCAGCTTTGCCAATTGCATTGTACACCTTCTTAGAAGAATCAGCAGTTTATTACCTACAGAATAATCGATCTCATCATGATGTGGGAGAAATCAAGCTTTATTAAAATTTATTTATTTATTGTTTTACCAAAAGTTGTATCATACAGGCTGAATGACGAGACCAGAAAGAGTACTGTGGGTTACCTACAACACCAAGTTCGTTATTCCTGTGGACTTTGCATTATTGTTTTTAAGGACTGCACTCTTGGACAACAGTTGTTTCAAAAACCAAAGCACTTTATGGAAACATCCTAAATCAGTGATATTCTTAAAGCTGATACTTTCTGTTGCTATCTATTTCAATACCAGTAAAGGACTGAATGTCACCAATACCATTCTCTTACTGAAGCAACAGCTTCTACTGAATTGTCATGTTTAAACTTGGAAATTTTACATTCATGAATTTTATGTTCAAATATTAGTTTTCACTTAAGGGGTTTAAAATTAGATTATTACCCAATATGTGTGTGCATGCTCTGTGGGGCAGAAGGTCTCATTAAAAAAAAAAAAAAAAAAAAAAAAAAAAAACAACAACAACAACAAAACAAAAACAAACAAACAAACAAACAAAAAAAAAACACTCAAATGTTTACATCAGTGAGGTATTCAGCCAGAGACCAGTTTCTGAAGGTGGATTACCATTTGGAGTCTGTACTGGCAGCAGTTTCCCTGGCTAGTAGACCAGTTTTTCTCCCACATTCATTATCATTTAGAAAAGCAGAAGTCAGTTTCTGTGGTTAAGAGTTCCGCAATATTTCAGTTTTTTCTCACAGCTGCACTGCGACAGTGGTTATCCCAACGTGTTTCCTGTTACAAATACAAAATTTATTCAGATAGCTTTCTTCTTTATGGTGAAGCAATATTCCAATGCCATGAGAGTTCTGCAGCTTTAAATGCCCAAAATGCCAGAACTGGTAGGAGCCAACACTGCTGCTGCATCCGTGACACTATCCAGTGGCAGACAGCAGTGTGCTCCAACCACCCTGCCTCGCCTCCTCAGAGCTCAGACCACGCCACCTGCACTTCCTCATGGTTTGAGCACAGCAAGAAGGGAACTGGTGATGACCACACTCTGTGTGTCTGCCCTTGTCATGGCTAAATGCCAGGAAAAGCTGTTGTCTGTGAGAGCAGTGCAGCTGCCAGAAGTCAGGAAACAGGCGGTGACAATATTGGAGCTCACATGGCTCACCCTGCAGCAAACAGAGCAATGCCCTGTCCATAAATTGCATGTGAGATACCACCAGGGTGACACTGTCTCAAAATGGATCACTTCTACATTATTCCACTACTAACAAGGTCAGACGAGATGAAGAAAGAGGAAAATTATACATGTATGAGGAAAATTATCTCTGCCACTGATTCCTGTATGAACTAATACTTGATAGCCTCATGATACTAAACCAGTATCAATACTCTGAAGGATCCATACTGCTGCCTAGGGCTTCCATACTTCCACTGGAAGGTCCAAATTAAGAAATATACTTCTTAACTTCTGAATTTAAATTTTCAAGTGAGAAATGATGAACATCATACACAGCTGTTTGTTTGTTTGTTCGTTTGTTTGTTTTTGCATAGTGTTGTGGTTTAACCTATCAGGCAGCTAAGCACCATGCAGACATTTGCTTACCCTCTTACCCTCCTCCCTCCCTCTGTGGGATGGGGGAGAGAATCAGGAAAAAAAAAAAATAATAATAATAATAATAATAATAATTATGATAAGAGTACTAATACCACTAATGTGTACAAAACAAGTGATGCACAATGCAATTGCTCACCACCTGCTGAACGATGCCCAGCCTATCCCCAAGCAGCTGGTCCCCCACCCCGTCCAGCCACCCCATATTAATTGCCCCGCATGACACCACATGGCATGGGCCCTTTGGCCAGTTTGGGTCAGCTGTCCTTGTCCTGTCCCCTCCCAGCTCTTGCTGCACCCCCAGCCTGCTCACTGGCAGGACAGAATGAGAAGCTGAAAAGTCCTTGGCTTACTGTAAGTACTGCTCTGCAGCAATTAAAACATCAGAGTGGTATCAACATTATTCTCATCCTAAATCCCAAACACAGCAGCATACCAGCTAGTAGGAGGAAAAATATCCTAGCCAAAACCAAGACAATAGACTGGTTTCTATGGCAAGTTCTTAAGGAAAGACTGGTAGCTTTGACAAAGGTAAAATGAAAATGCATTATGGTGCTCTTCCTTCTGCAGTCATTTCCTAGAAAAGTAACTTATCTCTAAGCTACACATGGCTGTGTAAAAGGAGTCTAGATAAACTATACCAAAATTCTTTTTGAGTCCAAGCCAAAAAGTGTTGAGAAAACCCCATCACAGAACGTAAAACGTTGGAGTATTGGCTCAATAGTCATGATGTCAATTGGATTTCTGATTTTCACATTTCTTATTTCACATTAGCCTGCAACTATTATCATCATAATATACAACACCTTTTCCCAGCTACTTCATAAAGTTTTGCATTAAAAGTCAGCTGCTTTCCTTGCATGACCATGTGTTTTTGTTTTTGTTTTTGTTTTGTTTTTTTGAGAATGGACAAAGAGAAATCTGAGTATAACATTTTCTCATGTTTGAAAGTGAGCAGCTCAATGGCTGCTGTGATATCAAAGTTCCAACACATTGACATAATAGTACAATGTTGCTGACCTGCAATTTATGTTCTACAGTAGCCTGTAATCCCAGAAAGTCCAAAACTGCCACAAAATCATATTTTCACACCAGCAGAGACAATCACAGACATTTTATTATCAATAATGATTTACAAATGTATCAAGCTAATATGTCTGCATTTCTTGTGTAACACAGAAAACACTAAGATCAAGGACATGTATGCATCCTACATTCAGCGTTTTCATATCTTTGACAGTGAATGTCGTAGCAATATTGCAGGAGTTCTGGGAAAGCAAACAGAAGCAGAAGGCCATATTCCCAAGTGAAGGCATCATTGTGTATGAATCAGTGAGCTCCCTGGGCCCACCATTTGTGAGCTATGTTACCTTGCCGGGAGGAAGTTGCTTTGGTAACTTTCAGGTAAGTATCAGCTTCCAATCTTTGCCAGGGGAATTTTATCTATTTATTTATATATTCATTCATGAAAATTGTTTTGCCATAAAAGATACAGGACAACTACTTATGTAACAATGAATTCCACACTTGACTTTTCCAATATCATTCTGTCCCAGCCCTCACCAATTTGAGAGACAAGGTACCTGAAAGAAAACAACACAGAGTTCTAGGAATTAATTTAGTATGGAATGATTTTACCAGTCTTGTCTCTGGTTTCCAGTCATATCTACAATGAAGTGAAACATTATGAGTAACTCAACCATTTCTGTCAGTTGAATCTAAGACCAAGGTGCCTGTAGTTTCTTTACTTCAGAAAACAGTAATATCTTTTATGGTGGAGAAATAGCTTAGTATTTTATTTTATTTTATTTTATTTTATTTTATTTTATTTTATTTTATTTTATTTTATTTTATTTTATTTTATTTTATTTTATTTTATTTTATTTTATTTTATTTTATTATTAAATGGGAAGGTATTTCTCAACATATTGTAATATGCAGCATCCAACCCATGCTAAAGCTGTGCTAAAATATACAGAACAGGGTTCAAAACTAACCAGATACCGATCAAATTCCAATTTCAGTGAAATAACAATTGCAGCTAAATTTGACACCTTCAGTCTCCAGGAGGAGGAAGGTTGTCTTGTAAAACACTCTATCCTCTACCTTCCTTTCAGTAGATAACAATAGCTTAAACTTTCCCTCCATCAGTATTGACACTATGAAACACCTACTTACTATGCAGGAATTAGGCCTGCACAGAAGGTCTCACAATAGCAGTTGAAGAACAATCTTCAACAAACAATTATTGGACACAGGATTAGCATTCTTCCAGAATATCAGTTGCAATTTTAGTAAACGAGCTCTGCTTTAGTAAACCAAGCTCTGCTTTTTCACTAGGAAATAATAGCCTTTTCATGGACTCTTCTGAACATTCCAGGCCTATTTTTCCTAATGATTCAGCCCTCACTATGAAATTGTTGGAAGTACATTTCAGAGTTGCTCCTAG
Source organism: Aythya ferina (assembly GCF_964211825.1). Lineage (NCBI taxonomy): Eukaryota > Metazoa > Chordata > Aves > Anseriformes > Anatidae > Aythya > Aythya ferina. Next base: position 55,601,577 of record NC_140299.1, on the reverse strand, counting down.
AACTTCCTGAATACCAAACATTTCAGGAACATGTGATGACACCAAAGCAAGATAATTTTGACATTATAGTCTTTAAACTGTGATGTAAGAAAGGAAAACAGCATTTTTTTTTTCGATTTTGCTCTTTGCTAAAATCTTACTCTGCCTTCTGTGTCATTGACTTTTTACATATTTTGCCAAGCTTTTATCAAGACCTGCTCCCTCCTTTTTTCTTTTTCTTTCTTTTTTTCCTTAAAAAATATATATAAATAAAATAAAATTGAATATGTTCCCTGTGCATTATAAAATGCTGAATCAGGTATTTCTGTTATATAGCTGCACTGTTACATTCAGCCAGGAATACACTTCAGAAGCATCTGACTGATAAAGAAGCTGAGGCAAGCCAGCTTGACAGTGCAGTTCCCGTGATAATCTATTGCAGACGGACATTAAGAGATTGGTCCTATTCATGCGTTCAGGAAAAAAAAAATATATATATAAAATATATATAATTTTATATATATAATATATTTATATAATTAGTAATTAAAATATTTTTATACATATATATATATAATTAATATATAATATATGAAGCATACAGAGGGGTCTCACTGAAAATGTCTCAAAAAAGACATGTGCTGAATAGGTTTAGAACAAGTTAGTAATGAATTGCCAATATCTTACTTTAGAGGTATAATGTATTTCAGTGTCCAGCTCACTTAAAAGCTACTGTAATTATATTTACGACACCACTAAATAATGGTAAGCAACACAATGCAGGACAAAATACAAATGTCCCTGCTTAAGTCTTGTTTCAAATAATCCTTGAAATAATAATGTTCTGAATCCTTATCCCAAATCCTTATCTTGCCTAAAGACAAGCAGATATGTATTACATTATATACTTCATGGTACTTCACAGTCAAAAAAAATTGTTCATTTGCTTAGATCTTTTAAAGATTTACTCTCCCATTTTTGTTCTGAGTACTTAATATCAGGAATCAGATACCACGACTAACTCTGAAAACTGCAATAATTTTCACTTATGACAAAGGGACCAACATAAGGCCCATCTAATCGGCCTCTGGCTCCCCTCTTTCTGAACTCAGGCATCAAGCTGCTCATGGTTTTAGCATATGTTTTTGTTTTTAATACCAAAGGGAAATATGCTGAATATTTTGACTTTATAAATGCAGTGAAAAGGGTTTGAAAGTCAAGCCTAGCTTTCATCTTTGCAAGTGAGATCATCTACAGCAATGAATTCTTTTGAACAATGGGTTTGTAGCTCACCAAGGATAGAAGCACTAAACGTTCCCTGAACTGACCATTCAAATATCAAATTATTGTTTTCTCATGTACTTGCTGGCATTTCCCTGCTACTATTAATCAAAATTAGCTTTAGAAGGAAAGATTATATCTTTTATTAGACTAGGAAATATGGTTGAGAACAAAAAGTAAAAATTACAAGATTTTGAGTGCATTAGCACTTTTTTGAATCTGAAGGACTTGAGTACACGCAGGTGTATGCAACTAAAATCTCATCCTTTTTTTTTCCATTTTAATGGAAGTTTAACTGATTAAATAGGTCACTAACTAGTGAATATTCCCTCAATTACATCCATAGATTTTTCTCACAACAATATTAATACTACCAAAAGTACTACAAGTTTAAAGTAGAACTACAAGCACTACTTTCACTAAAAGTAAAAAGTACACAAGCTTCAAAATATATGTAATGGGAATAGTCATTGGTGACATTCACGGTGGTACTTTCAACCCTTAATCAACAACTTGTGGTGTGAAGAAAATGGTCATAGCTAAATACAGTTTAGGAGATGTAGAATTAACATCCCAGACAGATATTTGAGACAACATATTATTCTTTAACTTGAATATTGTTTTGAGCTTCCTACGGAGTATAACAAAAGTCTCTGTGACAGTGTCACATTTTTCAGCTTCACAACCAGAAGGCTAAGAAAGTCACCTTTTATTTAACTATGTCTTAAAGAAAATCCAAGGCTGTATTATCTTCTCAAATACTAACTCTTCAACAAGATGTATTATGCATACCTCTGCATTATTTTAAATTTGCTTGTCTACTTTTGCCACAACATAAATAGTTTTGCAATGAAACTAGAATATCAGTCTGGAACACGGCTTCCTATGTCTTCATCAGTACAAAGGGAAAAAAAAAAGGGCAATAAAAAGGCCAGGTAAATCCATAAAGCTCCAGTGCTCTCCTTCCCCCCCCAGCTCCAGGTTACAAGTTTTTTTTGTTTTGTTTTGTTTTGTTTTGTTTTGTTTTCCTGAAATTTACCTTCATAAGGGTACGACTAAGAAAATAAATAAATAAATAAAAATTAAAAATAATAATAAAAAACACCTTTTCGTGCAGTGATGTCAATAGTTAAGGTCTCAGTTCAATTCTTATTAAGGGATTTAACAAGGGCCAGAAAACAGCCATTTAAAATCAATGAGTACTGTCTCCCTGATCTTAAAGGTTTGAATAATTCAGTAGATGTTTCAATGTTTTTTTCATGTGTATAAATAAGACAGCCAATATGGGGCATGAGGAAACAGATAGCATAAATAGTGTAGTGTTTGTTGCCAGTATTGCCTGCAGTCAGCAAGGACCAATTAGGCTCTCTCACTGTGCAGCAATACACATTTGATGCTTGTTACAACTTGTTGTCCAAAAGAATTACATGAGGCACAAGTCAAGGTGAGGCTAGTGTCTAAACTCTGACACCACAGCACTACAAACGGACAAGGAAAATGTTAGTTTTCCTAAAGTGGCTGGCTCATATTGACGATTGGGTAAAGAGGCCTTGAAACCTTCCCTCACTGCTGCCATAACAGTGCCAGCAGATACTTGTGTGGGCTTTCAGCTGCCTCAACTATCAAGCTGTCCAAGATGGCTGAAGTAGTATTTCGGAGCTGCAGCAGTTCCTGTCCTGGATGTCAGGCTTAGGAAAGACAGTAGCAGAGCAGGAGGGACTTCCTTTTTGCCACTAAGGACAAGCAGGACTCCTTTTATTCATCCAGGTGGACACAGCTGGATAGCCAGCCCCTAGAAACATAGGGAGTCACTAGAAAGACTATTGAAGTCTTTCTAGTAGGTAGTCTTTCTGAAGGTAGGAAACTTCACAGAGGGCAGGGGAAGTCTTCTGGGTCTGAAACATTAGGCCTAATGTTTTGGTCTAAATGATTGCTTCACACACTTTATTGTACAATGTCAGTTTTTTAACCTCCCTTTACAGGCCTTTTCCTCTTTTCTCTGGAATGGTTGAGGTTGGAAGGGACCGTCTGATCCAACTTCTGATCAAGAAGGCCCACCAAGAGCAGGTTTCCCAGGACCATGTCCAGGCAACTTTTGAATATCTCTGTACCTGTCTGGGAAACCTATGCCAGTACTTGGAAACCTGCACGGTTGAGAAGTGCTTGTGTTCCAGACTGTGACCACTACCTCTTGTCCTGGTGCTGGGCACCACTGACAAGAGCCTGGCTCTGTCTTCTTTACACCCTCCCACCACCTTCCCACTGAGCCTCATCTTCTCCAGACTGAGCAGTCCCCAAACTAGTTTCACTGGTTACAGGGATGATGCTTCAGTGTTTCATGTCCTGGCAGGCACCCAACAGGAGAGGAGACAGCCAGGAGGTACCTGGTTTTGACTGTGATCCTCTAGGGTGATTTCAGGTCTTGCTGTAACTGGCAGCAGGAGGCAGGTTTTATCACGGTGCCCCGGCACAGCAGCAGTCTGCATGGAGCTGTCATGGGATTAGACAAAGCCAGAGCTGACTTGTGCACCTTGCATGTGCTCACATTGCAGGGGGTAACTGACCAGCAAAAGTGCATTTTACATACACAGAGTTTGGCCAGTAGCATTCATGCTTACAGCACCATGGCATATGGGAGGTAAACTTGCTGTTTAAGACAGATAGCGATTATCCAAGTAGAAACAGGTTATAATGAAACATTCATGCTTTTTGAATATACTCACCTACTGAGAACAAAACTATCATCTTTAAGCTAAATGTTACTTTCCTTGTTTCTGCTTTTCAGAAGCACTGTGATGTACCTGCTTCATTGTGTCTTGCTCATGGCCAGCCGTATTAGCCCTGTCAACGTCATCTTTTCCCTGTGGGGACCAAGGCTAAGGCTTCTTTATCCCTTTTCAGCTGCAAATATCAAAAGTCCCTAAAAACAGCATGTTAAGAGTGGGCATGACTATCAGTATTTCAGTATGTGTTACACCGTAACATTATAGAAGAAATGTCCCCTACCCTATCTTTCCTGGAGGCTGAAGCTCCTGAAGAGCTAGACCACTGGTATGGCTGGCTGTGAGATCTTTGCTGCGTTTTCCACCACAGCTTTAGCTTTGGATAATGCAACACTTCTTTGTAAAACTGAGCCAAAGAGTCACTGAAATCTTTGCCCTCTGAGAAAATATGTTAAGATTTTACCATTTTATTCCCCAGCAAAAATGAGCTCTAATCAGTTTCATCCTTTTAGGACTGAGAAGATAATATATAAATTAAAGGAAAAAAAAAATCACAGAGAAATGTCATATGTCATCACTTTAAAGTATAATCTCCATTTTTGTATTCGTTCTTATATATCCCATTAAATTTAGTAAATTTTAATTTTTTTTTCTTTTTTTTTTCTTTTTTTTTTTTTTTCTTTTTTTCTCTTCTTACAGATTTGTAAATCTCTTGATCTCTCAAGACTTACCATTTGCCTATAAATATATGCAGACTGCTCTGCTGGTCTTACTTAAAAGTGAATAGTATTCTTTTATCTGTCATTTTACTAGTTTTCATCTGCACAAAGATGGTTTTATTTCCAAATTTTTTGGCTTGGTTTGTATTATAACATTTATTATTGAAATCACATAAATCCAAGTTCTGTTCTCAGATTTTTGTAAAAAAGAGTCATGTGCAACCTGCAAGAGAATCTTTAAGCATAATGAAAGAAAAATACAGTGATGAAAGACTTGACCTGGGCATCTTCAAACAGCTATAAAAGCATTAGATATTTTGCACATTCAAGGAGACAGCAGCTTCTGAGACAGCATGATAGAAATAAAATAAAATAAAATAAAATAAAATAAAATAAAATAAAATAAAATAAAATAAAATAAAATAAAATAAAATAAAATAAAATAAAATAAAACAAAACTCAATTTCCTTCTAGAAATCAAATTTTTGTGAACAAACTTGCAAAAAATATTATTTTAAATGGGAGGTTAAATTGGTTTTCTTTAAAATTAAAAATATATATATATTTTGCCCTAAAATAGAGCAAGCATTTTAAACTTTACCGTTCAGAGTATTACACTTCTATTTTCACTGCATATAATACAATTAGCAGTTTGTTTGATGGAAACCAGTTATTACATCATAATTAGAAGCCTCCCAGTAGTAAGGGAATACCATGCATTCACACCATTTATTAATGTGGATAGAAGCAATCCAGCAGAATTAAAGGAGAAGTGTTAGCTACTGAATATGTTAAGGCCTGGAGGAATAAATAAATAATAATAATAATAAAAAGCTTGTAGAAGAATCTGTGAGTATTGTTGTAACTGAACACAAAAGAGTATGCAGTTTATCATTTCAAGTATTGCAAATGAAAATGGATAATTAGTTGATGTATTAATTAAAGTAAGATAAAATCTCCAAGTACAGCACAGCTTGCCAGCCATGAAGAAAGTTAAACACTGGAATTGTAAAGGTGTTAATCAGCGTTTCTTGCCATCTGAAATACATTCAGGTATTTTTTAAAGATTGCCTTTCTTCATGTCTAACAAAAATCTAATCAGCACATCTTTACAAAGATGGCTTTGGTCTTGATAACCATGGCAGGTTCTGATTTCCCCTGTTCTTTGAGTCCATTCATAATATAGTAGAGGAACACAATCATACATTGACTTAATTATACCATAATACTTCATTTCTATATTAAGACAATTGAAATCAAATGTCAATTAGTTGTTTTGAAATACCAGGAAATTGTGTTATAATTATTATTATTACAGCAAAATATATTTTTCTCACCCCATTCCCAAATGAATTATTGTGTATACATGCAGCTGGTGGGGTGGAGAGGCAGCAGCTGGAAGAATGGACAAATCAGATATTGAGAGTGACTGCTTTTCATTGCAGCATCAGAGAAGGGCCCTGTCTGGGACTGATTCACCAGCCAGGACAGAGCAGTAACTTAAAACAGTACAGAACATCTGCACTCTGCTCTCCATCTTGAGTGCTTTAATTGCATGTTCAGGTCTATAGTGTTTCCCAGATTTGAGATTCCAGAAAAGTTTCACCCTTTGGTCAGGTTAACATAAATCTTTGAAGGCTTTTTTAAGTCTGCCTGAAAGCCCGGGGTGCAGTTTCATATGGATTTAGTTCACATAATCCATTCCCTGTAGTTGCTGAGACTCAGGCATTTTTGGTACTTTGGTTTTTACTTTTCTGTATCCGTGGACACAATTCAGTCTTGTAAAAGCTGTGACATAATTAAAGACTTGGGCTTGATGTAGGGTGTGTGGGAGAGTCCTGGTGACACATGTAATACAAGAGGTTGGGCAGGATGAAGTGGGGACGTCTTCTGACTTAAGACTCCACAAAACTAGCAGTGTGACGCTTTGTCCAGGTCACCCCACAGAGTTCATGTTTAAGAATTTCCCCTACCTCCTAAGTGAAAAAACCCTAAACTTATTAAAATTATGAATGCATTGTTTGCTTGTTGAAAAAACTAAGAATTGTTCATAACTTATTACAAAAACAAAGAAATTTAACATGAGCTGGAGTTCTGAAGATTAGACTTACATGTAATTAGCGAGTAGCCCCCTGTAAGCTGTGCAAGGACAGCATCTACTATCAGCTGGTAGCACAAGCAACTGCCAGCTTAAGCAGCTCTGCAGCAAGGTGGAGTGAACAACAGTGGGTGACAACCTTGTTTCAAGTTGTCCTTTGCAGTGATCAAACCTCCTGAAAATTCCTGACAGTATATTTGGTTTAAAAGAAACGAAGCACAGAACCAGCAAGAAATTCAGTGTCATTCTACTTTACGGATGGCAAATCAGACCCTTGTTTTGAAGGAAAACATAATAAAATAAAATAAAATAAAATAAAATAAAATAAAATAAAATAAAATAAAATAAAATAAAATAAAATAAAATAAAATAAAATAAAATAAAATAAAATAAAATAAAATAAAATACATTTTCACTGGAACATTTTTTATTTTTTGAATTTTATTTCATTCCCAACTTGGCTGTTGCTAGAAAGTTTGATAAGCAGTAAATTAATGCAATAACTATTTCAATAACTATTTGAAAATTCAATTAAATGCTTACCAAAATTATAGAATTTTATAAAATGCTTTTTTACTTAATCCAATAAATTTTATGAAAACTTGTTATAAAGGTCTTTTCTGGTTGAAGTATTGATTTTCAGAAGTCAGATTTTGTGAGAAAAGCAATTAATAAATAATAGAATATAATATAAACCTTTTTTATTATTATTTATTTATCTTTGTGGTATTGAAAGGCAAAAAAACACACATAAATGCGATGGGAAATACAGGTTTCACCTGAGATCTGCAAAATTATTCATGTGCTTTTTCAGAGCTGCTTAAGCAGAGCAGAAGCAAGGCGAGATGCTGCAAAAGTGGCTCTCATCAACTCTCTCTTCAACGAACTTCCCTGTCGCAGGATCACAAAGGAATTCATCATAGAAAGTGTTCGGGAGGCTGTTTCCTCAACCAGTGTAAGTACAAAACAAAACAAAACAAAACAAAAAAATAAATCAGGGGAGAAAAAGTTATTGGACATATGTATGATCCTGCAGATCATCAAATCAAAGCTTCACGTAGCCTACTTCTCCTCTACCATTGACCAACAGGTAGCACGTGTGAACAATGTTAATGAATGAAATATACATGATTATTATTCTCCAAAACTAGTGGATTTTTCACCAGCCAACAAATAAGCTTTTAGTGATTTTTATTCACCTTTATGGTAGTAAAGATTGTCCAAGTCAATTTTATGTTTAATATACTGGTATTAAAACATCATTTTTGAAAAGCTGTTTTAGTCCTCAAAGTCTGATCATGATTTGTTTTCTCTAGTATGCCTAGATAAAATATTTGCAGTTCAGAACACTACAATGTAGCAAATATCACCTGAGAGTATTAGAAATCTTTTAAAATGAAAATACTGATTTGCTAAAAGGCATGTATCATAGATTAAGGAAAGATTAACTGAATTTCCTTGTGTTGGCAGAAGTCATTTCTGCTAATAAGTGTGGAAATGATATTTAAAATTTTAGAAACATCACTATTGTATTTTGTGACATGATCTGTGGTGTTCACCTTCTGAGCAGAAAGTGCTGTAGTCCCTCATGAGATGTATTTGGGGAATGATGTAGAAACAGATGAGTGTAAGGAGGTCTGGTCTGTATCTGTTTTACAGATGAAAGAATGGTTTTCTTTTCCAGTATTGTGAATTTTATACATTTTAGAGGGACAAAAATCCATAAAAGTTAGGAAAAATAGAGCATGATTTATTTGCGTATGCAATTTAAAGGGAGTTTTGATTCAAGTAATTTATCATTTTTTTATGGAAATTTTTGAGGTAAAAGGTTATATGCTTCACAGAGTTCTGCTTGGATTTCCTTAGGGATATTTAAAAGCCAGCATAAATATTGCAGCAGTGGTGTGTTAACGCTACAGCATCCAAAAGCCATAAATTTACTTGCAGTTCAGTGGAACCATATTGGGTAGAAATCTGTTTAACTTTCTGAAGTTGCCATTGAACACCTGGGGTTATGCAAAGGAATCCGTCCAAAATTATCTCATTCCTTTTTCTAGGTTTTTCCCTGCAAAAGAGAGGAGAGAGAGTGAATTTAAGTGAAACTCAGCCCCTTGCTCTACCTGGCTAATTTACGCAGCTTTTGAATTCTACTGAAAAATTAAATGTAGAACTATGGACCATGTCATCATTCTTCATCAATATGGTCATAGAGATACTTTATTAAATGTACTCATTCTATAGACTTACATTATGAGATGCGAGACCTACTCAGCATTTGGGTACTAGTAATAAGAATTTCTTAAATGCCTGAAACTAGAAAGAACTGATTTAACTGAAGGGGCATTTTATTGATTCACCTCAAACAGTTATTCTTAGGTATAGATGGATGAGCAACAGTACCACAGAGATTAGTAAATCCTAGAGCCAGGAGATGGCTCTCCTATCAACAGAGCACTGGGACTGCAAAGATGAGTTAAAGGGCAGCAGGGCATTAACATAAGAATATAATGTACTGCTGAGCCACCAGTCACTGTCAGTTTATTTCAGAAGCGCTCAGGAGGGATGCTGCTTTGGTTTATAAGAAAACCAAGAATGGCTTCAAAAATCTAGACCCTCATTATAGTCCCATTACAGTCAATTTATGTTAGAGCTGTCAAAGCAAGAGAGTATTTTATCTTTTTGACTAAGGAGGGAAAAACAAGTCTGGACAGAACAATAACAAATTGTTTCCCTTTGTTTTCTGCATCTCCTCCTTCCCCAGTCTTGTATTTCCTTCTGTCTTTACACCTGGTATAGGCCTTTTTAAGAGCTCCAGGATGATCAGCTACCTCACCTATACAATTTTTCTTTCTGTAGAGAAATTAAAACTTCCTAGTAGCCTTTTTTCTCCCAAAATTATGTCTTCTTTACAATAATGCCATCTTTTCTAGGGAGGTAGAAATAATCAGACTAGTGGCATCCTGGCTAGATAGAAGGAAAAGAACTCTTGAGCAGGTAGAGTGAAAATCACACCCACAAGGAAGGGCACATCAGATAAACATATATATGATATATACATATACATATACATATACATATACATATACATATACATATACATATACATATACATATACAATATATATATATATATACATACATATATATATATAATATATATGGTTTACATATATCAGCAGAAAAAATATTTAAGGAACAGTAGAAGCTGCATGGGAGGCTAGCTAGGAAAGCCTCTGGAATGCTAAATGCATACTGCAAAGTAAATATTAAAGCATTTCTGGTTAATCTCACAACTCCTTTCCTCCTACCAGTGACCAACAGGTCATTAGGCACTTTAGCACTCTGATTTGCTGTCACTCTGGGAAGACCCAGAAACACATAAAGGCATTGAAATCTCCAATGCTAAATTTGTCAGCGTTTAAGGAGAAAGAAAACAGGGCCTACCAGTTGCTAGGGTCATTTCACAGTAATCAGATGGTACACAAAACACTAGTGAAAATAATAACATCCAAGGTAACTATGATTTACAAAAACAGATTCCCAAACTGTTTGCTGGGGAAAGGAAAGGAAGGGGCATTAAGAATGTCTCAGGATTGCAGTAATAAAACATGTTAACTATGATATAAAATAAATACTATATATAACTATAAAATAAACTATAAATACTTATATATATATAATTTATATTTTATAAATAAAATATAAAAGCAGCTAACTATAAGTTAAAACATAACTATAAAATATGCATCACTTCAAAAAGCAACCACTTGCCTTCTAACCACATTCTCTTGTTTCTTCCCTCAGGGTAACCTAAAGGATGCTGATGACCCCAGCACTAGTATTGGAGCCTATCATTACATGCTAGAGTCAAACATTGGAAAGACAATGCTGGAATTTCAGGTATCAGAATAACAGTGAGGCTTCTGCATCATTCACAGCTGAATGAAGCAACTTAATTTCATTACTAATATCTAACAGAATGATAAAATGCCCTCCTTTATTCCACATCCCAATGAAAAACATGAAGATAAATCTAAATAACTTGAGAAAATACTCTGAACACTATCCTTATACTGGACTGGTGCATTCTAGTGAGAGAGCACCTGACTTCCTGCACTGGACATGGGTGAATAAATTGTCACACAGTGCCTGATGTAACATCTAAGTGCAAATATTCTTGTAATTCTGGTCATTTCAATGGAATGTTGACCACTTCTAATACTCTGTCAGAGCCTTTTCAAAATTTTACACCAACTGAAAAAACTTTTCAGGTTTGAAAAAACACTTCAGAAAAGACAATCAAGACAATATCAAAATATCAATATCTAATATCAAGACAATAACAAAATCTCCAGTTGCTTTTTTGCAACTTTCTAAATTAACCAAACTGTACATAAAACCTCCATCCACAAACAGTTATTTCACATAGGTGCCAGTGTAGGTACATATTTCTGGGTTTGCTTTTCCTCCATTTGATGAAGTATGAATTGTGGTGATGTCATATAAACCTTAAACAGCCTGCAGTATACTGTAAAGTTTTGCTTGAGGTTAACAAATAACACAAGTTAACTGGAAATAGGTGCTATGTTGTGGGGGCCATTCTGCAGCACCTTACTGCTGCAAGCAAGACACAGCCACACACATATTTCAAATGAGTGGAGAGTGGGAGCAAATTTGGGAAAATAGTATGAATATTCCTAGAGCGTGCCCATTATGAATTGCATTTTTCCAGAAGCCTCTGCATTCTGGCTGAGTTATAAGTAACATCTCATTATGTCATATCTAACCCAGAGTGAAAAATGTCATCAAAGGAAAAGCTGCCCTATTTATTTAATATCATAAATAATGATACTGCGGTGGAAGTGCAAGTGGAAGAAGGAGAGTTGCTGTGGATTAAGTTACATCCTTAAGATGTCCAATCTTACCCCTTCGCCTGTTCCCAAGATGCACTTCATGCAGGGATGGAAGCCAACAGGAGATATAACTTTAAAAAATCAGGCCTTGAGAAAGAACACACTCAAAACGCAACAACATTTAAAGGAGTAAGATGCTGTGGCCTACAAGAAGAGAGTTTTGTGAAAGAAAATATGTTTATAAATCCAAATCCAAAGTTATCCTAATTAAAATTGAGAGTCTTTTCCTCACCACTTTGATAAGTATGACAAAAAGATCTGAGTGACTCATGGTGAGTGACTCATGGTGAATGGAGTTAAATCCATTTGGAGGCCAGTCACTATTGGTGTCTCCCAAGGTTCAGTAGTGGTGTCAGTGCTCTTCGATACCTTTATCAATGATCTGGATGAGGGGATCCAGTGCACCCTCAGTAATTTTGCAGATGACACCACATCACAATGAAGGTTAGGAAGTAGGTAATTTAAAGCTCTAAATACCACTACTGACTACACTAAGCAACACTACGACTACACACAAGGTTGTAGTGGTCACCTAAAAGTGAGTAAAAGCTTCTTTGTAGATCAATCTTAAACCTATATTGCTTAGCATATGATTATGTGTGGCCACTGTGCATGCCTGCAAGTAATTGCATTCCTGGAAACCTCACAAGTTTCACAGCAGGCCCCTGAATGTATACAGTTGTTTAAAGCTTCCAATGTGGAAAGAGGAGGTGTCTCCCTTTTTGATTCAGGATCCTCAGGGAGGACCTTCCTTTGCATGTGCACTGCCGCATGCTTGGCAGTCAAGTTTTTTAATTGATGGCACATCCCACAATATGTGTGAAAACATAACAGCCTACTCAGACAAAGGAGATCTAAACCCCCAAAGACTTAACTGTCTTGGAGATAAATCCCTCAGTTTTACATATTTACATCCCCCACCGCCACCACCAAATTTGTTTTTTCAGTGCTGAGCTGTGCTGCCTGTTTGATTCCTCCACAGGCCTGGGAGGATAGCATAAGACTTTGTAGCATGGTTTAGTGGTGGACTTGTCAGTACGGGGTTAAAGCTTGGACTAGATGATCTTGGAGGTCTTTTCCAACCTGAATGACTCTATGATTCCATGATTTTTAGTACTCTACTTGCATCAAAAGAAGAAATTCTAGTTTTCAGCTCCCTGGCTATAAGACTTTCATTATAACTTCTAATGGGATTTTGGATTTTGTTCCTTTATATCATCATCTTTAAATACCAAATCTTCTCTGTTTCTTCTTTCTCTGAAGTAAAAAGGTATGTTTTTTGAAAATTTAATCCATAATCAGTATGCTCCCATTTTGCAGGAGCTGATGATTGTCTTTCAGCTTCTGCATTGGAATGGAAGCCTTAAAGCACTACGTGAAACAAAGTGCTCCCGGCAGGTACGACATAACTAGCTTCTAAAAGTTGGCTGTGTGAGTGGGTAACTACCTGAGGTTAAAATATGTAAATATATATATTTTTTGAAGTTCTGAATTAATGTATTTTTACTTTATTTTGATATAAACAGGACTTCAGACAAAGCTAAATTTTAAAATGTATTTATGTCTTCTGTATTTGTCCCTTGCTATCACTTCAAGAAGCCATAGGCTATTTCTCAGTTTTATCTATCAAGAGACAGGCTGAAAATTCACTTGAGAAAAACTGTTACCCCAGCATGGTTTGATATCTATTTTTGTGAAAACTTTGGGAAATGCATTAGATTGAAAATTTTCAAGACATTTTTTAACTTATGAAATTAAGTTTTGTTCTGTATTGCAATCTACAGAAAAAAAGTATGTATTCTGAGTTTTCCAAAGGGGAGAAAATTACTTTTAGCATTTAAAAAGTTACCTTCCTTCAAGAAATGTCATCATAGGCAAATTTAGTTCCATCCTGACATTTAAGTCTCTTATAAAGAAATTTAATATTTGATGGATGTTTTATTCCCTTTTAGTTATCAGCTTATGAAAGATGTATAGAATGTTACAAAAGGATTGCTGTGTAATTTTTGTCCAGAGCTGAATTGTTCTTGAGGAAACTGTTGGGGAAAATAGAATAAGAATAAGAATAAGAATAAGAATAAGAATAAGAATAAGAATAAGAATAAGAATAAGAATAAGAATAAGAATAAGAATAAGAATAAGAATAAGAATAAGAATAAGAATAAGAATAAGAATAATTTGTAACTGACTTCCATATCTGTTGTCATTTTCCTGAATAATAGGAAGTAATTTCCTACTACTCCCAGTATTCCTTGGATGAAAAGATGAGAAGTCACATGGCCCTGGACTGGATTATGAAGGAGCAAGAATCTCCAGGAATTATTTCCCAAGAGCTGCAAGTGGCTCTTAGGGAACTGGAGGAAGTCAGGAAAGCTGGGCAAGAACTGAGGTTCTACAAAGAAAAGAAAGAAATACTGAGCTTAGCACTGAGTCAGATCTACAGTGATCAGGTTACCACTTCTTCATGGGACGATCAGATGAGCTTGGCCCTACATGGCTATCAGTAACCTTGAAGAAGGTGTTTGACCTCAAACTGTAACATATTTGTCTAGGTTGAAAATATCCCATATGTAAATTGGTAACATTCTTTCCCATGGATGTTTTAATTTCTGTATCTAAAAGCACTGATGTCCTTTTTGTTTCATTTCTACTTGGTGGATAGAAATATTCTTCAGGTCAAACCAAAGCTACCATGAATATTTTATGTAGTACTGGTACTAAGATATATATAAACATAAATGGAGACAAACCACAGAAAACTTTTATGGTACTGTGGATATTGAACTTGATATGGTACTCTGGATTTGGAGTTCTGCAAAAAGGCTCTACATTTTCCTCGCTGAAGATGTAAAAATTGTTGTCAGAAACCTACAGACTGTTAGCAATAAAAGACAAAAAGGGCAGTTTAGGCACTGGTACATTTTTACTCTCAGACTCCTTCACAGCATCTGTGTGTCCTCTTGGCAGTTCATTTATTCTGTTTATTCAAGGGTAGCAAGAATCTTCCAAGCAAAAAATAATAATAAAAGTTGCACACAGCTATTACTCCGGATTCAATGTGCTTCAAAACTCTGTTGCAGCCAACAAGATATTACAAAGCAGTAAGGACATAAAGATGAGAAAAAATTAGTAGACTGACCAGATTCTGTCTGGTATGGATGCTATGTGGTAACAGTCTGCCAGTCAGACTTTTTCTTTATGTGCCTTTTCAAATTTACTTGCACTGCAACAAATGCCTACTGAGATTCAAGATCTTTCCTTTCCCCATACTGACTGCCAACATAATTCCTCTGCCAGAAGGTACTGTCCCTGGAGCAAAGTCAGCAGCATATACCTGTATCAGGCATGGGCTCATAATAACCAGCATGTTATCTTAGCAGATGATAAAGGCAGAAAGGTGCTAAGGCACTGGACAACTAATCTGAGCACATTTCTTTCTAGTTCTGCTTCTCAGAAGCTTCTGACGGAAGAATGGACACCTGGCAAAGCTGTAGTTTAAATCAACTCAATAGTAGCAGAAGTAATTTGTAGCATCATTACAATTTATTTTAAACATTGTATATTTCCACATAAAAGAGATAAATAGTTCACCTGGAAGAGAAACAGATTGGGGAAAAATCATTTTTTTCCCTGTTGGAAGTGGGCACACAACTAAGTCATGTCTCATAAAAAAAAAAAAAAAAAAAAAAAAAGGGGGGGGGGGGGGCGGAGAACAGGGAAACAGGTCAGCAGTAATAATCCTGCTGCAAACCTGTTCACACCACTGCTAGGGAAGTGGTCAGCAGTAACAATTCTGATGCAGACCTATGCATACCACTGATAGTGGGAGGATGTGGGATGGCTATACAGTGTAGATGCCCAGCACAGGGGGAGCCAAGCTGTCTTTAGAGCCTACCTACAGAAATCACAGCTTGAAAAGGAACAGGAGTAGTGCAGAATTTGAGAAAATTGTGATGGAATTTTATTTCTGAAGGAAGAAAAACAGACATCGCTGTGTTCCTTTCTGCCTCCCTCTTCTTGTCTATTGTACATTAATTTTCCAGAGGAAAGAAAAGAAAGCAGTCTCCCTCCACAGCAATCTGAGATCTCTGCCTGAGCTGATAGTGACATGGACTTTAAGAGTCTTGGATTCTTTCTTTATGCCCAATGAGGAGGGAAGAATCTTAATTTATTGGCAGGAACCAACAAGTCCCAAGAGCAGAAAATCATTTTGTAGCAATATTGTTATGTAAAATGAAAAATAGATGGGGAAAAGAAAAAAAGAAAAAAAAAGAAAAAAAAAAAAAAAAGTTGGATATTGAGCAATATACTAGTTAATAAGAAACTTCAATTTTTATTTCTTTTGAATAACACATCAAAAGAGTGTACACAGCTGGCTGACTATTACTCAAAAACCATATTTTATTAACTGGAGGAGTAACTTTTTCTGACTTTTAATACTTTGACAGGACCATTTTAAACATACTCTTCTTTCAGGACATTCCAAATATACAACAATAAAGTGAAAACAATTTTCATATTGCTTTGACAGATTATGCATACTGCCTTGTGCATTTAGGTTGAGTAATTTATGTAATGGTTTGTCTCCCATCAGTGCAGTATCTAAATTATTTCAAACAGCAGATTATACACAAAGTACTGGGGAAAAATGGATTTTTGTTTGTTGATCAGATGAAGAAATAAATAATTACACTACAATGGTTTGACTGATATTTCACCATTAAAGCTTTATTTTTCCTGTTAGCTACTTCAGCTCTAAGGATTTCTACATAAAATTTCTGCACATCAAAGCACAGACTAGTAAGACAGAAGCCACGTCGCAGCTCCCTGTGCACTCTGAGCTAATGGGAAGACACAAACTAGAGGTTGCCTTTGACAGGTTGCATTTAACAAGTACTGCCTACTTTCCCATTTGTGGTCTCTTCATCTCACTCCTGTCTCTCCTCACCATATTTTTATCTTAATATAAGCCTTAACACGACGTAAGCCCAGTTGTGGTCAGTACAGACTATGCTCAGGTACCTAGCAGAAGATATGTGATATGTCCCTCCGGGTTACATGCTGTACATGTAGCATGGGTTACACGGGTTACTCTGACATTACACTCAATAGATACATAGACACCTGCAATTTCTGGAAGTAACTATGTGTCGAGAGAACCAGACTCCATCCCAACATTTCTGTAACAAAATACACCCATTTGCCAGATGCTGGGAAGATGTATAGTCATTTTACTGTGCAACCACATCATTCCTTCAGAGAGACACTCAGGTAAAGGACGCTTTGAAGTTTCATAGAAAAAAATTCCTGTTCAGGGCAGCTGAGAAGCAAAGGTTATTGTGGTTTCTGATATGAACCCTCTGAAGAGTTGCCCCTCTTGCTCTTAGCTACTTGAGGAGAAAATGGTACATGCATATTTCATCTGTTTACATCACAGAGAGATGAAGTTGTATCAGGAGATGTAATGCCCTGAACAGAGTGGAATGCATCCAGAAAATTCAGAAGTGATGACAAAAGTTTGCTAAATAAACCAGCAGACATGGAAAAACAGAATCCTTTGACCCCAGATGCACACTCCTGTCAGGAAGCTTTTATCATTTACTTTGGATTAAAATTGGCAGAGAAGGCTCTCCCATCAGACTATTTCACCATCTGTTTGTGAAAATATCCAGATTATTTTTGCCTTCAGCTATTAACAAGAGGTATAAGGAAGCTCTGCTTTTCCACATTAATCCTAGGTATTGCTGTTCTCACACACATTATGAGCTGGATTTTCAGAACCAAAACATGTGGCCTAAAAGAGGAAAAAAGAAAATCAGTGTAAATGTTGTTGCTCAGCAGTTTACTGTGTCTTAAAACTTAGCTCTCTTTTTGGTATATCCCAGTTAGTACAATATTAACAAGAACAACTTTTGGAAAAAAAAAAAAAAAAAAAAAAAAAAAAAAAAAGACCAAACACTTTGAACACATTGAACGTGTCAGATATTTGATGACAGAAGCTGTCAAAAGCAGACACCAGGCTTTTGCTGCCTCTATAGATGAATGTTCACTACTATCATCTATGACCTCAGCCCTTTTCAAAGAAAAACACTGCTTAAGACTGATGATCTCATCTCAATGAAACCAAAACTCTAGGCATATTTGATAATGTACCAAGTCACTAAACTTGAAGCACTTGAGCCTGTTCCTCCTGGTCTTAAATTCATTGGCCTTATCTCCCTCCCCACACACACCCCCTTTTTTTCCCTTGAAGTTTATTCTTTGTTTTCTGTTGGTCAACGTATTTCCTAATTTAAAGGAACAAGTAAGTAGGAAAAGGTATGTAAATCACAAATATTTGTACTCTCTTTGTGTGTACTTATTGTATTAATCCTTTAATTATAGCTAAGCTTTAAAATTACATATAAATCCAGATTCTTCCTCCTCATGTTAAAGTGTCCTGGTTGTAAGATATTGGCTTTTTCACTCTTCCACACACATAATTTTAGCTCTGCCCTTTATATGCATCACTTCCATTCACAACTTCTCCACAGCTTTGAGCTCCTGTATGATGCTTCCTGCAAATCATGTATGGAGAAGCACACAGTAAACTCCAACTGTTTGCTAGGAAGTATAGATATAAAACCAGGAATTATTTCCTGTAATCTGGAGGCCAGCTAGATTCGCAGCCTTCTTGATTATGACAGCTAGAAAAAGTTGTGGTACTAATTGAAAAAGCATGTACATTAGATTAATCTTGACATTTCCTTTACTTTACTGTAAAACACAACTCAGATAAAAAAAAATTCATGCATTAAAAAGTCAAGAAATACAAGTAATCAGTGTGGCCATTTCATACATAAAAAATAAAGAGATTCTGTATAACAGTGCAAAAGGTAAGGAAAAGGGGTTTTAAACACGCAATAAGTGAATTCGCCCAAGACAGCAATTGTAACAATTATTCATAAAGTGGCAGAAACCATCTGTCAAGGACCAAGAATTCCCTGTGGAAGGCAGGGTACAATGTATAAATGTATTACACATTTATCTATATCTATCCATATATGAATATAAATATATCTACATATCTATCTACCTTTGTCTATGAAATATTTATATTTAGGAACATATAAAAAATGTTTCATAGATTTTTGATTCTGGTCTGAATTGTTACATTTAAAATATATAAGTTGCCTACAAGGCTTTGCAGTATCTTGTGCTCTCCTCCCCTACAGAACTGAAGGGTGCAAGTTTTCTGCTAAGGCAGTCACAGAAGAATGATAATCCCCTATGCAAACTTTAAAACATTTAGACACCCTTCTCTACCTTCTGGCTATCTCCATTGTGATTTTTTATTTTTTTCCTTTTGCACTGATTGATGAGGCAGGTTGATGAATCTTATTTCATCAACCTGTTCATCAACCAACCAATTGCAGAATACTTATAATAAATAAATGAATACATACATACATACATACATAAAGCATGGTACTGAATGCACTAAGATGAAACTTACCTTAAAATAAACATCAGTATGCAAATGCCCTCCAAAAATGTCTTTTATCACAAATTGTGGAGGGAATATCCTGTCCATTAAATAAATAAATAAATAAATAAATTAGTTAATCTGTGAATTAGAATTTACTTTCCTTCCATGAATTAGAATTTACTTTCCTTTTTTATATTATACAGGTATTTTACCTAAAGATTAGAAGGACATAGAAATTGTAAATCCTCTGTGAATCTATGCCCTTACTATGAATCTAATTAGCAGCATAAATAGTCTTACTGTTACCTGATTTGATTCTGAATCACTTTGGGTGTAGTACAGTTGAATCATTAGTGTCTGTGCCATATTATTCCTGTTTTGGAATATGTACTCAGAAATATCAGAACAGCTCTCACCCCCAGAACACATTTCAAAATACGGACTTCTCAGACAGCTGTCAGATGCAGACTGGTCTGAGCTCCACAGATGAAGAAGGAAGCCTGTGAAATCTAAATAAGTAGCATATTGACTTAGCTTACTACAAAGCAAGCACAGGAAATTCTTTCAAACAATGTGCAAGTAAAAATAACCAGTAAGTAGCAGGAAAATGTTGGCTTCTTTCTTTCATGCTGATCCATTGTAAGCATTACTCCAGTCATCCCTTATTGTTAAAAGGAAAAAATACTGCTCTTATATTACTTTCCTCAACAGAGAAAAGAAGAGTCTGTAGCATAACAGGCAAAACAGGCACTTGTCAGCAAATCTCATACTGCAGGCTGTTCATCATGTAGTCATGATCTGATCTGGTCAAGTGCCACTGTAGAATGTATTAAGTTTTGCCCTCACCCCTTACCTCCTACATCACTTTGGAAGGTGATATGAAATCTTTTCAAAATAAAAACATGAACAATTAGAGATATGATGCAAAATATGATATAGAAAATAAAATTCCGAACATTCTCCAGTGTAACTTCTCCAACTTCCAGATACTACAAATGGAACTGGCTGGGAATCTGGCAGTGACTTTTTTTTTTCTTTCCCCCCTTTAGAAAGTGCTTCTTGGTTCCAAAGGGAGATGAAAAGCCATAAAACCTGATGCTTCATCCAATATAGTGTTGCAAGTCACTTCTAACAGACAACAAGAAGTCTCCACGGTATCAGTCAACAATGAGGTTACTCAATCCACTAAGGGATAAAAAAAAGAGACCTCAGTTTATGCACAACTGAATCATTAACCTTTTCTACAAAGCCAACCTTTTCATAAAGAAGACACAACAAGTGCTTGTCAAAAGGTTTCAGTGTTTAGGATTTCCTTGGGCTGTGGAAACTGAAAATTTCAGTATATATACACTTAAGCTTCAGTCTCTCATTTCAGAGGTGGATTGTCTAATATTTTTAGGCTACTATTTTTGACTAGACAGAGAAAAGAATTTTAAAACAACATTTTATATCTGAAACAAATTCATATTCCGAGATAAATTGAGCCCAGACTGAAATTCGCTTTGCAACTCCACATGGAAAAGTAGGAAAAACAAAACAAAACAAATCCTTCAGCACTCACTGAATACAGGCTCTAAGAGAACTAGAGAGTATATCTGAATTCAAATCACTGCCCCAGACAATTTCAATTACAGATAAACCATACTGACAGATCCCACAGCTTTCAAGACAATATGCATTTAGATATAACTATGCTTACATCCTTTTCTTAACATCAGATCTATCCATCAGTTATTGCCTTCTTCTAACATATTTCAAAACTGCTACCGTATATCCAAATTTAGCCCCCATGAGATGATACAAACTCATGTCCTTCAGTACTTCCCTTTTAAATCTCTGATGACCATTATTACTCATCCTTTAGACTTTTTCCAGGAAAGACATATGCTAATTTAGTGTGACATCAGAAGCTAAATAGAGTGGTTTGGTTGAAACCTTACCAATATAAAGCAGAACAGTTATTTTCTATGTCTAATCTAGAATACTCTTTCATACAGATCAACTTGAAACTTAGTGGGCTGAAGGCGTTTGCAGCTGGATGACATTCTTGGGTGTTCTGGGTGTCCACTGGCTGCATTGTAGGTACCTCTAAATAGCATACAGTGCCTATAAACCCCTACTTTCAAATCTCCTGCAGGCTGATGGGGGAAAAAAATGAGGAAATAAATCATTCTGTTAAAAAGCTGTCATTTCCCCCCCAACATGCTGTCTTTTGTAAACTGTCACTGTGCTGGGAGTGGAGTACTGTACTGGGATGGAGTTGATTCTTTTCACAGCAGCCCATACAGTGCTGTGTTTTATATCCATGACCAAAGCAATGCTTTATAATACAGCAATGCTATCAAGCAGTGTACCAAGTCACAGGTTTAGCTCATGGGTAGTAATGCAAAGTTCTGTCAACAACTGAACTCAGGAGGAATAACTTTCTTGTGGATTTCATTCTTAGTAGCTTTTCTCATGTAGAAAAGAGAAATAAAAAATAATAATAGTAATACTCAAAAAGTCCTCAGAAATAACTGCTTGAGATGGTTATGGAGTACAGGAATTGCAGATAATGCTTTTCATGAAAGGCATAGCAATCATATCTTTTTGTATAACCTGGTCTCCAAAGATTTGGTACAGAACTCTTTTTTGCTGGGCATCACCTTCAGTACACATTGAAACAACAGGATATTAAGGCTTGTTGTGGTTTGACCTTAGTAGGATGCTTAGCACCACACAGCTGCTTGTTCACTCCCTGTCATTGAGACAGGGAGGAGAAAAGGACGAGTAAAAGTGAGAAAAAAATGTGGGCTGATATAAAGACAGTTAACTAGGTAAAGCCAAAGATGCACTTGCAAGCAATATGAAATGAGGAATTCATTTGCTACTTCCCACTGGTGAGCAGGTGTTCAGCCTTTTCCAGGAAAGCAGGACCCATCACATAGAATGGTTACTTCTGTACTATATTTACCACAGTGAAATTTCGCATGATACTTAATTCAGCAATGATACCTCAGAGCTGCAACTTTTGACAAAAGTTGTTCCACACCACTTATAATTTAAGAAGACACATTCTTTAAAATAATAATAATAATAAGTAAATATAATAAATAAAACTAATTTTTAAAAATCAGAAAGTAGACTCCCCCCCCCCCCCAGAGGACATAGAACATTATAAATCTTACTAAGAACAATTTTAAGTCTGCATGTATTTGACAAGTTGATGCCATCTCTTTCGGAGTTATTTTAAAAGTTGTTTGGTGATACATTTCTAAACCATCAGTATCATAGAGTCATTGAATTGTAGAACTGTAGAATGGCTCAGATTGGAAGGGACTTTAAAGACCTGGTTCCAGCCCCCCTGCCAAGGGCAGGGACACCTCCCACCAGATCAGGTTACTCAAAGCCTCATCCAACCTGGTTGTGAACACTTCCAAGGATAGGGCAGCAACAGCTTCTCTGGGCAACCTGTTCCAGTGTCTCACCACCCTCAAAGTAAAGAATTTCGTTCCAATAGCTAGACTAAACTTACATTATTTTTGTTTAAAACCTTCCACCCTTTTCCTATCAATTTTATGATAGGACATCTTTTTTTATAAGGCCCCTTTAAATATTGAAAAGCTGCAGTGAAGTCATCCCAGCCTTCTCCTTGTCCATCATGACCAGTTCCCCCTCCTCATCCATCAGTGGGGGCTTACTCTCCTTGGCCTTTCCTTTCTGGGCAATGCACCTGTAGAATCCCTCCTTGTTACTCTTTGCATCCCTTGCCAGGCTCAGTTCCATCTGTGTCTTGGCTTTCCTGATCCCACCCCTGCACATCTGGACAGCATCCCTATCCTCTTCCCAGGCCACGTGTCCCTGCTGCCACTGCCTGTGCATTTCCTTCTTGTGCCTCAGTCTGACCAACAGGATCAGCCATCCCAATTTCCTACCCTCCATTCTTGCTTTCTTAAACAGGGGAAGGGCAGCTCTTGTGTTTTGAGAAAAGCATCCTTAAAGAGATGCCAGTTCTGTTCAGCTCCTTTGTCCTTGAGGACAGTGTTCCAGGGGATTTCATCCAATAAGTCTTTAAACAGCTGGAAGTTTGCTCTTCAGTGGTTTAGAGTCCTGACTTTGCTCTTTGCCAGGCTCACATTCCTCAAGACCTTGTGGTCTTGAGACTCAGCCAGGCATGGTCACTGCAGCCCAGACTACCTAGGATCTTAACCTCTTTAATGAGTTCATCTGCATTGGTGAGCACCAGGTCCAGTAACACGGGTTGGTTAAGACCCAGACAAGGAAGTTGTCCTCAGTGCACTCCAGGAGTGTCCTGGGTTGCTCACAGCCTGCTGTGTGGCTTTCCTAGAAGACATGTGGGTGGTTGAAGTCCCCCATCAAGATGAGAGAGTGCAAGTGTGACGCTTTTTGTAGTTGAAGACAGAAGACCTCATCAATGGGCTCCCCTTGATCAAGTGGCCTGCAGTAGACCCCATCCACAAGGTGCCCTTTATTGTCCTGGTCCTTAACTTTTACCCACAAATTTAGAAATTACTTTTTGCCTTGGTCAAAAAATAATAATAATAATAATAATGATAAAATAAAAGTCTAAATTGCCATATCACATTATGTATTCCTCAATTTTCCAGTTATGCTTGGGATAACAAAATGCTTCTGGTACATCACTCCTAACACAGAGAACAGAGGGATCTGTAACATCCAGGCCAATAGGACGAGAGCAGATTATGATTACTCTGTGATGGCCTAGAGGTCTTCTAAAAGCTGCAGAGGTGACTATTAGACTATGCACCATACTGACAAGCTTTCCACTGGCCAATAGCCAAAACTGGGGGGGGGGGGGGAAGAGGGGAGGGGTACATGTTTTTCCCATCATGAGAAGCCTTCTACATAGGAGTCAGGGTTTTTTTGGTGCCTTTTGGCTCTTCCCAAGAAACTTCCAAAATTATGAATTCAGCAAGAATCCAAGTCACAAGAAGAGCAAAATTCCTTTTTTACAGCCCACTGTGTCATTGGCTACAAATAAGCACATCTCAAAAAAAAGCTATGTTAACACAGGGGGAGGGAGAAAAAAGAAGAAGAAAAAAAAAGAAATTTAGTATCTTGCCCCCTTCCCAGAGAAATGAAATACCTTATAATCAGGAGCAGCTGTTATTTGATCAGGTCTGCTGCTAGCACCAGTGCAGTTCTCTGCTGGCATTGCTGGCAGCTGGTTTGGCTGACACATCAGCCTCTGAACAGCTCTTGGAAGCCATTATCGTCACTTCAGGAAAATAGAGGACTCAAAACTCAGGGAAGGGCTCACGTACTGCTTGTAAGCTCTGTGCCAGGCAGTAAAAGCAGTGCAGCTGTGACTGATGAGCACTTCCCTGCGCACACGCTTGCTCACTCTCATTTTATATCTAGTGACTCATTCTAAATATTCTCTCCTACGTGCTTGTTAGCAGTGCCTATCTCAGCAGGTGGCCTTGGCTTCCCAGTGATCTCCACCAGAAGATCTGCATGCATAGGTGCTGGATAAACCTGCCTCCATGCCCATCATTCGGGGATGTGTGCATGGCAAGGACACCACCCCATGCTCTCCAGCCTCCTCTCTGGTCTGTTGGTCACAGCTGACCCATGAGAAAGCCCACCCCCAGCTGCTAGTGAGGAGGGTCACTGTTGGAACTGCCAACTGTTTTCAGTTCCTGAAAAATATTTTTTTCCTCCTCAGGAACGTAATACATCATGGGAAAGAAATCATGCCACTCTCTCATCTACCCAACACACTCCACCATCTGTCCAAGTTTATATTATTCCCCTCTTCCTTTATCTCACACAACCTATACGGACAGTTTTTGTGCTTACCTGCCACACTTAGATAATAGACCTAGGTAGACCTACAGCAGTTTTTGGCAGTATCAGCAGACCAGTGGCTGAAAAGTGGATTCCAACATCTAGAGCTTCCAACATCAAGCTACCTCACACATTAAAATGTGCAGAAAAATAAATAAATAAAATAGCAAGAAAGCTGGTCTGAGCATGGAGTCCTATAGGCCAGCACAGGCCGCGTTTCTCACTAGCAGTGTGTGCTAGTGCTTTCAGAAGAAAACACTTCTTCACTCAGCAGAAGTGGGTCTGCCTTAGAGTGAAAAAAGAATGAGTTGTACAGCTTTTGAGGTCTTTATAGATTTGACATTTTTAACTGGGAGGTGGTTCTGATCTTCCCATTGGTCTGTTTTCCTGCCCACCTTTAGTCTATGGGCAAGCTGTCAAACTGTTGCAAGATTTAAATGTTTTCTTCTGCTCTGGCAGTGTTTGAACTGTGTACAGTCCCTTTTCAGATGCTGAATCTTGCATTTTGCATAGAACATATACTAAAATTCAGACTTCACGTGATCATCAAGACTGGATTTATTATGCAAGTTGTTACCAGCTTGTAATGAAGAAGAAATATGGCAATAATCAACACATTTAAGTTCCTAATAGGCGTGGAGGAGCTGATGACTGGGCTGCTTTTTACAGGATGTTCTATACATAGATTTACGACAGGGCTACAGGGAAGGCACTTTCCTGGAGCAGATGTAGCTGTGATACAAGGGGGAGCTGGTACAATTACATGGGTCACACAAAACTGAGCAGCAGTGGGACAAGTTTACACAACAGATGACCAAAGAGAGTCTGGGACAGCAACTGGACTTTCTTTACACCTTTCCTGCATCCACAGCAATGTCTTAATTAACTGGGTAATACACTAATGTTATCATTAAGAGATTTATGAGAAGGTAACAACAGAATTAAATATTTAGGAGAAGTTGCTATATAAGGAGAAATCCTGTACAGCATCATACTTGGAAATTTATTCACTGTTGTGAAGCTATTTAATGACCACCACCATAAGCTGAATAAATTACCATATTTTTCTCACAGAACTGAGCTGGCATACAACACTTTGGGTTTCCACTCCATCGGTAGATTGAAGCAACACCAAAAATTTAGACATTTAAATCCCTCCCCCACCATTATGGCCCTTGTGACAGATGTTCCAGATCTCCCCAGGAGTCCTGCAAATTGTGTTTACCACCCCTTCCTTCTTTAAACTTCCAAGTAGCATCTCCATAAAAATCAGTAAGTACAAACAACAGTGTAATTTAAGAGTAATTACAAGCATACATATCTTTCTGTACAATATACCCAGATGTGGAACAGTAACTTTTACCATGTGCTGGAATGAAGCAACTGTGAGAAACATGATACAGGAACTCTGAAGTCCAGCATACAAGTCCGGATGCATGAAACTCATACAAAAATGTATGGTTAGTGAGACAGCATTGTTTGAAATTTCAGAGTGCAATGAAAGATAACATCTTCCAGCATTGGAAAAATCCAGTTCATCAGAGGAAGGAATGTTCCATCTAATAGAGAACAGGTGAAAACACGGAGACATCAAGAAGAACTCACTTTATGGATCAAACTTCCTGCAGCCCCTTTGTGGCAAGCGAAAATAATTAATGCCACCATGTTTCATGCAATCTTGGTTTTATAATGCGTGGTCAATTCTATCTGCCTCAGACACTGCAAGATATTTCAACCTGGTAGGAATATTTGAAAATAAAATGACAAAAAATAGATCACCACTGGATGTACAGTAAGTTCTGCAGACAAAGGCTCTAGGATGAGGATGAGATGCTAGTGTTTAGAGAAAGAAGAGTTTTTGTTTAACACCAAATATTCTGATATAATTTAGTAGTTTACTGATTACTCGAGAACAGAGGAGCATCAGTATACTGTGTTATTCTGTTGAAATAGTAATTAGGTGTCTGTAGACAGTAGATTGCATGTCAGTTTATGTAAGGAGCTTAACTTTCCCTGTAG
This sequence comes from Aythya ferina, assembly GCF_964211825.1. NCBI lineage: Eukaryota > Metazoa > Chordata > Aves > Anseriformes > Anatidae > Aythya > Aythya ferina. Next base: position 55,574,566 of record NC_140299.1, on the reverse strand, counting down.
GTGCAAGTACCCAAACACATTTTTCTGTTCCCAACAACAGATTTTTTATATATGGTCAAAGTTATTTCCTTTATTCCAGCTCCTGTTCATGTCTCAGCCAAAAACAGATTTGCTCATAAACATAACACCACTGCTCTAAAGTAGGAATCCACTGGTTTCTCTCTGTAATAGGTTTGTCTGGTTAAGATAAAATTGATACACTTTTTAGCTCAGCAATTCAGAACCATATAACCTATATATACCCCTTCCTGGAGACCAGAACCTGCTGTGCCAATATTCATCTACATGAAACAGAAGAAAACAAGCTATAAATACAGTGTGGAAAGAATAGACCTCTCACACTCACGCCAATTTAGTATTCTATGATATTCAGGGCAAACAACAAGTTACTAAAGAGGTGTGGAAATTTTGCTAAAAGAACAGCCTTTGGTATGCAGTGACTCCCTCATTTCTTCCTGTAATTTTGTTATAGTCCAAGTTAAAGAACCAGCAAATTAACGTATCATCTTGCCAAACTTGCAGCTAAGGATGGAATCCTAATTTATTTTTTAAGCTCTTTAGTGAACAGCAAGTCTTTCATTTCCATATATATTGACAGAATCTGAGTGGAAGCATAAATATTTATACAAATTATCACACAATTTTAAAAAAGATCAAGAAAGCAAAAAAGAATGCTAAAAGAAAAAAGAATGTTTTTGATGTGCATGACAGACATAATTGGTCCCACTGATTTAGGAATGATGCCAAACAGCCCTGAGCACTATTCACTGGCACCATCCCTGTTAGCTATTCACAAATACAAAGCAGGTTTCAAGTGGTGCAGGATGACAGGAATCAGAGAAATAAATCCATTAGAACAAAACTGAAATTTGAAACGCATGACAAAAACCAGTTATAGCTATGTGTTATGGTGTTGTCTGTGAGGGTCAGCTCTATGTGAAGGACCTCAATAGGTTTGCCTATTGGTTTAACTGTGGCCCTTTCATCCAGTGAGTGCACCAGAATACACAGTGGTACAGGACGGAATTAAAAGTGAGTGGTGAATCAACAATCTGAGTCATCTATGTTCAAAATAAACCTCCTTGTTTACAAAATAATAATAAAAAAAATACATCATGCATAGTCTTCAACATCTTCCAAGAGAATGTGTCCTCACCTCCCCAGCCCTGTTCCCTACAGCTCCCATGCTGCCGCTGCACTGAGCTCTGTTGTCAAGGATCACTCCATTCCTGCTTCCCATCTTGACACAAACTGCAATAAATTACTTCAGCCATCCTGATGTCCCTTGGAGAGACAACACACTAGGACAAAAGCAATCTAGAAGGTTCCTGGATTTCATTTATAACCTCTTCCTCACAGTAACAGAGGAGCCAACAAGGAGAGGTTCTGTGCTGGACCTCATACTCACCAACAATGAGGAGCTTGTTGGGAATGTGAAGGTTGAAGCCAGCCTTGGCTGCAGCGATCATGAGACGGTGGAGTTCAGGATCTTTTAGGCAAGAAGAACAGCGAAAAACAATCTCACAGCCCTGGAATTCAGGAGAGCAGACTCTGGTCTCTTCAAAGTTCTGCTCGGAAGAGTCCCATGGGATAAGGCTGAAGAGGGGCTCAAGAAAGCTGATTATTGTTCAAGGATCACCTGCTCCCAGCTCGGGAGACGTCTACCCCGTTGAATAGAAGGCCAGTCAAAAATGCTGGGAGGCCTGAGTAGATAACAATGAGCTCCTGGACAAACTCAAAAATACAGAGGGTGGAAGCATGGACAGATAACCTGGGAGGAATACAAAGACATTGCCTGAGCATCCAGGGCTAAAGCTAGGAAAGCTAAAGCTCAGATGGAATTGAATCAGGCCAGGGATGTCAAAGATAACAAGAAGAGCTTCTCTAAGTACATTAGCAACACAAGACTAGGTCAAGTGTGGGACCCCTATTGAAATAAATGAAAGACCTTCTTACTCAGGACAAGGAAAAGGCTGAGGGAGTGAAGGCCTTCCTTTCCCCAGCCTTTACCTGCAAGAATACCCCTCAGGAATCCCAGCTTCCAGAGACTGGGGAGAAAGGCTGGAGCAAGGAAGATGTCCTCTAGATGGAAGAGGATCAGGTCAGGGAATACACAAGCAAACTCAGAACAGGTAAGTCCATGCCCCTGATGGGATGCATCCATAGATGCTGAGGAGACTGGCAAATGTTGTTGCGAGGCCACTTGCAATAATCCTTGGTTGACCATGGTGAGTGGGAGAAGCGTCCAGAGACTGGAGGAAAGCAAATGTCACTCCTCTCTTCCAGAAGAGTGGGAAGGAAGTTGTGGGGAAGCACAGGGCAGTCACCCTCACTTTGATCCCCAGGAAGATAGAGCATCTGATCCTGCAAACCATTGGCAGGTGCATGAATGTCATGAAATACAGAAGTGAAATTAAGTGCAAATATGAATCAAGAGATGCACAGAATTTCACTAAAGTTATGTTGGTATACAATTGAGACACAGCAATAAGAAGAGACAACTTACCTTTCATGCCCTTTAAAAATTATGTCTCCTTCCTGTTTTCCTGAGGGGGCATAAAGGGGTAAGATAGTCAAAAATGGTTGCCAGCTGGACTGCAAAGCAAAAAAATAAATAAATAAAATAAAATAATTTTATTTTATTTATACATATATTGCTGTATGAATATCTGTTGTGGTTCCGCTCGAGTGGGCAGCCGAGCTCCACCACAGCCGCTCTCTCACTCCCCCTCCTCCAAGAGGAATGGGGAGAAAATATGTGAAAAGGGCTCAAGGATTGAGATAAGGACGAGAAAATCACGCAATAATTATTGTAACGGGCAAAACAGACTCAGCATAAGAAGATAGTAAGATTTATTGCTCATTACTAACAATTTTGAGAAGTGAGAAACAAAGGAAAGAAACCAAAAGCACCTTCCCCCCCCATCCACCCTCTTCCACCTCCTCTCCCCGAGCGGCGCAGGGGAACGGGGGAATGGGGGTTATGGTCAGTCTACAGCACTTCTTCTCTGCCGCTCCTTCTCGGTCACTCTCATCCCCTGTGCTGTGGGGTCCCACCCACGGGATGCAGTCCCTGATGAACTGATCCAGCGTGGGCTTCCCACAGGCAGCAGCTCTTCCAGAACTGCTCCAGATATGGGTCCGTACCACGGGGTCCATCCCTCAGGAGAAAACTGCTCCAACCTGGCTCCCCTACGGGCAGCAGCTCCTGCCAGGTCACCTGCTCCTGCATGGTCTCCTCTCCACGGGCTACAAGTCCGGCCCGGAATCTGCTCCGGCAGGGGTCTTCCACAGGCCGCAGTCTCCGTCGTTGCAGGTCCACCTGCTCCACCGTGGTCTCCTCCACAGGCTGCAGCGTGAAACCCTGCTCCACCGTGGTACTCCATGGGCTGCAGGGGGACATCCTGCTTCACCATGGTCCTCACCACAGGCCGCAGGGGACTTCTGCTCCGGCGCCTGGAGCACCTCTCCCCCTCCTTCTACGCTGACCTTGGCACCTGCAAGGCTGTTTTCTCACTCCCTTCACTCTCCCGGCTGCTGTGTGGTGCAGCGTTTTTTCCCCTGCCTTAAATATGCTCTCACAGAGGCGCAAACAACATCGCTTATTGGCTCAGCTCTGGAAAACAATGGGGCCCTTCCCAAACATGGGGCAGCTTCTAGATCTTTCTCACAGAAACCACCCCTATGGCCCCCTGCTACCAAAACCTTGCCACGTAACCCCACTACAATATCAGAATGCAACATCTAACTATTGGGTTTTTTAAAAAGCGTCCAGAAAGAGACTAAGGTGTTTAAGAATATTAGCAAATAGCACTCCTCCTGCCTCCTCCCACTAACTTCTACCCTGAGGAAAACTGAGGCGTTCTCTTCTCCCTGTGATGCCTCTACTTACTCTGCATTTTGATATTTAGATCTCATTTGTATTCATACTAAACGTAAGTGTTAATGATTTCTCGGAAAGCCAAGACAGAAACCGAGAACACTTACATCTCACTGAATGCAAACTGGCATTCTGTGTAATAATATGTGGGGAGAACTAAGAGTGGAAATATTTTGAACATGAATTAAAAAGTGTTTTGCTTCTAGTGGCTGGGAGGGTTTTGTATGTTTCCCCAAAAAGGCAACATCTATTTTTGAGAGCTAAAGATACTGTGCTTCATTATAACTCAAAGCATTTGCCCTCCAACTTTGTCACAAAGGCTGGAAATTAAAACACCTGCCACTGATTTTTCTCTGACCTCTCAAGAGCACACATGCCTTTGTGATAATACAAGCCAGGCAGGCCTCAAGGCCTCTACCACTCAGTCACAGAGATTTTCCTCTGCCGCAGAGAACAGAGAGATTTTCCTCTGCCCTTGGAAGCTTCCAGCTTATTTGCACTGTGCTGATATGTATCTGGGCCTGTGGCCGGACTTCAAATGTTCTCATCTCCCTAACAAGCTGCATGTTGAGATTTTCACTGCAACGCAACCTACTGGCTGCTGTGGAGCTACTTGTGACAATTTATCCCAGCACAGTACTAAGGAGATGGCAGGTCCTGCTAGGTTTTAACACAAGCAGCTTTACTCTGATTGTTTTGTTCTCAATTTACTTTTGGCCTGCAGTGGCGAAGAAGACGCTGTTTTCATATTAGATATATGATCTCTGGCAGTTTCATGTCAATCAGCTTTCTGAACTGTAGTTCTAGCCAGAGATTTAAGCCATTCAAGTCTCTCACTATACTACTCATTTATTTATTTAGATGGAGAAATATCAGTAGCCACATACGGATTTTACTGGAATAATTAAGAGTTGGTTTTCATTACAAAAATTTAACTTGGTGCTATCAGTTTGGCACAAAGCCATGCAAGGCATATTTATACAGTACACAGATATAGAGTAGCAAGAGATACACATAAGGTGAGGCAGAAAATCTGGCAGCTATAGTAAAATCACTTAAACATTCAGAAACAGATTCACCTGACACATAAAATAGGAATCGTGCTTAGCCAAAACGTATCTGGCTACAACAATTCCTGCCTCTTAGAAACTGCTTGAAAGATTTCTCCTTACCTTGTTACCCTAGAGAAGCAATTGGTATAGTATCTTGGATGTGTCTGAATTTTCCTCTCTGTGGGTTAAAAATGCAGCCTATGCATCTTGACCAGCTCAGTTCCTTTTTTCTTGGGTGGTTAAACCTCAGCAGTGATGGAAAGGGGTTGAGGGATGATAGCACATTACAGTGCATGTTCTTCACCTTTCCACCAGCAGGAGTGAACTTGCATCTCTTGTTACTGTGCTGCAAAGCCTTACCCAAATAAGCATGGTTAGGCTTTGTAGCACAGTACAAAATAATTAATTAATTAGTAAGTCTACGGGTTTTGATTTACATGCTGTACAGTACATTCACAAACATTATAAATTGACACAAAACCAGTATATGGGGTTTGCGTGGCAAGGGTTTGGTAGTGGAATAGCTGCAGGGGTGGCCTCTGTGAGCAGAGCCCAGCAGCTGCCCCATGTCAGAGCAGAGCCAGCTCCAGATGGCTCCAAAGGGGCCCGCTGCTGGCCAGAGCTGAGCAAGGGAGTGATGCTGGGTGGGCCTCTGGGAGAGCAGAGTTAAGAAAGGGAAAAAATACTGCTGTGCTACAGCAACTGGAAGAGAGGATTGTGAAAATGTGAAAGCCCTGCAGCCCCCAGGTGAGTGCAGCAGGAGGGCAGGAGGCGCTGCAGGCAGGCAGCAGCAGTTCCCCTGCGGGCTGTGCAGGGAGAGGCCCCTGGTGGAGCAGGCTGTCCCCCTGCAGCCCATGGGTCCCACATGGAGCAGATCTCCACGCTGCAGCCCCCCCATGGGTGGAGGAGCCCCCGGTGGAGCAGGTGGATGTGGCCTGGAGGAGGCTGCGGCCCATGGAGAGCCCCCACAGCAGTACAGGAACACTCTGTTCCTGATGGACTGCAGCCCATTGGAAATGTCCACACTAGAGCACAAAGAATGGCATCTCATAGGAGAAACCCATGTTGGAGTAAAAGAGTATGAACAGGAAGGAACAGCAGAGGTGAAGTGACAGGGACCCAACCACCATCCTCCATCACCTTACACTAGGTGGCAGAGGAGGTAGAAACATTAGAAGTGAAGCTGGGCCTGGGATGATGAGTAGTGGAGGAAGCAGATGTTAGTTTTGTTTCTTACCACCCTACTCAAATTTTTCACTGGCAATACTCTCCCTAATTTGTGTATCTTTTGCTTACCAGATACAAACTCCCTATCTTTTACCTTGCTCCAGAAACATTTCTGCCTTATCTTCTCCCTCTGTCCTGCTGAGGAGGGGGATTGAGAGCAGCCAGGTGGGCACCTGGTGGCCTGCCAAGGCCCATCCACCACACCCAGGTTATTGCCAACAGCTGATTTAAAGAACATTGGAGTACAGATCTCTGCAGCCAGAGTATAAATTACTTTTGCTAGGGTACTGCTCACTCATTATTAATGACAGGAACTTGAAAACCTACTGTCTTCTAGGACAGAAATCCTTCTTTAAACAGAACTCCTTTCCATATGAACAGTGTGTTTGAATGTGGAAAAGCAAGAAATTAATGTATGAAGTTAACTATTTACGAGTCCCTACAATGAGTCAGAATAGAACTTACTTCATGAGGAGAAGGAAGTCTCAGGTCCCTGTGTCAGTCAGTGCCTGAACCAAGCCTCCCCCCGCCATCAGCACAGGGGGATGAAATTGTGTCCCTTTCTATCAGTTGCATTGGGTGCAAATCTTCATCCAAAGTATATTATTATGCTTCAAAGAATGCATTTTCATGTGAATAGAGAAAACAGCTAAAACAACTTCCCACTTTCATTTTATCTTTTATGTACTTTCTCAGGTTACATTATATTTTTGTGTGTTATTCAATCTCCTACCCGGCATCATAAATACATCAATATGCAGAGATTATACCATCCTACCCAAAATATGTTTCTCAAACCTTAATTATACCTTTAGCCTGCCACATGCTTCAGTTCCCAATCTCTCCCATGCTTTTCTCAGTTCACTACAGCTTTTTTTTTTTTTTTTTTCTGATCAGAGGCCCATGAAATTTTTCACATCCTCTAGAGCACATGGAATTGCATGAACTTTCCTCTGTCCTATACTTGACAAAGAGCTTTCTCTGCTCTTTACTGCCTCCTGGGAAAACTGGCAGTACATACTTCCAGTCTCAGCTGCTCCACCAGGCCTCTGCCCTCAGTTTGGAGATGTCAGCATTTTTTCTTTTTTGCTTTTTCCAATTTCTTTCTGCTGCTCTCCTAGGATTCCACCTATCCCAACCTTTGCTTAAACAATTTTAAACACAAGCACTAAGACCTACCTTGAGATCAAGGAGTGCAAGCTCTAACGCTGAGAATCTGTGAACTGTCGATGTACTCTACTGTTCAAGCAATTCAAGTTCATATGACAATCTTTTAGTATTATTGTCTTTGGTTAAGATAAAGAAATCCAAAAATGGCTTTTACTTTTTAATTGTAATTAGATACTGGTGAGATTTTGATGGATGGAATTTATCAATAAAATTCTGCTGCAGATGAAATAGTGAAGTGCAGAGTTTGATTTTTTTTAAGGTGTTACAAACTTTCAAACAAACTTGTTTATGATGTTTTAAAAAAATATCACAAAGAAAAGCTTATACTGAAATACTTTATTTCCATCTCACAAAAAGCAATAGTGTTTGCAGTACACATGCCTTTCAAATCAGTGCTGGTAATATGCAAAAACATTTCTCTGAAATATAAAGAAAATAAGCTTCTCTTCCCTTTACAAATGAAACAGACAACTTTGCATATTTTATGTCTATCTATACATACACACGCACACACACACACACACAATATTCAAATCCCCATCTGAAGGCAGGTATTTTACAACCTGAAATGTTACCACTCACAGTTCAGACACCTGTGAATTTACATTGTCTTATATATTTTTACAGTGTTTAAAATACAAAGACTAACCCATTACAAGTACCTACAGTATACAGCATTTCCAAATTAACTTGTAAGGTATTTTTCAGGGATACCTAACTTAACCTTGACTTAATGAAGACAGGGCTCATTTCTCACTGCAAAAATTTGTTTTACACTATATATTCAAACCCCTCCAGTCTCCAATTCTTGGAATGGAAAATCTGTACTTCATTTTTACAAATTCAATTCGAATTACTGTGTTTCAATCCATTCAAGCCACTATTTTTTTTTTTTTTTTTATAAAACTATATACTTAAGATTGTATTGTGATTTGTTTAATGCCACCATCACTAATTCAAAAAAGATGCCCGTCTCCTGTTCTGCATCAAACAAAGTTAAATTGTCACATATAAAAGTCGATATATCTAGTACAACAGCAGGTTTAAATAACACAGCAAAATTAGAGATTTAAATTCTTTAGCAATATGACCTGAGAGTTTAATATGGTAAATGTACTTTTTTTCCCCTAGAAATCATGTGACTCCATGACATAAAAAAGTAACAGAAATCTTTGAACATTTAGTAGCATCGTGATGAAAGTGATATAAATATAACTATTAAAAATAAGCTTATGTATGCACTTGTCAAAATGTCGAAAATAAACATTTAGCATGTCGAGAAATGAATGTACTACATGATGCATGGATTATGTGGAAAAGCTAAAATGTATGTGACTGAATGCAACGAGTGCATACAAGTAAGAATGGTTACTGAGCATTAATTTAAATTTCAGAGTGCAAAGAAGGATATCTTCCAGCAAAGCAAAGGAAGGATGGTACAACCTGTCAGAAAATGGAATGTTCCACCAAAGGGAGAACAGGTAAAAGATACAGATTCAAGTTACACTTCCTACATCTGTTAGCCAACAAAAGAAAATTATTCCTCCCATGATTAGGGAGGAATGATTAGGCATTAGGTTTTTTATAGATCATTTCTACAATGTATGTTCAGAATTATGTGTCTCAAATACCTCAAGATCTGGAAAGTTCTCCTTTCCTATGGTAGACAGTATCTTTCTACACCTTCTGAGTGCCAAGTCTGATAATTAATGCAGAAATTCCAGTCCAAACAAGCTGGCTCTCCAGCAAATGTGTGATTTCCATATAGGAGTGGACAAGAAGAAAGTTTGTTTCTTCTAGAAGGATTAGTTTACAACAGAATGAGCTTGACAGCAATACAGTACTCAGGAGGAGATGCAACGTTATTTTACCAAAGTTTACTTATGTAGTAGTTCCATAGCTGGAAAATCTATATGCTGAAGTACAATTTGACATCATATTTATAGGATGCAACAAAAGCCAGCACTGCTCAGTGTACTCCCTCTGACAAACTTCAGTTACCCGTGAAACAATCTGTGTAACAACAACGAACCCTCAGCAATTGTAGTTTGCTTTCCCATTAGCAGCACTGAAACGCTCAGAGAGACAAGTCTCACCAACCTCTAAGAACAAGACCTCAGTCAGCTCCTGCAGGAAAACAGGATGTTTATTCTAACATACTGTCTAGCATATCACTTCGATGATAAGCCATAAGGCACAATGACCATCTATCACTATGACTGGTTACACAGAAAAATTAAACCTATTTTAAACACCTTCATTCCATATGTTACCATCTTTTCACACATTAGAAGAAATCTCATATTTCTCTGCTTGCACTTTTTCCATCTCTAAATAAAAATAAAAGCTGAGCTGGCAGAGGGTGCAATCCTTTTTCCACGGACAACATTAAGAGCTCAACTGCTTGCTTACGCTTTTCCTGGTAGGCTAATTTTACATAGGAAAAGTATTTATTTTTGATGTATTTATAGAAGTAAAAAATATATACATGCATATTTGCTTTTCACCACAATTAGCTCTTAAAATTACAAGTGCATTCATTATAAACAGAGGATACTGGAAAGTAACAAGACAATCAGTGCATAATGGCTTTGAAGACAGTAATTGATGTAGCCCATCTGAACATGTACTATAGTTCCAATTTATTAAACACTATGATTTTACATTGCAGGAGATGATACAAAGCTAGTAGCATTTGAACTCACAGTTTTTCACTGCAAAGCTCTTCTGCTGTAAAATAAGAATGGCCTAAGATATATAAAAAACATTAGCTCAGTAAGTTTTAGCTAGAAAATACTATGGAAATTAAGTGAAGAGGTCCTATTGGCTACAATATGTTTTTCATTTGACCAGAAGCCAAAGAAAACTCAAGGAACTAGCAAGATTTCATTCCTTTACAGTAAGGCATGACAGATGTGGCTCTAAAGGGCAGTTCATTGCTCATGCCTTAACCATTCCAACCTTCACCAGTTCCCAATAATCTCAATAACAGAGAAGTATATTTAAGATTTCCCTTGGAAGGAGGACTCCAGCACAGTTTTTATTAAGTTTATAGACTCCATGACAGTTTAAAAACCTCTACAATGGATACACTGAAATTATTACCTATTAGAAAAAAAAAAAAAAAAAAAAAGCTGTCAAATGCAGCAAAAAGTGAAATAAAAAAAAATATTCCTAAACCTTTCCCTCCCCTGACTTTCCAGATGGTCTTGGTACAGTTTGCAGTCTAAAACTCAGCTGCATGCTATTTCCTTGCTAAGAGCTAATTATCAGTAAAGCATCTGAATAAAATCTATAATCCTACAGCAGAAATCAGGAGGAAGATGGGCCCTTCCTCCGGAGTTTCCTTTTGAAATTTTATATACCTCAGTACCGTAGTCAGGGCTGAAGTAAAAAGAAATGTGAGGGGATAGAAAAGTGAAAGCATACTACTGTTTTCTCATTTAATATTAGGAAGTGACTGTAAAGGAAAATAGATGACAACTACATATATACACACAAATATACAAATATGGAATTCATATTTCTGCAGAGAGCATAAAGGTTTAAAATAAACTAAGAAATAATACCACAAGACATGGAAGTTTGTAAAAAAAATAATCAGAGAACGTAACTAATTACCATTCTAATTGCATGACTTTTATGGAATTAGGACAGTATGATCTACTTTCAGTGCTTACATTCCTTCTTCAGTACTTGTGAAAATTGCTCTTTTCTGAGCCTCTGGGGCAAACAAATGTTTGTGCATGCTCAGAATCTAACACACTTTCTAACAATTTCAAGATTAGAACTGCAGACATAGTTTTTAATGTGAACTGGTAAAAACATGAGGAATTCCTTTTCCAAGAAAGCATTTCCCATTCTGTCAGGATGGGAAAAGTATGGCATGGCTTAAGCAATCACAGCTTACAATTTCTTCTAATTAGAATGAGCAGTCAATGCTGTGATTTCATCAATTAAAGTTTGAATTACCTTTGACAAATTTTTATGTCCACTAATTTAACTCTCATTCAAACTACTATCTTCAGAATTTGCTCTGACTGAAATTAAAACTTTGTGTTGTTCAAAATTTTCAACTTTTAACCCTTAATGTTTTCATATCGAATCACATATTGGATGCTGACAAGACAACAGGTCTGAATCTGCTTGCGTGAATCCACAAAAGGTGCAACAGTAGTGAACATTTGAAAACATCCTATCTCCACATAAACAAGTATGATTACTCTTGCATGTGTTTTATGTACATGCTATGCCTCAGAAATGGCTTTTCTCACTGCTTTTGACAGACAAGGTTGTACAGTTGGTGTTTTGGCTTTCTAATGTGGCACATCTCTGCTTTTAGATTCCCACCCCCTTTTTTTTTAAAAAAAAAAAAAAAAAAAAAAAAAAAAGAGTATGATGATTTAGATCCCCTTCTTTTAAAGCGTATGAAGACTTGTCACACAAGGTTTTTCATAACAGTAGAACAAACCATTAAAGTCTAAATGAGAAGCTTTCTAAAGCTATACTGAGTAAGCAATGTACAGAAATTATACTGTGATATCAAAGGTAACAGGCAAGGGAAAAAAAGCATAAACTTAACCAAATGAAGTGGCTGATACACTGACTTATTGCAGGACCTCTGCAACAAGTGGTGAAATTCTAAATCAGTAGTCAGAAGTAGACAATTCAGTAGTCAGTCTAACAGATAAACCGGCCTGTTAACAACTTCTCATGGCAGTTTTGTGCAGTTGCTCACAGATCAATACAGCAACATCAGTTACACTTCGATGTTTAACAACACAATTCTCAAAAATGTCTAATAAATTCAGAGTAAAAGTTTCAAGGCCACATCATTGTTTTTGGAAATTCCATCTCTAAAACATTTGTTTTTGCTGTCTGGCTTTCTCCTTTCCATGCAGACTATTAGTGCCCAGCCACTTTAAACATCAAAAGGTGTATGATTAGCATGACGTATTATTCTTATTTTTCATGCAATTCCCAAACAACACAGTGAAAAATCAGAAGTCCAAACTGAATTCAAATCCAGACCATATTTACCTCTCCTCAAACTGCTGTACTTTATGAGATCCTCTAATACTTATGTATGACTTTGTTTCACAACAGCTTCTCTATCTACGAATGTGGAAACTACCTGTATTTTTTGCAGTAACAAAGCCCTACTAATTACCTAGCAGTCTGCAAAAAACTAACAGTTCATGGCAACTTTCTTTCTGCTCTTATCTGTCAATATCAACGCACTGATGAAAATCTAGAACATGATACCAAATGAAAGGGTATTAAATTTCATAATATATAATATAATTTATGGAGATGTTTGGTCTATAGATGAAAACAGTTTCAGAATAAATACATCCTGCTCATAAATGCTTCGAGGGAAATCAAAATTTGTGTGAGACATGCCCTGAGCTATCTAGACTCTCTAATAGTGCAAACAATGTTGCAGCAATGCCTGGTTTCACCCTGGCTTTTGCAAAAGAAACAGAGCAACTGTCCACAGATTTCCTAAATGGCTGACATGCCATAGTTTTATGTGCACTACAGCCATTTTTGTAGCTTTGCTAAGTTCCTCTCCATCCACTGGATATTGAGCTGAATTGTGTCAAGTGCCTCTTTTACACAACGCAGTTTAGAACTCTCTTCTGACTTGGATTCAAAAAATGTCTTCACCTGAATGACAAGAAAAAATAAAGTGTTAAAAAACAACACAGACCTCACAAATAGATACAAAGCAAAGGCTACACATGTGCTGGAAACAGATAATCATATACATTTATGCAGCAAACAAAATTCTCAGAGTTGGCTTCCCAAAATGCAAGAACGTCTTTAATGGGAAGAGCAGCAGTAACCCCTTTGGTTTCAATAAATTAGTTTACCAATAAATAGATATTGGTAACTCATCACATTAATTACAGAGCACTCACAGAGCACTGTAAGTTCTGGAAAGAGAGGTGTTTTTTGTGTGAAAAAGAACTAATTGTTGCTAGTGACCCAATGCAGTCCTCTCGAATGACCCCCCACTTCCACTTAACATTTTAACTATCAATGCTTACACTTAAAATACTACTGTTCGTACAATAAGAAGCCTTCTCTACCCAGTTTTCTAAATGAAAGCATTAGACTCAACTATAAACCTTTCTTGACACCATACATTCAGGGTCTTGTGAGGTAAGACTCAAATTTCTAACAGCTAGTAACTGGATCTTAGCTTATACTCAACTTCCACAACAGCTCTTTGGGACTGTTGACAGACAAAATAATCTAAAACAACTCTTAATGGCTCTCCATGCCATTCCACAGATGCAGAAAGCACAGATTATTGACAAGATCTAGACCAAAATTTTGCTATCACTATTTTGGGATACGGAGTGTTCCAGTGAACAGGAAACCAGAGCAACATGAACAGATAGCTGTGCTTGACTGTGTATATTCAGCTCTGCTGCTGATTCAGACTGTCATCTTCAACATGTTTATGTACATATTTCCCATGTGTGACATAGGGACAGAAATAGCTGTATATCCTTTCAAAAGGGCCTTAGTGACTGTGAATAACTGTTTTCCTCTACCGCAAAATAACTGAGGACAGCATTGGCACTAGAAAATATGATTTTCTGACTGATTAAGCCACCAACCTCAAGTAGATGCGCCCTTGTTGCAAACTGAGAGGTTGATGAACTAATGAGGTTCTGGATAGTATATGAACCTAGATGAAACCTGAAATACAAAGAAGAAAAAATTTATGAGTGATTTTAACATGCAGGTTCAGTATATGCACATATTCATATTTCTAACTTTTCTTCTGTTTCAGTATTTGGAAATCATTAGAAGCATCTAAATTCAAGTTTACATCTCTTTCCTCTCTTTTTTTTTTTTTTTTTTTTTTTTGAAGAGATACAAGGTGTTAGCAGCCCAAGCCTCAAGATGCCTAACCCCTACAAAAACTGAACTTCAGAGCCAAAGACAAGGAAAATTTTCAAACTTCTATCCCAGCCCAGAACACTAAAGAACTGAGGACACCACACATCAAGCAACAACATCTACACTTGTGGGATGGATTTAACAACTCTAAAGCAATCAAGTTTGCCTCCAGAAATCATTTTAAGCCGAGTAATTTTGTAACATTAATAATTACTCCTGCTTTAGCAAGCAGGAATTTTCATCCAGGAAAAGCATTTTTAACAATGTGAAACTGTTCCAAATCACAACTAGGATTTAGAAATACCATTTTCTAAGTACTGTCAGTTTTTGAAGATTTGTAGGCCAGCTCTGCAATTTCAAGAACAGTTAAGAAGAACATATTTCTAAAGCAAGTGGATTTTTTGTTATTTGGTTTTTGGATTACTATAGAAAGGTAGGAATAAATGAATGCTGAATGAAATGCCTGGCTTTACTTTTGAATGCATTTGATCCACAAAACATCCCGTATCTCTAAGATGGCTGCTGGAGCTATCAATCTTAACAAAAATCCAAATCAAGATTTTCTAGAATAACTGAGGTTCTAAGAGGTTTCAATGTTCCATCAGCTGTTAAGTGAGATTTCAAAATTTATTGTCCAAGTTATTTTTGCAAAGTCTAATTTTAAAACAGGCTTTATACTAAACATCTTATATGAAGCAAACTATTTATTCACTTGCACTTCATAATAGCAGTCCTTTTGGCAATGTGGGTGTGAAAAGCTACATCAAAAGCCTTACTTTCTTGTAAGTTTTTCCCAGTTCTCTTTGACAAAGTCCCATGCCAACAAATATCCAGGCAAACTCTGGCTAACAGTCGCTACGATATGTGAAAGCTCCTGTGCCCTGATGACTTCTCCCTCAAGGCTGTTATGCATTAACCTAAAAGAAAAAGCATATGAAAAGTGACAGTAAAAAAAAATCCTATTTATTCATTTTTTTTACACAGTTCTCCTGGTAGCCCTAAATTAGATTATGTAGATTATGTAGAAGATCAAACAACTATCAACATCTGGCATCTAAAGCACACGGATGCTACATTTTATAATCACTGTATTCATTTAAGCTTGAGTTTCCAAGAACAGAGTGATCTTAGCTCTAAAACAAGTACCTGAATTTTCATTGCTGTTGGAAAAGATGGAGTAAAATTTCACAACTTGTAAAATAAAACAATTCACTGGTAAGTTAAGAGAAAAAAGAAGGAATGATAGGACATACTTGGTGTCCTCCATATAATACTAAGATTTAGTCTATGAAAAAGTGTAAGAGCATAATGTAAGGTCAAAGAAAGAAATACTAAAAAACAACGCACACACATGCACAACCATTTACTGTCTTGGATATGAAGATGTAAATCTCTGAAGACTCAGTAAGCAACCTGTTTCACCATTCTCATAAAATCTGCAATTTTCTTCACCAATAGCACAAAGCTTTTAAGTCCATTTTTTTTCTTTGCGTATATTCCACCTTGCCAGAGTTCATCTTTTTTTTTTTCTATTGTATACATTTTCAAGCGAAAAATAACAGGTTCTTCATGTTTATGGAAGCCTGTACAAAACATCTGGCTTAATTTTCTTTAGTATTCAGATTTTTTTTCCATTTCAACAATTAAAAAAACCACACATTTAATTTACACAATATAGATCTTTGTCTCTTTCATACCAGATCAGCTTTCTGACATCTTCTGTGCTGGCCAAGGCTTCAATCATTTTGCTTTTCTCTGCTTCAGAAACTGAAGAGGAGTACATCTTTAGGAGGAATTCCCAGCCTTCATTAGTTTTTGCTCCAGTTATAAATATGGCTTTCATAAGATCACTAGGCAGACTAAAGGGAAAAAAAAAAAAAAAAAAAAAAAAAAACAGAACAAAAAAGGGGGGACAAAAAAAAAGTTCATCTGAGAAAAGAAGGAAGAAAAGTTACAAAATGAAAAGATTAGCTTGAAAGAGATGCCTCTTTTTTGCAATTTATTTCTGTAGCAATTGCAAGTTTGCTGGACACATGAATTCATGCCTTCCTAATATTTTAATTCACTGGGAAAAAGCAAATTATATTAGTCATATGAAAGCACAGCAAATGGTACAAAAATCAGTGTCATTTTCTATGGCACAAAATGCACAGGAAACCAGAGAAGAGTGAGTTCTGCAAGAGACAAAGGTATACTTTGATGCTGCTACTAAGTAATTTTCCTCTAGTATGCAGCTTAAGAAACACAGATGAAAACAATTTTTAGATGGTTTTGCAGTCACATTGGAGACTGCAGAACAAAGTCTTAAAATCTAGCACAGTTTTTCCCACTCATCTTAAAACTGCAACTACTTTTAGACAAGCAACAGTAAATGACAGAACGAAGAGCTTTATCAATATTCAGATAGCAGAGTAACAGGAAAATAGGTAGGTAAAACGGTGGGAGTCCATTTTTGCGGTACCTCATTGTTCCCTCAGACTTCATCCACTTCTCAAACATCCCAGTGGCAGCTGTTCTACATTGTCTTATATCATGGGTGCAAGCAAAAGCTAGCAGTATTGACCGGAGCTCTCGTTCAGACAAAGTCCCGTTATCTGTCCAATGCTGTTGGTCAATTTTATTTCCAAGCAGGTTATCTATTCTATACTAAAGGAGGAAAAATTATTAGCAATAACTCATTCTTCCCAAGAGAATTTTCCACATACAAAGTTATAAGTTATAAAACTTAACTGTGGAAGTTAAACATACTAGCTTTGCCTCATTATCTATATGAATAAATAAACAGTTCAAACTCATAGTCAGCTCATGATCTCAACTAACTACAAGTTCTGTCTGTTTAACTGCTTTTAACTCCATCAAGCAACAGCTAATATTCCTTAGTTTAGCACAGACAAAGCTTTATCTATAGCATGAATGCCTTCTAGTTTTATAGCTTGAAAAAAACAAGGTGCCCCTCAGATTACCACATCTCAGCTGAGACACTCCAATATGAACTACTATAATTTAATAGAAAATGCAGGCAAACTATAGCTTGGGCTGCATTTTACAGTAGGTATTGACTAGTAAAATCCTTGAATAAATACTAAGTAAGAAAACAATATAGCAGTTGCTTTTTTGTTTCTTTCAAGTTTCCAAGGTTTATTTTAAACTTGTGGATAAATACAGAAAGGAGGTTTCTAAATATCAAGGCAGAACAGACAAATGAAAGACATTTCCACAGCCAGAACTGAGACTACACTGTTTTGATTGTAGCACTTTATCATGTTAGTCTAACACACATCTGAAATGGGACAATGACAACCATTAGTGTATTTTTATTTTCACAGAAGATAGTTTTGCCTTTTTTTCCCCCACTGTGTCTGTGTAAAGCAATTGGATCAATAATCTCCATCCACTTTAATGATTTTTGGAAGTAACATTTCTGTACTAGAAAGTGTCATAGACTCTGTATTGAATTGATCGTTATCCCCAGACAACACTGTGTTAGCACTGCATTACAATCCCTAAAAAAGCATCAAAAAAAAAAAAAGTCAGTCCACAAGATGCAGCATTGCAGATCTTTCCTATTTAACAAAAGCATGTAACACTAAGAATTGTCTAGAATCCAGTCCATTTTCATAAGATTACTGAACAATACATTAAACAGTCAATACTAATTAAACTGCAAACAACATGATGATAAATTATTTCAAACCATGTTTTCCAAAAAAATAGTACATACCATCACACGTGCTGCCAGTTGTTGCTCACCCTTTTTCTCTAAAAGGTTGTAGATAAGACTCAGCTGAAACAAAGCTTGAGTGAGTGGTGCAGTACTGCTCTCTTCCTTAAGGTAATCGATCAGCTCAAAGGCATTTTCTAAAGACTCTTTTCCTAGACTGTAGGTCAATGAACACAAACATTAAAATGGTTTAATTGATGTTGCCCGCCTTACCCAAGTTACAATAATCTTAATTACACTAGCAGAAGAATTGATAAATAGAGGAAGACTTTCAAAAGAAATGGTTTTGATGTCAAAGTTTTTACAATATAATATCAACAAGAAGATAGTGACACTGACATATCTTCAATTAACAAAAATGAAAATAGGTAAGAGGTATAACTGATTTCAGAAAATATTTATCATAAAGAGGGTATTCAGATACAGGAAAGAGCTGTCTAAAAGGCCATCCAAAACTTTCAGCTGTAGTGCTAATGGAGAAAGACAATATAGGAGACAGTAAAAAAAAAAATTGAGAAGCAAACAGCTTGCTTCTCTAAGATGAAATATTCATTAACAGAATGCAGAAAAATATCCTTCTAAGCAGACTATAAGACACCAAAGAAAATAATGTCTTCCAGCAATGGAAGACATCATACATCTATGCGATGTAAATAAACAGATGCTGCTATAAAAAAAATCAGGGAGATAACATCTAACACCAATATGGATTCATCAGTGAAATTCAAACTTTTTTTTTTTTTTTTTTTTTTTTTTAAGTTAGTGAATGGTTTCAATAGGCTAATGAAGTCTGAATTAAAACTTCTCTGAAGCACTCTTCGTAAGAACCCAGGTCTGATTCTTGTCTGGCTTGGAAAAACACTTAAACATATAAAGTATGTTTTCCAGTATAAAAACCTTACCTTGCAAGGTTGAAGATATTGTTGATCAAATTGGCTCTGTCTTTAGCACTCAGAGCAGTGTGGTTTTTTTTCAACAGATCAATCAGTGTTTTCCAGTCTTCCGCATAGTGTACTATGTAATAACCATTCATGTCCACGTTGAATTTTATCCATTCCACCTCTTCTGGAAGTTCAATGACAGCTAACAAACAGACAAGAAGTTAGTAGCAGGCAAAGGTGTAGCACCTGTTCTTTCAAATCCAGATCTGTGAAGTGGATCCCTAGAGTTAAGAAGTCTTTTGTGGCTCACTAGTTCCCCCTACTATGAGAGGGAATAGCTAGCAAAAATGTTCTGAGTGAAAGCTTTAAAATACTAGGCTGTACATCTTCCTTCAGTGCTACATCTGACTGAATGAATAATATCATAGTCTGAATCCAGCTGTATCTGTGCATTCTAAAATACAACAAAGGAAAAACAAGAGGGCACATAATGCCTTGTGGTCACAGCACAGTGAACAATTTTAATAGGTAAACCTGTCCTACCCAGAAACAGAAATGGGAACGTCTGTCACTCATGGGGATTGTACAGGATAGGCTGGGCACATCTCACTACTCTTGAGATCAAGAGAATTATTTCAAGATGCCAAATCAAACCTCAGGCTCAAGAAGACAGTGAACAAAGGGAGCACTATTATTCTACAGTCATGGCTTGTCAGTTATTTTGTATTCTACCAATAATACTACCACCAAAAAGAATTAAAGGGCAAACATAGCTAACTGAATACTGTTGTGGAAGCTCCAGTATGTACACTAAGTAGCTTAATTTGGTAAACCTAATTTTAGATGTAGAAAGAAAAATATAAACAAAAAGCAACAAAATGCCCAGGGCACACAGGTTTTGTCCCTATTTTCTGTTGATTTTTCATTTTAACTGGAAAGCAGTTTGCACTATGTCAATGACACTGCTGGCTATCTACTTAACAAATTTTCTGCTGTGACAGTTAATTAACTTACCCAAGGGAATGAGAGTACTGTTTCCCATTCGCTGGCACAGTTTCAGCAGAAATCTGTCCCACTTAGGTTTTCGTATTTAAAACAAGGCAACAATCAGAGAAGACCATTCAGGAAGTGAACAAGCTACCACCTTAGTCACATGAAGTGTTTGCATGTTATGGTTTATTCAATATAGCCGAACTATTCACAGCAAAGCAAAAGAGGGATCTCATAGTAGTAGATGATAGGAAAGACTAAGCTATGCTATCTCAAATGAAAGCATGCTTTCAAATTAAAAAAGTAGATAGCACAGGATAGGAACAAGTTAAGTTCTAAGAATTCTGACTTGATCGTAAGTAAACTTATGAGGTGCTTTCATACTGAATCCACATCCACTCACGTCTATTAACATTGCACAAGTAAACCAGTTAATAAGTCATAGGCCTTTGCAGGCCTCACAAGTTAGAAGAGTTTTTGCTGTCCAGTTCTCCTTTTAAACAACCCTGTTTCCTCTCTGCACACTAACACATACATATAAACAGTGACACACATCAGAAAAATAAATAGACAAATAGTGGTGACATTAAGTTGGATGAAAGGACACACTCTAGATTCAGAGTCAGCTAGATACAAAAAAAGGACTTTTGGGATAAAGGAAACAAAATTCTTTATTTCAGTTGGTTCTTATACTTCCTGCCAAAAATGTGAGTGTACATAGCATTTGTGATGCCTTTGAAATTTAGTGAAATTCTACCACAAACTCTTTTGTACTATTCTCCTACTCTCTTATCCTACACATCCAAGTATTTGCAGCCCATGAGGAATTAGTAAGGTGAACATGAGAAGACCAATATGGACATTTAAGGTCAAACAGATGTAATCAGTCTGCTTACCTAATAAGATCAAGAACACATTCTGTTGAACAGTTTTATTTTTCCATTCTGATAATTCCTAAGAACGGTTCCTAAACCTCCAGCTCAAATTACAAAGGCCATAAATAAATGAGTGTCTTGTAAAAGACATGTCAGAATAACAAAAAAAATAATATATACATACATATATATATTTTTTTCTTTAATAGTAGTATTTCTAATGTCATGTTGGAGGGCTGGTAATTTGTAAAATCAGTAAACAGCAAAAACGTCAGGATCAGCTCTAAGCATTTTATTTTGATTTTCTACGGTTTTATTTTGAACAGTAGAGGTGGGAGATAGGTTTATGTGTTAAATATAACTGCAAGTTAAATACGCTGAATTGTAAATTCAATGACAGAAATACATCAGCAGATGTAAAACGGTGAGCCACACTAGCCTAAATAGGAGAGAGAAACTATTCAGTCAGTGAAACCAACGAGGAGATGGCCAAAGCAATTTTTACACAGTACTACATAAAACTGTATAGAAACTATTCACTTGGCATAGAGAAAAACAGGACTGAATTAAAATCAAAAAAAGCTATATGGACTAGCAGTTTAGGATTCAAACTCACTACTGCAGCAAAAGCAGGGTTTATGCGAAATGATCTAAGAGTTTCAAATTGTACAGTAGTTCTCTGAAAAAATCTGTTCCAGGTGGAATACTTTCTTGTAACTTTAAACAAAGTAAGTAATATCTGACTGGAAAGTGACTTCCTTACATTTCGGTATATTGGCAGAGCAACTGTCACAGTACTCACTCTCCAGAGGACATGCAGTTCAAAGTGTTTTGTGCATGCACTGTGATGAGAAAAGTACAGGCTTTAACAAACTGCAAATTCGCTTCTGTCTCAGTTGCTGCCTTTTACTTGTACATAAAATGCTATGGGCACTCAATACTCTAATGACATTACTAGTAGTACCTGGCTCCAGATCTCTGCAATTACTTTATACTATGTGTCTTCATCTTCGCATCTTATGCAAGTGTGTGCTCAGAAAGACCTGCAATCTGTAACACGTAAGTAACTTGCTTCCAAAGTTTTAAGTCACATACCTGACTTCTGGTCCAGTAAATGTGCATTAACACAATGGGTAAAGTTGCACCTATTAGTCATGTAGGTGAGAGGAATATGCCACAGATAACTGCAAAGGAAAGCAAATATTTACTGACATATTATTTATAGTTTATTATTTGTTTTGAAGGGTCGCTGAGTTTTTAGTTTAAAACATTTCAATAGAAGTACTAGAACCACATCATGCCATGTAACAAAGTGCAAACCCCACTTGTATCAGAATGATCAAAGAAAACATGTACAGCATGTACAGCAATTTCTTTTCTTTTATTCCCACCATGTTGAGAAGTGGATGAATTTCCTAGTACTTCTTCCTCAGTTCCAGCCTGCTAAGTACCTTGGTCCAATGTCATGTAGACAGAACATATCAAAAATTTAGCCAGTACTGTTTTTACTTCAGTCCAGTGTTCAGTCTTCCTTAAGTTTTACAAGTATCATTATTTTTCCAAAAAAAAAAATAAAAAATTAGTTCAATTCAAATACAAAACTCAAATTCCAAATCATGGTAATAGAAACCATAGCAGACTGCACACCACCAAGACTGACCAAAGTGAACTGTGAACTGGAAGAATAAATGCTAACTTGTCTCACAGTGATAATGACTTGTCTATTTAGAGGAAAATACAACTTTAAGTGAGGCAAAACAAACTGTATATATGTTCCAATTTTGACAGGGACCATTAATGTGAATGACTCAGAGTACTCCTCTTCAAAAACGTTTCATGCACTTCCCCAACTGACATCCACTAGACAGAGAAGAATAATTAAGCCTAATAATCCTTTCCTTCTTCCCTTCCCTTTCAATCACACATTGTTTTCCTTTTTCCCCACAACAAAAATAAAACATATCCCCGTAGGTTACGGCATTTCAAAAGACAAATACCTTTCACAGGCCTGAGTCTGCAAGATGATGCTAAGGACTCAATTATTGTTAAGACCTCAAACAACTGAATAAAACCCCCAAAATCTCAAAAGGATTCAAACTTACATACTTTGGTTTGCTATGAAATACAGTTAAGGTTCATAATATAAGATACCATAGAATCATTAACACACAATCATTAACGTTGGAAAAGACTTTCAAGATCATCTGGTCCAATGATCATGTATTTGTAACAGATTCATTTTTACAATTAGCAATTTCCTCACCTTTGCTTCTTCAGCATTTATTCATGTGCTTTTTATCTTTTGGTACAATGGAAACTCAATGAGACAGCCATCTGCACCCTCTTAACATTTTTAAACCAAGAAAGTTTTGATTCTAGCTTTTATTATTTGCTCTAACAATGCACAAGATGCACACTGAATATTGACATAAAGGAGCAGAAGCTCTGAAGTAATTGCATCAGCAACTTCTGCAATGCACCCTTTTATTTTAAATTTAAAAGCTTCAGAAAAACATGTAAATGAAACACTGAGCTTACAAAGGAAGCCCACAGAGCTTTAGCAGTTGCTAGGGTAGAAATAGGCATGGATAATCAGTTATTTTTCAAGGCAGATGTTAGGTGAGTACACTTTTATGCCAAATTATCTTTATTACTACCAGCATTCAGATGAAATACCAGAACCCCTGAACACAAATAGAAAGGTACATGATATAGAAAAGTTATCTGCAGATATATTTTAACATATGGAAAGTAGTAACAAGGTGGTTACCTTGCATCTGATGTCCAATTTTCTGGTTCCACACGATATAAAAATTTTTCCTGCTGTATAGAGATATTCCTTCCTGATCGGACAACAGTCACCAAAGGAAATCCCTTATTCAGAATCCACGTTTTCATTAACTTTTTTACATCTAGTGTTCCATTGGTGATCTGTAAAAAAAGCAATCATAGTATAACAGGAAAATTGCAAATTTTATTTTATTTTATTTTATTTATTTATTTATTTTAAATACAAACGTTCTTAGATCTCCCTCCTTAACTTACTACATAAGTAGTAGCAACATTCTGTATTAGTAAAGTCACTTTTACACTGAGACTGTGAATTTCATGAGCAATAAATTAGGGGAACAAATTATTTTTATTTTCTCAAGCAGAGAGACTCCTTGTCAAGCAGTGGAAAGAGAAATTAGAAACATTTGATAGGCAGAACTGGTATGTTGAGGAAAAAGAGACAAGAATGTTCTGGAAAAGACAAGAATGTTCTGGAAAAGGAAGTTCTGGTAAGCTCCCCAGATCTAACCCACCCTCCTTGCTTTCTCTTTCACTATTGGTATTCTGGTATTTTATGCATGTTTCAGATCCTGCATTTCTGACATGCATGTTAAAGAACTTTTTAAAATTCTGAAATCATTATTAGAAATTGAATTAAAGTGATGGTGTTTGTATAATAAAACACTAAACCAATTCAGGGCTTTTTTGGATGATTTTTTTTTTTTTTTTTTTTTAATTTTTTGGCATCCCATCTACCTTTGTATAAGCCTTTGTATAGCTTAACCTCCTATGTCTTCCATCTTTCAAGAACTATTTGCACTACAACATATCTACTGAGGGTCAAGTACTTTATACTGTCTACGTATCACCGCCTCTTTACTAGCAGAGATGATCATCCAACCTGAGAACGACAATGCTACCTCTAACTTACAAAAATACATTTTAGGAGGAGCTAACAGGAACATAAGGAGATTATTATTATTATCATTTAAGTTGCATATACCTTTTACCAACCCATACTGTCTTTCTCTAGTTACCCTCGTGAGCACCTTACTATTCACTGTACAGATTGAAGTTTTCAGTTCATGTCACATTCAGCTTTTTGGTTACAGCCTGGAGAAGAGAATGCTCAGGTGGATCTCATCAATGTCTATAAATACCTTATGGAAAGGTGGAAAGAAGACAGAGCCAACCTCTACTGGTGCCCAGTGATGAGATCAGAGGCAATGGGCACAAACCAAACCACAGGACGTTCCTGAGCATCAAGAAGCACTTTCATACTGTGCTGGTGACTGAACATGGGCACAGGTTGCCCAGACAGACTGTGGGGCCTCCCTCCTTGCAGATACTCAGAAGCCATCTGGAGATGGTCTGTACCTGGGCTGGACCATGATGGCCTCAGACATCCCTGCCAACCTTAACCTTTCTATAAAAGCAACGAGACGTACAGCCAGGGTAGGTATGACTGTTAACCTACTGCCTGAGTATGACTGGCTGAGAATTTGAATGTGAAAAACTATAAAAGCAAAAGAAACTAAGAATTCAAGGTACAAAAAGAAAAATAAGTAGACAGAAGACCAAAGCAAATGAAAATGGGTACAGGGGTAGTGTATTTCAATAAATTCAAGGAGGCAACAGGTGAAAACCAATGGAAAAAAAGTGCAAGAAATTTGGTACCTTCTCAGTGAAGGACCTTTATTAAAGGTCCCAATGTAAGCTAATGTGATGCAATACCAGTCCAGACCAGTTAACCCATGAGCCTTTCAAAAAAGGACATAAGCATGTACATGAAGTGCAAGTTAATCAGAACACAGAATTAACAGTATTTACACTTACATAAAAAAACAACACCGACAACAAAAATCAACCAACAAAAACACATACACAAAAGTCTCAAACCCCAAAGACTCAGGCACAAAACGAGGTACAATGGACACACAGGAAAAGGGGAACAGTGTAAGCACATCACAGAAAGGCAACTTCCAGCAGGTGAACCTGCCCCTGCAGTATGCATGACTGAAGACGGTTGGTCAGAGGTTTCATTTAGGAGGGGTTCAGGAGAGGCATATCTACTTTTCATTGTAAAAATAAACGAACGCAACACTTAAAACAAGAATTCTTTAAGGTAAGAGAGTCAGTCTGATACCAAAAACAATCCATCACTAGCTGGCCAACTAGTGACTGTAGATAACTACACACAAATTTAGCGCCACCCTGACAAGAACTAACAATGGCTCCAATTCTGCAAAAGTTTAGATATCGTAAGATGGATGCCAAGAACCACAACTAAACATTAATATCTTGCCTTTCTATAAGGAAACGTCACGTGTATTTCAGAGAATTTAATACATACCACACAGAACAGACACAGGGAGATGTGTTCCCTTTCTTCATCCAAACAGCTTGAAACTGGGGATACCTAGCAGCTCACTCTTGTTGGCATCACAGAATGGTCTGTGTTGGAAGGGACCTTAAAGATCACCTGGTTCCACCCCCCTGCCATGGGCAGGGACACCTTCCACTAGACCAGATTGCTCTGAGCCCCATCCAACCTGGCCTTGATCTCTCCTTCTGTCTCTCCTCTCCCTCATGCTCTACTTCACACTCTCTCCCTTGCACTCCCTCCCTCTCACTCTCCCCCCCTTCTCTCACCCTTGCCCTCTACCCCCCTTGCTGGCACTCTATGGCCTACTCAAAGCTCCCCCGCCCTCTCCCTGCCTCCTTGTGCCCTATTCTCCCCATGGCCCTCCCCGGCTCACCCTCCTGCTACTCACTCTCCATTACACATCCTCTCACACTTTTGCTTTCACACCCTCGCCCTCACTCTTATGTACCCCCCTTGCCTGCCTTCCCATCTGAGAGTGGCTGAACTAGGCCATCTCAAAACCTGTTTCCATATAACCCCGGCTCTGCATGTTGAAACAGAAGCTTCCACTGAAACAAAGGCACACGAGGAGTGTCCCAGGATGCAAATATTTACCGTCAGACTTCGGATTCAGCTCCATTGTGAAAGGAAACTTTTGTTCTGCATTTAAGATGACTAGTTTTATTCTGGCCTTAAAACACCAATGATGCAGCTCAAGGGAGGATAGATATAGATGCTGACATCTCCACACATGGTAGATATGGTTGTGTTTATCCACTTCCAGCACTTTTTTGGGATGATACTGAACGGAGCCCTAAAAGCTACAACTATCTCTATATTTATATGATGGAAATACAATAAGCAAGAACTTCACAATATTTATCTGTAGTGTATTATCCCATTTCTTCATAAATGAAGAAATAAACCAAAAGTCACAACACATTTTGAGAAGTGAAAAAAACATCAGCAGAATATTAAAGATGAATACCTCATTCATGCTGTCCCACAAGTCATCACTCTGGGCAGACCTGTAGTCATGATTATGCAAGTATACCTCAATGCCAGCTTGGAAAACATCCTCTGTGAGATAGTTCTTCAGCATCAACAGAAGTGAAGCCCCCTACAGCGGAGAAAAAAGAAAACATGCTGGTAAATTAAAAGGTACAGAACTTGTTGAGCATATACATATTGTACCTCTTTCATACTACAATAGTAAGTCAGAAGGTGGCAGATTTTATCCCATTTTTTTTAAATTTTAACCCAAAATTGATTTGATCAGAATAATTACTTTTAACACCCAGTTGCTTTGGAAAAGTATTTTTAAACTTAGAGGACATAAACATAAACTTCAAATATGATTACAAAAAGAACTAATATTGCATTTTTTCCCCAGTTACTTTGGAAAAAAAAAAAAGAATATCTCAAAGACTCCAAATACAGTTATAAAACAGGCTAATAATGCTTGAATTCCCATCCCCTCCCAGTTATCATCATCTAAAAATATTGCATTCTAATCGGTAAGTCTCTGCTGGCTGATTTATTTCATTAGCAAGACTCTTCTTTATGATACAGAACTGCACTTGTGAGACAGTTTTGACAATTACATGACTTGCACCTACACTGAACAACTTAGCTAAGTGTAGTTCCAGTTTTGAAGTGGACAGGAATGCAGACAGAATGTTGATTTTTGTTGTTGTAGACATGGCTCAAATAGCTTAAAAGCTGCATTTCTATTTCCACAGAAATGTTCTTACATCACAGCCACGAGTAAATAAGTTACCTGAGGATTTGCATACTGTACACCTGCAGATATGCCTGCAGTTGAGCAGGCATATCACAAGAAGATAAAGGTACACCTTAAGTTTTTCATAATATTTTAAAGAAAGGATTAAGAAAACATTGTAAGGTAGATTTTCATGAGAGCATGTATGGTTCTCATACATTCTGAATTCTAGTTTGGAAGTTTAAGTAACATCTTGCCTGAAACTGAAAGTTGCCTGAACTCTGTTAATTTAATTATTCACTAAACTCCAGGAATACACCCCTTACTATAGGTTTTGAGAACATGGTCATTATTTCCTCTCTTGCATGAATCCATACTTAATCTATAGCTCTACTTCTTTTTCTTTCTGTCAAAGATAACCAAACACACTGTTGTTGTAGTTGGATTGTTCTCCCACCACGATGGGTTATTGACAGCCTGTAAAACTAGCAGGCTAAAATAATTTTGTAGAACACTTTCTATTTCAGACGGTAAAATGCAGAGGCCACATACTCACCTGTGTCAGTTTGTGGTACAGCAAAATAAAGTTGTATAATTCAGTAACAGTCACCCTATTGGCTAATAAGAAGCATGTTACAAATGCCTTCCCACTCAAATTGCCAAGGGCATTAGCTAAGATACGGGGCAAAGAGTAGTGGAAACAAACACTGTGTGAATGTAGCAAGAACTATGCAATGAAAGCCTCAGAAACAAAGATAACAGCAATGAAAAACCTGTTTCTGGCAATGCAAGGGCTACACTTCTCTTGTTTAACTCCTAAACTCCAAGATATAGGTTGCTACGTCTCCATGAAGAAGGCGCACACTTGCTAGTAGCAGTAAACCAATAAAATAATTGTCTGAACGTGTTTTACTAATGGACTGATACTCCAGCCTAGTCACTTTGGGAATATTTCCATTAAAATCACAGTTTTTGACCAGTGACAGCATTCTAATCACGGAAGTTACACAGCTACAGACATGATCATGAATGTTGTATAGCTTCCAGAAGCACACCAAAATGGCAACTAATTGAGAGAGAAACTCTGAAGACTGAAATATCAGCCATGCCTTTTGATATACAACTTCAGGACAGAAACCAAATTCACTTCACAACCATAGGAAGCTGAAAATCACATCTCTGTTCTTGTAATTCAGTGAGCACAGACCAAAAGAAACAGATGCACACCACTGTGGTTAAGACCATGTGGCATCTCAGAATGCTCAGGGATTACCAGACAACAGGTTGACCAGCTATGGAAGCAGAGAAGACAAACCAAGACAGTTTTGGGAGGTGCTTTTCACTGAGCAGAGAAAGATGCAGCATTTCACAATTTTCTAATGAGCACTAGCTCATTAGAGCTGGTTTCTTATTAGATGAGACTACAACCATAGTGTTGAAAAAATGACAGCTAATCCAAAAAGAAATAAAAGGCTTTCCTCCCATACTACCAAACAAGGGGTACCTGACATCTAAACCTGAACCAAAGTAAAACTTTGTCAAATGCAGCTATTTGCTTTCCCATGAATCACTAACTGAGGCACTGTGAAGTTAAAAAAAAAAAATAAAAAAAAAATACACACACAAAACACAAAGCAAACCTATCACTCACTACAGATTAGAAACAGATATAATTAGTTGTAGACAACCACGATGTGCTACAGAATCATCTTACATTCCAGAATGTAAGTCTCCACTCAGAAGGTCTCTAAAATAACATTTTCAAAAAGCAGAGTAATAAATAAAGATGGGAGAGGGTAGTAAGTGCCTTTTTCTTACTCTTTTCTTAAGATCCTGTGATATTGTTAGTGTGCTATCACAAACAGAATATATAATCAGCTGGACATTTGTTTCACCCATCAGGTCCCTTCTTACATCTTCACGAATATTTTACTTCGTGACTTTGTGCTGAACCATGCACCCAACAGAAGCATGTTAAGTAAAGACACAAATGCATGTACATACATTTTTTTTCATATGAATTTAAAGCTATGTAGATGCTCAGGTAAACACTTCTGAAAGGTCCTAGGTGTACTCCCAAACAACTGCCAGCACATGCCTACTTACTCTTGATTCCACATTCATTTTTACAATAGTTAATAAATCACTTTCTGATTATTTTGAAATATTTTTGAAGTTACCTTGATGTAAGAAAGTGCATCAAACATTTCTTCAATTTGCTCTGAAGACTGAACAGCAGAAGAGACTGGATGTGAAGAATTCATGGAATCCTTCATCATAGCCTTGAATATTAGATTTAGGAAATCTTCATCCTACAAGACAAACATCTGTGTCTGAGAAGGTAGAACATACAAATGTTTGAGAAGCTAGAACATACGTGGCAAGCAGAACAGTAAAACTCATCTTCGCCTTGCTCTTCCCATTAGTCTGAAACACCATTACTCACCTTCTTGCCAATGGAGGCAGAAGAATTTTCAGGGTAGTATTCATGATACTTAATCTTTTCCTTCCAGATTTCAGTCAATGCCCAAAGTCTAATAAAATTACTGACTATAATGATGCTCATGTGCATGTAAACTGCATCTTATCTAGCAATCCCAGTACCAAAGCTTCCTCCTTCTTTCCTTCTAGATGAAGGATATAGGTATTTAATACATTGTTACCATGAAGCAACAACCCTCAACAATTAAACATTTAAACTATTTTTAAAGAAGCTGATTGTATTCCTATTTATTTCATTTCACTGAGATTTAACCAAGCAATTCTCTATAAAGTTTCCATACAGCAGGAGTGAATCTTAATGGGTTACAGAAAACGAAGGAAAGGCCCATTTTACGAGACAATCAAGAAATCCTTTGAAGTTGAAAACTTAAAGCTATTCATTTTGAATGCAGTCATTTGGATTGATTTTTTGTGTTCAACAAAACACTTTTTGGCACCACCAAGTGGTGAAACAAGATGTAGGTGAATGTACCTTGTCAGGCACCTTTCAGAACGAAGTACTGAAATGGAGGTGTGTTCTTGTTAGAATACCAGGCTAGCTTTTTGTCCTCCTCTCACCACACATGCCCAACGAGCAGGACAACTTTGGAAACATACTTTCAATGAGCATTAAACTCAAAAAACAAATGAAAAAACTTAACACCTAGTTCCAAAAAAAATCTCTACTGAACCAAGTTTGCAAAGCAAGTTTCTTAATGCAGTAAAAGAAAGGTGAATTAAATACTCAGAATTCACATCCAGTTAGGATGCTGTGGACACAATCCAGCATGAAGGAAACTGTCAGTACCAGTCAGGCTTTTAATCCCATGACTAACACAAATCGCATAAGCACTCCTTGAAGTGGAATCTGGAGCACTGCTATCCTCTTTCCTAGGAGATACTCTATCTAGGATGAAAAAGTGCTCTCTCCACTGCCTCTTCCACGTACTTCCACCAGTCTTCCCTTCTTGGCCTGAATTCAGTGATAGGAATGCTTTACAACAAGAGGGGAATGATCGAGTTTAAATCCCTTATGTTTTCCAGAGCTTTCCAGAAGCCATAAAAGCTGAGTGAGTTTTTAAACCAACACTAGGTTATACCAAAAAGCTTCATTCTCTCTCCTTCAGACACGTCTGTAGAGAGAAGTGCCTGTTGGAGCAGTGCATTGTACAACGCATGAGGTGTAATTCCACACTATCAGCATCCTCTGGGTCAGACCATAACAAACTTTGAAATCCAGTCCCTGACTCATGAATTCCAAATTGACTCAGCCACAATTACCATAATGATAGAAAGACAAAAGTGACTCCAGGCATATTTAGTAACCTAAAGCCCTGGTGATGCCTAAGGCAACAGGAAAAAGTAGAGAAAGAAAACCTTGGTCAACCACATACCTGGACTTCCAGTGTAAATTTTCAGTTTTAACCTATATATAACACAAAGACTGCATTTACACTATCACCAAAGTTAAAAAAAAAAAAAAAAGACTCAAACAAACAAATGAAAACCTACTTCCAATATAACAAAAGGCCCTATGAAGGAGAGGTATAATATAAAAGAAAGAGAGATGAGTGGTACTCAAAGTGGACTTCTCATATGAGTTTATAAATACCAATCCTTTATGGTCAACATTAAAAAGCAGATCTTAATGACGGTACAGCAAGTCTAGTTAAAGAAAACACTTACTGAATGTAATTCTGGAAAAACCTCCTCCATGGCAAAGTACTCCATGAAAGTGGCAAATCCCTCATTCAGCCAAAGATCATTCCACCATTCCATGGTTACTAGATTGCCAAACCACTACGAAAGACAAAAAATAATTATTTTTCTGAAATAAAATCAAAGGATTACAGTGACACTCCATTCATCCTCAGCTCTATTTCGTGACAAAAACAAATTTACTCAAAACCACAGTAATGCTTTTGCATGAACAACTCTGTAATTAGACAGTGACAGAATTGCACCCTGCCTGTTGCACTGGAGAAAATACTCTCACAGGTATTCTGAAAAGATACAATGCACAACCTAGTAGCAGTGGGGGCAGAGGTGAATTTAATAAACAGGATTGCATTCAAAAGCAAACAAACAAAAAATAAAACAAAAACAAATAATGACCTCCCCAATCTAGTAATACCTGATGGGCAAGCTCATGAGCTATCACTGCAGTTATTAGCTTTTTATCCCTTGCTGAAGAAGTTTTACTGTCATACAACAGCGCTGTTTCCCGGAAGGTGACCAAGCCCCAGTTTTCCATTGCACCAGACTGAAAATCAGGAATTGCTACCAGATCTGGAAAAGATTTGAAAGAAGCTATTGAAAACAGCTAGTTAAAGGGGTTCCATATTTCAAGTCTATCTATTCTATTATGTAACCCATGAAAAAAACTCATTATTTAAATCCTGTGGTGTGGGCATGGAGTCACATTTCAAGCACAAAAGCCTCATGGATTTATAGCCATGTTTCTCTAGCAGTATTCTTACGCAAACAACTTAAAGCACTACACACTGCCTTTAGATTTTGCACGCACATGAGCAACCAGGAAACGCATC